>NC_042984.1:28315709-28652584 GCF_901001165.1 Salmo trutta | reverse complement strand
CCACCCATAAAGCTGTCACACCACAGTCCATGTGTCAGGGAACTGAATGACAGTCCATGTGTCAGGGAACTGAATGACAGTCCATGTGTCAGGGAACTGAATGACAGTCCATGTGTCAGGGAACTGAATGACAGTCTGTGTCAGGGAGGTCTGAAGGTCTGACGGTGCGGTGGGCCTCAGTGAGTCAGTCTTTACCTCCTCACAGCAGAAGACACAATCAGGGACTAGTCTCCAGCAAGAGAAGAAAAGCTGTTGTTTCACGGCACATCGCCTCAATCATCTCCGAATGGAACTCAAGTGCCACTCAGTCCCCTGAGCAGAGATGGGATTGTCAAGGAGAAAGGCCTCAAGCAGAGGTGTCGTTGCTGGAGGCAGGGCAAGACAGCAGGCCCTGTCACTCCCATCACTGTGACTCCTTTTGATTGAGCTGAATATGGGCACCAGCCAACAGACACATGCTGGCACGGCAGCAATTTACCAACTAGGATGGTCCCTTCCAGGGCCCCCTGCCTAGACCTCAATCAGCATGGGGCCTACAGTTTATCATATGGCTCACTGGTGGTGTGTATGACCTTGTCAGCAACATCAGGGCCAGACAAGTGACAGGTCGAAACAGTGGAGTGATTTTCTTCTTTTTTTCTTTTTTATTGAACCTTTATTTACTAGGCAAGTCAGTTAAGAACTAATTCTTATTTACAATGACGGCCTACCCTGGCCAAACCGCTATGCGTCGCCCTATGGGACTCCCAATCGCAGCCGGATGTGAAAAAGCCAGGATTCGAACCAGGGACTGTGATAAACAGCATATGTCCACTTTTGATTTAACACATAATAAATCAAGATAACATATAATCAGAGATGTTATAAGCCATGCAGAGCAAAACATCAAATGTACTTGTACCTAGCACAACAGCCACCTTTTCAAAGTAAGAAACTATAATTACAGTGTGTAAATTGGTGATTTTTAGGGAATTCAAAGCTGCGGAATGCAGCTGACTAAACACGACCATGTCGTTGAGCGCGTCATCACTGGTCATGGAAGTAGAGCAGCTAGATAGAAATGTAGACCTATAAGCCTAGAACAAAAACACACATAGGCCTACTGAGTGTACTGTAGGCGTAGGCTTCCTGCTTGTTCAGAAGAACATTTTGCTAGGGAACAAGACACTTTTTCAATCTTCAGTTTTTGGACCTATTGATTCTTGAAGAATATAACTTAGAAATGCCTCATGAACTTAGTAAACTGTGGTCCCATCAGAACACAACATATAAGCTTGTTTTAATCCAATGTTTGTAAGCTAAATAAATGTACACAAACACTGTATGGTTAAAACGATCATTCTGACACATGGATGGTCAGCTCTTTTTATGAATTTGAGAGTGATTACATCCCTCCTGCCCCACCCTTCAGTTTTTTTACCAAACAGGGGCAGGAATTGCGCTTTGCTATTGTTTCGATGCGGATCGACCCTTTAAGAAATCTCTTTCCACAAATTGGAAAAATATGATATTACCTGCTTATGACAAGATTCCGTGCCCTGAATCAGTTTAGGCCTAATCAGCTCATTTGATCAACGGTAAGTAGCCTAGCCAATCGAGCCAAGGCATATAACCTACTCATTGATTAATCAACCAAAACGGAGCACCCTAAATCATAGGTAGCCTATACGTTTATTTGGAGCCAATGATGAATTTAGACTTTGACATTGATCCCTATGATACTCTTGTCTCATACTGTGTTGGAGGGTCAGAGAGTGGAACCTCAATTATAATCAAAATGATGACTAAACAGAGGCTGAATACAGGAGCTCATGAAACGTCACTTTGTTCTCTTGAAGAAGCACCATTGCAATCAGTTCACGTGACATGCAGGAATTTATAGACACAGGTCAGACATTAGCCTACCAATCAATGGTCATCAACTCCAATTTCCACATCATAAAATCCTGTATAGATAGATAGGTCGGTAGCTAAATATCCTACCCACACACCAAATGCTGAATGCCGATTATGTGAAAAAGGGTTATATTAACAGGAAAAATATTAGTGTTGCACAATCTTATGATCAAAACATGCTTCACAGGGTGCGATGATAATCCCTTTAAAAGTGTCCATAGCGACACATATCTTAATGCTGCAGCAGACATGAAGCATTTTGTTAGCTATATCTAATTTCTGTTATAATGCATTGCGGTGTTCATCACGTTAGGGTGTGTAAGAATAGCACACCAACAGCTCCCATTAAAATCATATTACTGTAGTCTTTAAATCGAGAATAGGTTCAATCAAGGGCCTCAAGAGACTAGCGTCAACCAATGATGTATATAAAACAGGGGAGAATGACTGTCCCCTCTCACTGAAGCCACGGAAGTTCAAGGCCGACCATGTAAAAACATGATCTCCCATTATAGTGAATGGAAAAATGGCAATGTTCATGGTCAATCTTTGTGTAAAAAATGTTTTTTTGAAGACAATCATGGTACCAATAATTGCTTTTAATACACCAGATGTATGTCCTTTATCTGATTATTTTACAATCACATAGAAGAAGTTATGAAGATAATTTAGTGTGCAGCCTGCAGTACCCCGGTCGGCCTTCAACTTGATTTACTTAATAAGAGGGGGCAGCACTGAGCTAGCATGCAACTTCCTGGAGTAGATCAAACTGCAGATGTTATGTCTCCATGAGACACCATCTTAACCGGCTTCATTTGGCGTCAATGCGCTATTGAGTCTTCACATAGGAATGCATGGTGTCACGTGATAGGCAACAACACATCTGCCACGCTGATCCTCAACACGTGCTTAGTCCCCTCCTGTACTCCCTGTTCACCCACGACCAAGCACGACTCCAACACCATCATTAAGTTTGTCGACGACAAAAAGGTGGTAGGCCTGATCACTGACAACAATGAGACAGCCTACAGGGAGAAGATCAGAGACGTGGTAGTATGGTGCCAGGACAACAGATCCTCATAAAGCTCTACAGCTGCACCATCGAGAGCATCCTGACTGATTGTATCATCGCCTGGTATGGCAACCGCTCAGACTCCGACCTCAAGGCGCTACAAAGGGTAGTGTGTACGGCCCAGGGCCAAGCTTCCTGCCATCCAAGACCTCTATACCAGGCAGTGTCAGAGGAAGGCCCTAAAAATTGTCAAAGACTCCAGCCACCATAGTCATAGACTGTTTTCTCTGCTACTGCATGACAAGCGGTACCCAAGTGCCAAGTCTATGTCCAAAAGGCTTCTTAACAGCTTCTACCCCCAAACCATAAACAGCTAATCAAATGGCTACCCGGACTATTTGCATACTTTCAAACTTGCAACCTTTCAGTTACTAGTCTAACGCTCTAACCACTAGGCTACGCTGCTGCCCCTCTCATTGGTATTGACCAATGAGAGGATTTGAAGCCACCGGTTGGCCCTTTTGGCACTTCTCAGAAGAAGTACTCCTCCAAAGGAATACATGGATTTCTACAGTATTTCAATTAAATGTTTCAAGGACAAAATTACAAGTATTTTTTGTTGTTGTGGTACATTAGTACTTTCCAAAAATTATATTTTAAGGAAAATGTTTTGAAGAAGTATGCATTGATATGCCTGTAATGGAATAAACAGATTCTATAGCTTCCAAAATTTGTTTTTCAATGGTGGGGGAGTGCCAAGATGGAGGCGCTCTGACTTCAAAACAGCGCCCTCTGTCAGTCATCTAGTGTATATATAAATCATTGGGGTCAACATGGTTATCAAGACCACATATATTGAGTGATGTTTTGATCAAATCAAATCAAATGTATTTATATAGCCCTTCTTACATCAGCTGATATCTCAAAGTGCTGTACAGAAACCCAGCCTAAAACCCTAAACAGCAAGCAATGCAGGTCAATATGTTTTGCCCCAGAATACAGTAATATGTCTTCAGTTGGCACTGTAGAGATTACAAGCTCAAAGAAGGGTTAGTTTCACTAGATGGCAGCATTTTACTGGCAGTCTGACATCACCAGTCTGACATCGCCTCTAAGCAAGGGGAACTGCCCCTTCCTACCTTCAGGCTATGTTCAAACCCTACACCCCAACCCGAGCTCTCTGCCACCTCTGGTCTCTCGGCCCTCCCACCCGAAGGGCAGTTCCCGCTGAGCCCAGCTTTTCTCTGTCCTGGCACCCCAATGGTGGAACAAGCTTCCCCCTGAAGCTAGGACAGCAGAGTCCCTGCCCATCTTCCGAAAATGAGAGTATTAAATACATCCCGTTAGCTTTTCCTACTAGCACTAACTTTGATGATAAAATGTACTTGCTATGACTTTAATATGTTGTTGTCTCACCTAGCTATCTTAAGATGAATGCACGAATGTAAGCTGCTCTGGATAAGAGCGCCTGCTAAATCCCTAAATTAAAAATGTAAGCAAATGCTCCATGAGTTTGTGTTCAAGTGTGTGTGTGTGTGTGTGTGTGTGTGTGTGTGTGCGGTGTGTGTTTGTATTTGTGTTTGTGTGTTGTATCTGGAAGAGAGGGAGGGATGGAGGGAGGGAGGTCACTACTTTGCCAATGCCAATGTCATCTATTCAACAAAAGACTGAGATAAATGCAGGAATCACCCCTGTAAGGATTACAGTAAATTCCTTTGTTGTCAACATGTCATCATGACATAGGTTACAGCGCTTTGCACATCATTACCAAAGCTTGTAAACTGCAGCAGTCCAATGCTATAAATATTCACTGGAGCCACTGTGCTCTAGAAATGTGGATTCAGTGACTTCACAGTGTAATGACCATGGGGTTTGAATGCATATAATGCTCGTACTGTAAGTAATAAAAGCATTTTACAATTGTTTGCGGGCTTTGTGGTAGTGAGGATTGGGGCCGGGGTTGAACAAATTCAGCTTCATCTACTGTTGAGCTAAAATGAAAAGATCTGGAATTGAGAACCATGAACTTTCAACCCATTCCAGGGATTTACAAATCTATATGTATTATTTTAGAAGTGTCCTGATACTACAGTGGAGTCATTAGCAACTTGGGGAAACTCCAGAATCACCACTACATTTTGATTTGTAAAAATGATCACGAAGATGAATAATTGTACCCTGCTGTTTTTAACTTACATGAGAGGATTACAATTGTCTGCTCCACTAGTTTGTAGTACATGGCATTGAACACGTTGAGAGAGTATTGCCAATTTGACAAGCTATTCATAGACAGGCCAGTGGTAAGACAAGTCCCTGCCGTAACGCTCTTTGTTGACAAAACAAAACACTGTCTCTGTCACATGGAAGAGAGAGAGGAAATGTTTCAGATACCCTCACGCCCCTGAATCCCCCAAGGAATCCTACTGCCACCCTGTTACTCCATTATAGGAATAACTCCACAGGGCCCGGCAGCAGGCAGCCTCATGCCTCACAATTACCCCAATTAACACTGCTGCTACGGCTCTGACTGTAGCAGGATTAGGGCTGTGTTGATACTGTAGGGGCTGGTATTAAATAGAAACAGAGTGATCACCAGCTACATAGCCTTACTAATACCAATGCCGTGCCATGTGCCACATTACGCAACCCTGGTTCCTGCTCCACTGTTTGATATTTTCCTTGGCTGCGCCAGGCAACAATAAAACACACACACTGAGCAATATGATGTCCATTTATTAACCAGCATGGCTAAACCCACCAGTCAACTTTTGCCCTCAGTCACCTGCATCCACTGTACAGCTCCATTTCCTACACCAAAAGGTGCAAGGCATTGCCAAACAAGTTGATTGGACTAAAATAATCATATCTCATTGATGCATGGACGTACATGACTATTCTAAATGTGTCACATGGGACAGATCCCTCAGATCCCACAAGGGCCATGCTCACTGAGATGAGTGGCATGCCAGGCTGAAACGATATCTCACTTGCCTGTCTTCACCCACTCCATCTGCAGCGGGCACTGTGTAACCCATCTCCTTCAGAATGACTCTTTGTTAATCTTTCTATATTAAGCAGCACAGTTTCCTCTGTTCATTCCCTTACTTTGTGTCAACCATCAAGAATTTATACTGCAGACAGGCATTACAAATATTCTTTCGTACACGCATGCCCTTGCCTGAGCATGCTGCTCTGCTGCCCTCTTCTAGGAAACACTGTTCGTCAGTCCCCATTAGGCGCTACTTGATAAGTAGCATATTATTCGTCTTTAAGACAAAAGTAATTATGTGTATGGGTATTTGTTTATATAACAAAGCATGTATGGGTAAATAAATGTCCCGCAGACATATTCAAAAATTGCCGGGAGCTCCATGTCAACATTCGCTGAGGGTTTTTCTCACACTTTGTGTGATGTGAGGATGCTGAGGCCTTGGGTTCAGTAGTTCCTGCTGCAGGCAGGCCAGGCCAGGCCAGGCCAGGCCAAGCAGCAGCTGAGGGCACAGAGCGGTGAGGTGGCTAGTGGAGCTGTCAAGCAGTATGGCCTATATAAGACCATGTGTCACTGAGACTTGGACAGTAAAGCTGCGGTTTATCACGATACCTGATACCCTGAATAATTAGAAACAATTAATACATCTTTTCTCTTAACAGCAGGTGGCCTGGAACGGGTGTGTGCGTGTGTGGTTTGAGATGAATTGTTTCATTCTCTTGAATGGAAAGACACTCAGTGATCCCAAGGTTTGCTACCCATGTACAAATCTGATAGCTTGCATACATTGTTGATCTTCTGAAGAATCATGTACTGTATAAGTAAACTCAATGCGCATGCAAAACTATACCTCTATCTTTCTATGGGACTAATGTCCAGAACAGCTGGGAGTTATTAACTTTTAGTGTAGCACCTATTTGGAAATGTTAGCCTAATTGCAGCTGTGTTGAGCTGGTTGCCTTTCTACACCACTCTGTAATTCCATTCCTGACAGACTCTGGGGACAGGTTGGAAGGGAGGGACACCAGGACCTCTGTCCTACCATGTCAAAGTTCCAAAACATGACAGCCTGGGTCAACTCTGACACTGAAATGTGATGAGCAACCTTTAGACACTGCACAATGTACACAAAATCATGCATGGCTCAAAGTAGTTTGTCATGGCCTACAAAGGAGCTATTATTGATGCTGTTCAAAATGACAGTACATTTAAATTATTAAACAGTTTTGCAGACAAATAATATTCAGTACCTGACCCAATACACTGATAAGAAATCAGGAATTCACATTGAAATAGACATACCATTAAACACAACCAAACTGAATTGGATGCACAGACACAGTATCTGTATCTGAGCTGGGACAGCCTGGGACAACATATCGGCCCTGACATTTTATCCATTCCAGCCCACATCACTGCCAACTCCCTGTCAAAATAGGACTCCATCATTTCCTTATTATTATATATTTTTTTAATAGAGATTAATTACATACATCTTTATGTACAGTAATATCATAGGCTAATTTGTTTGCGGTTCAAAACCTGATGAAGTGGAAAAAACACGTTAACTAGATTGTTAACTGTAAATATAATACCCACTGCTAGTCCTAAAAAAACGTTGCAGTTGTAGGCACGACCCTCAATATCTCAAAGCCATATTAAATATTTTGTTTGCAAAATAGGTGCTATTAAGCTGAATATTGAGAGTTGAGAAATAAATATATACCTACAGAAAGCGGAGACCCTCCTCTCTTCAACAGGGACAAGCGGACGAAGCTTTCAAAGTTGTGTTTTTACTTCAATTGCATTTTGAAATGTTGTATGTTCAGAACTAATTTCTCTCTCGAACGCATGGGAGGAGAGGAGAGTGGCTCGCTCATCACAGCAGCAGGCCCCAGCGAGGGCCCAGGCCCAGGGGCAGGGGGTAATGCGCCAAATCATGGTCAATTCTTTTTGAGTGAGGTGACAATGTAGAATGTGCTCTTTCTACGTTCATATTTTTAATTTTTTTTACGATCCATGATCTTGACTGTCTGATGACAGAGCAGGTCTCTTTGCTGATGCTGAATTTGAATTTGAGCTTGTGTGACCACAGCTCAGCAAACCAGGCTGGCCCATCTTGGTAGGGAGGCCGGCCGTTGCTCCCTGATCAGCCAAAGGCTCATTATAGATTAGTATATCAGAGAAATTGCCCCAAAATGTATCTAAAAAAATCTTAACAGGCCCATGGGCCGCCGGCCATTTCACCTTTTTCATTGTTTTATACTTTTGATATATATAAAAAATATATGTGTGTGTGTGTCAATTTCGACCAGCCCATCCAAACAAAATAATCGTTCAGCCGATCTGGCAATTACCAGAATTGCCAGATAGCCAACCCACCCCTGTATCTGAGCAGCCTATAGACCCCAGAATAACTAGGGTCAGGGGTGATGAGTGAGGACTCTGAAGACCACCACTCTAGTCCAGGTTGCTTCATACAGATCCCTGTGGATATGTTTGTGTGTGTGAGTGCCACTGCTTGAGTGCATTCATGGCCGGCACTTCGGGCTCTGCAGATAAGCCCCCTGTTGCGCTGGACCTGGATCCATTTCAGCCTGGACAATCTAGTAGTGACCCAGCTGGCCAAAGGCCAATAGAAAGCTGGATGCAACAGGCTGGATGCTGGATGCCACACCGGTAGCTATATATGGTTTTCCAAATTGAGTTTTTAAAACCTGCTTTAGATTCTTTAATGAGATAAAGAATACTTTCCTGAGTTCTTATGAGCTTTCTTCATCTCAGCAGGGACAGTTTAACCACATGCTGTGTGGTGAGGTAATCTAGTCAGAACGTCATACAAATCTGTTCCATAATTATTGGCACAGTTGATAAAGATGAGCAAAAATGACTGTATAAAATAAATAATACAAATACTAAGCTATATTGCATGTAACAAAAAAAAGGACAATTATATTATTTTATACCAATACAATTGCTCAGAGAAAGAGTTTTTGTTTAACAAGTAATACAAAAAATACAAAAATTGACAGTGTTTCCTGGTCCTTGATATCCTTTGTCTGCCCTTATGGACTGCCCTCTTCAATTCAAACCACAGATTTTAATGAGGTTCACGTCCAGAGACTGAGATGGCCATAGCAAAATGTTGATTTTACTGGACAATTAACATTTCTTTGTGGATTTTGATGTGTACTTGGGGTTATTGTCTTGCTGGAAGATCCACTTGCTGGAAGATCCACCAAGTGTCAGCCTCCTGGCAGAGGCAACCAGGTTTTTGGATAAAATGTCCTGGTACTTGGTAAAATGTTTACTTCTTAAACAAAATCTCTTTCTCTGAGCAATTGTATTAGTATAAAATAATATAATTTCATTTTTTTGGAGCATACAACATACTGTAGCTCAGTTTTTGTATAATTTATTTTATACAGTCTTTTTGCTCATCTTTATCAAGGGTGCCAATATTTATGGAACTGACTGTATGTAGTGTGTTCAATCAGCACATTCTCAGGGTACATAGGTTACAGGGCAAGGAGGACGTAAATACAATGTGGTTGAAATAGGAAATATCAGGAAACAACTTTTTTCCCCCTTTTACATTTGTGACTGGAGAGATAATACAGTATACTATCTTCACTGTGCTCAAGTCTTTATTAAAGATAAGCATGCATGACTGTATTTTTAAACACACCTGCACATTTGTCGTTTAATAGACGCAGTCCTGTTAGCACTGAGAACATTGAGAGGTTGTAGTGGTATTAGCACATGTACTTACTCGAGGTTCCCTAGGGGGCTGTATTAGTGTGTATTTGTGTGAGTGTGCGAGCGTGAGTGTGAGTGTGTGGGCATGTGCCCATATTGGTACATCCGATAGTGACAGAACCTTTAATCTTCCTAGAGCAGTTAAGGTGCTTCTGCTTTATAAAGCAGTGTGTGTCAGTGTGTGTGTAAGAGTGTGAGTGCCCTTTGCAGAAGCCAGTTTGTAATCAGCTGTCGAAGTGGGCTCCGAGTCTTAGCTGTAGCCGAGTGGTAGCACTCTCCTCTAACCCTGGTCCACTCAGCCAGCCACACAGCCCTGTGATCCACAGCACAGCTGCACTAAGGTGATGGAAGGACAGAGGGACACTCGCTAAACCTGAGCTTTACCACTACGCTAACTGGCACATGAGTGCAAGTTGCATGCCGGTTGTGCGTATGGGTTTTTGTGTGTGTGTGTGTATTGTGTTTGTTGCAACATATGTGTGCATATTTATTGATCGAGACCATTGTGATACTCTACTATAAAGGTAAGATAACCATCAGTCAGTTTTCTGATCATTTTGGTTGATGCAATTCTTTATGCTTGAGTAAGATCAATGTCGATTCAAATGCAATGAAATAATTGTTTTTGTTATGCATGTCATATGGGTATGAGATTTTTATATGTACTTAAACACCAATTGTATAGTTTATGTACACCTACAAAATGTGCATTAATACAACTGATCAATATTGAATGTTTACATTGAAAAACAATCAATAGTGATTGTGAAACCCACATTGCTTCCTTTTGCTAACTATTTTATAATTGAACATTTCTGTAAATATAATTACATTGGAAATGAGTTCCAATGTAATTACATTTTGTAAATTCATAGCAAGATCTCGTTTAATGTTTAATGTTCTCGTTAAAATAAACTACTGTATACATACATCCACTCCAGAATATTATATTATACAGTTATTCAAAATAACTAATTTCGGTAACTAATTTCAAGTCCAACGGAATTAGATTTTCTTACTGTAGTAGTTGACATCATTCAAACAGGAAATTAAGAAAAGAGGATGTTTAAAATAAATGTTGTTACATTAATTCAATGTAGCCCATCTTTATTGTCTACATTTTTAATTATGCATTTACACTATAACGTTGCTGCTACAATTACAGCAACATGTTCTGTCACTACACAGTACTTTATGGGATAATAACACTGACTGGGTTTGTTATTAACCAGTGATGTTGTGTTTTTAGCACTTTGTGTGATTATTTGCTTTTTTATTTTACCTCAGCCTACACAAACATAACAATCTTTGAGAAGTATTTCGGCTGTCACATAATAAGATAACCAGACCGTACAGAGCGCATGTTCTGACTCCAAGTAATCCACCTTGCCATACAAATACGCCACGGATAATTCAAAACACCTGCAACGTGTCTACATAACATGTCATCTAATGCCGTCAATGTGTTTCACGCAATGTGATACTGTAAAATGTTAGGTTTTGCGTGTCGTATTAGTGTGTATGAATGACTGTGGTACAGAGACAGTGCTGGGTGGGCCAGTGCTTCTCAGCTGAAAGGAGTCGACCGAGGTAGAGGGGCATGCATACAGTAGTAAGACTGGCTATGGATGGATCTCTTTTCTGGAGATTGTGGTTGTGATTCACCCTTTATTAACTCTCAGATTAATTATTAGGAATGGCTCGATAAATACATTTGTATTGTGACCACCAAAAACTGTGACCTCAAAATGAAGCTCTGTTGCCTTGGTACAGTATAATCTTGGTACAGTGCATTTGGAAAGTATTCAGACACTTTCCCTTTTTACAAATGTTGTTACGTTAAAGCCTTATTCAAAATGTATAAAAAATGTACAACATCAATCTACACAAAATACCCCATAATGACAAAGCGAAAACAGGTTTTTAGAAATATTATTTACATAAGTATTCAGACCTTTTGCTATGAGACTCAAAATTGAGCTCAGGTGCATCCTGTTTCCATTATTTCTACAACTTGACTGGAGTCCACCTGTGGTAAACTCAATTGATTGGACATGATTTGGAAAGGCACACACCTGTCTATATAAGGTCCCACACTTGACAGTGCATGTCAGAGGAAAAAACAAGTCATGAGATCAAAGGAATTGTCCGTAGAGCTCCGAGACAAGATTATGTCGAGGCACATATCTGGGGAAGGGTACCAAAAAATGTCTGCAGCATTGAAGGTCCCCAAGAACACAGTGGCATCCATCATTCTTAAATGGAGGAAGTTTGGAACCACCAAGAATCTTCCTAGAGCTGGCCGCCCGGCCAAACTGAGCAATCGGGGGAGGAGGGCCGTGGTAGTGAGGCGACCAAGAACCCGATGGTCACTCTGACAGAGCTCCAGAGATCCTCTGTGGAGATGAGAGAACCTTCTAGAAGGACAACCATCTCTGAAGCACTCCACCAACCAGGCCTTTACGGGTGAGTGGCCAGACGGAAGCCAATCCTCTGTAAAACAGCCCACTTGGAGTTTGCCAAAAGGCACCTAAAGGATTCTCAGACCATAAGAAACAAGATTCTCTGGTCTGATGAAACCAAGATTGAACTATTTGACCTGAATGTCAAGTGTCACATCTGGAGGAAACCTGGCACCATCCCTACGGTGAAACATTGTGGTGGCAGCATCATGCTGTGGGGATGTTTTTCAGAGGCAGGGACTGGGAGACTAGTCAGGATCGAGGGAAAGATGAATGGAGCAAAGTACAGAGAGATCCTTGATGAATACCTGCTTGTCACGATTGTTGTAGGAATGAGCGGACCAAAGTGCAGCGTGTGTGTCGTTCCACATTTTATTTATACTGTGAAACTATGCAATACATAAATAAACTTAATGATAAAAACAACAAACCGTGACGCAGAGGTGAAACATACACTACTCAAATTAATCTCCCACAAACCCAGGTGGGACAAACACCAACTTAAATATGACCTCCAATTAGAGACAACGATGACCAGCTGCCTCTAATTGGAGATCATCTCAAACAAAGCCCAACATAGAAATACAAAAAACTAGAACAACCCAACATAGAAATACAAAACTAGAACATAACATAGAAAAACTAAACTAGAAAAAAAACCTGTCACGCCCTGACCTACTCTACCATAGAAAATAACAGCTTACCATGGTCAGGACGTGACACTACTCCATAGCGTTCAGGACTTCAAACTGGGGCGAAGGTTCACCTTCCAACAGGACAATGACCCTAAGCACACACACAAGACAACGCTGGAGTGGCTTCGGGACAAGTCTCTGAATGTCCTTGAGTGGCCCAGCCAGAGCCCAGATTGAACCCGATCAAACATCTCTGGAGAGCCCTTAAAATATGCAGCAATGCTCCCCATCCGACCTGACAGAGCTTGAGAGGATCTGCAGAGAAGAATGGGAGAAACTCCCCAAATACAGGTGTGCCAACCTTGTATCGTCATATCCAAGAAGACTCGAGGCTGTAATCGCTACCAAAGGTGCTTCAACAAAGAACTGAGTAAAGGGTCTGAATACTTATGTGAATTTGATATTTGTGCTATTTATTTTAAATAAATGCTCTGTTATTATGGGGCGTTGTGTGTAGCTTGATGACGAAAAAAAACGATTTAATGCATTTTAGAATGAGGCTGTAACGTAACAAAATGTGGAGAAAGTCAAGGGGTCTGAATTCTTTCCGAATGCACTGTATAGACTGTATACTGTGTTTGCATCCGTGCATTTCCAATTATTGTTTGTTGTGAATTGTGCAGAGGCATTGGATCATTACATTCATTAACCCACGTCTCTCTGACTGTCAGATTTGAGACAGAGAGAGAGAGATGATCGAGCTGGGCCTTGCAGATGGCAGTCTGATCGATGAACTGATGGCGCTGACAGCTCAGAGCCTGAGCCACTTGGAGATCAAAGAGCACTTCAACATTATCAAGGAGATTGGCCGGGGGAAGTATGGCAAGGTTCTGCTGGTCACCCATCGCTGCAGGGGTAAGAAGCCAACCCATAGTTTAAAAGGCTGAAATACTAAGGGCTTTCCTATTTGGTTCAATGACACAATAAAATGTTTTATTGATTTCACATAGCTTGGAAAGTGGCAGAATCTTTTGGTATCAAATTACCCTTAGAATTATAATTTTTTTTAATATACATTTTTTTCACATTTATTTAAGTAGGTAGGCCAGTTGAGAACAAGTTCTCATTTACAACTGCGACCTGGCCAAGATAAAGCAAAGGAGTGCGACAAAAACAACAACACAGAGTTACACATGGGATAAACAAACGTACAGTCAATAACACAATATAAAAATGTATATACAGTGTGTACAAATGTAGTAAGATTAAGGAGGTAAGGCAATAAATAGGCCATAGTGGCAAAATAATTACAATTTAGCATTAACACTGGAGTGATAGATGTGCAGATGGTGATGTGCAAGTAGAGATACTGGGGTGCAAAAGAGCAAAAATAAATAACAATATGGGGATGAGGTAATTGGGGCTATTTACAGATGGGCTGTGTACAGGTACAGTGATCGGTAAGCTGCTCTGACAGCTGATGCTTAAAGTTAGTGAGGGAGATATGTCTCCATCTTCAGCTATTTTTGCAATTCGTTCCAGTCGTTAGCAGCCGAGAACTGGAAGGAAAGGCGGCCAAAGGAGGAGTTGGCTTTGGGGATGACCACTGAAATATACCTGCTGGAGCGCGTGCTATGGGTGGGTGTTGTTATGGTGAGCTGAAATAAGGCGGGTCTTTACCTAGCAAAGACTTATAGATGACCTGGAGCCAGTGGGTTTGGCGACGAATATGAAGCGAGGACCAGCCAGAGCACACAGGTCACAGTGGTGGGTAGTATATGGGGCTTTGGTGACAAAATGGATGGCACTGTGATAGACTAATCTAATTTGCTGAGCAGAGTGTTGGAGGCTATTTTGTAAATGACATAGCCGAAGTCAAGGATCGGTAGGATAGCCAGTTTTACGAGGGTATGTTAAGCAGCATGAGTGAAGGAGGCTTTGTTGCAAAATAGAAAGCCAATTCTAGATTTAATTTTGGATTGGAGATGCTTAATTAATGTGAGTCTGGAAGGAGAGTTTACAGTCTAACCAGACACCTAGGTACTTGTAGTTGTCCACATATTCTAAGTCAGAACCGTCCAGAGTAGTGATGCTAGTCTGGCAGGTGGGTGAAGGCAGCAATCGGTTGAAGAGCATGCATTTAGTTTTACTAGCATTTAAGAGCAGTTGGAGGCCACAGAAGGAGTGTTGTATGGCATTGAAGCTTGTCTGGAGGTTTATTAACACAGTGTCCAAAGAAGGGCCAGAAGTATACAGAATGGTGTTGTCTGCGTAGAGGTGGATCAGAGAATCCCCAGCAGCAAGAGCGACATCATTGATATATACAGAGAAAAGAGTTGGCCCAAGAATTGAACCCTGTGGCACCCCCATAGAGACTGCCAGAGGTCCGGGCAACAGGCCCTACGATTTGACACACTGAACTCTATCTGAGAAGTAGTTGGTGAACCAGACGAGGCAGTCATTTGAGAAACCAAGGCTGTTGAGTCTGCTGATAAGAATGTGGTGATTGACAGAGTCGAAAGCCTGGGCCAGGTCAATGAAGATGGCTGCACAGTACTGTCTTTTATTGCTGGAGGTTATGATATTGTTTAGGACATTGAGCGTGGCAGAGGTGCACCCATGACCAGCTCGGAAACCAGATTGCATAGCGGAGAAGGTACGGTGGGATTCGAAATGGTCGGTGATCTGTTTGTTAACTTGGCTTTCGAAGAATTTAGAAAGGCAGGGCAGGATGGACATAGGTCTGTAACAGTTTGGGTCATTGAAGTGGGGGATGACCGCAGCAGTTTTCCAATTTTCATGTGTAACAACACCTGCACAGGATCGGTACATCCGAACATCACACCTGCGGGACAGGTACAGGATGGCAACAACAACTGCCCGAGTTACACCAGGAACGCACAATCCCTCCATCAGTGCTCAGATTGTCCTCAATAGGCTGAGGGAGGCTGGACTGAGGACTTGTAAGCTTGTTGTAAGACTGGTCCTCCCCAGACATCACCGGCAACAACATTGCCTATGGGCACAAACCCACCGTCGCTGGAACAGACAGGACTGGCAAAAAGTACTCTTCACTAACGAGTTGCGGTTTTGTCTCACCAGGGGTGATGGTCGGATTTGCGTTTATCGTCGAAGGAATGAGCGTTACACCGAGGCCTGTACTCTGGAGCGGGATCGATTTAGAGATGGAGGGTCCGTCATGGTCTGGGGCAGTGTCACAGCATCATCGGACTGAGCTTGTTGTCATTTCAGGCAATCTCAATGCTGTGCGTTACAGGGAAGACATCCTCCTCCCTCATGTGGTACCCTTCCTGCAGGCTCATCCTGACATGACCCTCCAGCATGACAATGCCACCAGCCATACTGTTCGTTCTGTGCGTGATTTCCTGCAAGACAGGAATGTCAGTGTTCTGCCATGGCCAGCGAAGAGCCCGGATCTCAATCCCATTGAGCACGTCTGGGACCTGTTGGATTGGAGGGTGAGGGCTAGGGCCATTCCCCCCAGAAATGTCCAGGCACTTGCAGGTGCCTTGGTGGAAGAGTGGGGTAACATCTCACAGTAAGAACTGGCAAATCTGGTGCAGTCCACGAGGAGGAGATGCACTGCAGTACTTAATGCAGCTGGTGGCCACACCAGATACTGACTGTTACTTTTGATTATGATCCCCCCCCTTTGTTCAGGGACACATTATTCAATTTCTGTTAGTCACATGTGTGTGGAACTTGATCAGTTTATGTCTCAGTTGTTGAATCTTGTTATGTTAATACAAATATTTACACATGTTAAGTTTGCTGAAAATAAACGCAGTTGACAGTAAGAGGACGTTTCTTTTTTTGCTGAGTTTAGCTTATATTGTAGGTCTGTCGGGGTGTTAAGCATATCCCAGTTTAGGTCACCTAACAGTACGAACTCTGAAGATAAATGGGGGGCAATCAATTCGCATGTGGAGTCCAGGGCATAACTGGGGGCTGAGGAGGGTCTATAGCAAGCGGAAACAGTGAGAGACTTATTTCTGTAAAGGTGGATTTTTAAAAGTAGAAGCTCGAACTGTTTGGGCACAGACCTGGATAGCATGACAGAACTCTGCAGGGTATCTCTGCAGTAGATTGCGACCCCGCCCACTTCGGCAGTTCTATCTTGGAGGAAAATGTTGTAGTTGGGGATGGAAATTTCAAATTATTGGTGTCCTTCCTAAGCCAGGATTCAGACACTGCTAGGACATCAGGGTTGGCGGAGTGTGCTAAGGCAGTGAATAAAACAAAGTTAGGGAGGAGGCTTCTGATGTTAACATGCATGAAACCAAGGCTTTTACGATTACAGAAGTCAACAAATGCTAGTGCCTGGGGAAAAGGTGTGGTACTGGGGTCTACGGGGCTTTGGTTAACCTCTACATCACCAGAGGAACAGAGGAGGAGTAGGATAATGGTACGGCTAGGAGCAGATTTCTGGGCATGGTAGAATACAGTAGATTCAGGGCATGATGTACAGACAAGGTTATGGTAGGATGTGAGTACAGTGGAAGTACACCTAGGCGTTGAGTGACGATGAGAGAGGTTTCGTCTCTAGTGGGACCAGTTAAGCCAGGTGAGGTCTCAGCGTGTGTGGGAGGGGAGGGGGGGGGGGGACAACAGAGCTATCTAAGGCAAGGTGAGTGAAACTGAGGGCTCTACAGTGAAATAAAACAGTAAGGACTAGCCTAGACAGCAGTAGACAAATCATATTGATTTTAGAGAGAGGCATATTGACGTTAGAGAGAGGCATAAAGCAGTCACAGGTATTGATCGGGAGAGCTAAGACAACAACGGGTAAATGGTGATGAATGGGCAGAGTGGGTCATTTAGGAACATACGGGACCTGAGTTCGAGGCTGGGGCCGACAGTTAAACAAAATTAGGTACTGTGTTATTGAAACTGTCCAGGGGGCATCAGCTGTGTAGACGAGTGATCATAGGGTCCAAAGAATAGCAATAGGTATGCTAGGCGATTGGGAGACTTAGAAAGCTAGCGAGCCGGGGCAAGAAGATGGGTCTTCGGCGACATCGCAACGGAAAAGCCCGTTGAGACCACATCGGGCGACCATGTCGGCAGATCAGTTGTGATGGATCGGCGGGGCTCCGCGTTGACAACAAAGGTTCCAGGCCAATTGGCAAAAGAGATATTGTAGCCCTAGAATTAGCTGGTATATGGGCCTAGCTCGTGGCTAGCTCAAGGCTAACTGGTGCTTGCTTCGGGACAGAGGCGTTCGCTAACAGTAGCCACTCGGTAGCAGATAGTTAGCTGCGATGATCCGGTGTAATGATCCAGAGCGGCAGGAATCCGGTGATGTGGTAGAGAAAAGCAGTCCGATATGCTCTGGGTTGATATCGCGCTGTGCAGACTGGCATGTATTGTCCGAGCTAAAGCTGGCGGTGTCCAAGCTAAAAGGTGAAGCCCGCTAGTCGCGTCTAACAAAGACTAGTAGCTAGTAGCTAGTTAGCTGGCTAGCACCTGACGGAGGTTACAGTTATAAGGAATAAAAATAGCAGATCCGTACCACATTGGTTGAGGCGGGTTGCAGGAAAGTATATTTAGTTCATAGATAGAAAGTGAGATTAAAATGTATACGGGAAAAAAACAGGCTATTTACAAAGGATAAGACATGGGATAAGACAAAGACAAACACAACACACGACCAACTGCTACGTTATCTTGGAACAGCAAATTTCATAGTGTGCTGCCAATACTGGATCTAATGTGCTGCTGCTAATATCATTTATACCGTCTGCTATCTCTTGTTTTTTCTGGTCATAAACATCTCTTATGGTCATAACATTTTGCCAAGTTGTTATAAAACATAACAAATAGGAATGTTTTACAGGAACACCGATGGCTCTTAAAGTAATGCCAAAAGCCTCCACCAAGCTCCAGGGATTCTTACGGGAGTACTGCATCTCCTTGCACCTATCCTGCCACCCCTGCATCGTAGGTCTCTTCGGAATCGCCTTTCAATCTAATGAGCACTATGGCTTTGCCCAGGAGCTTGTTATTGGGAGGGACCTTTTTGCCGTCATCCAACCAAAAGTAAGATTGTATTTGATTTCGATATAATAAATCTGTGACTTAAGTACAAAGTGTTTTAGAATTCAATCAAGAGGATTGGTGAATATTGTCAATCTATACCCTTTTGAGTGTCCATAAGTGCAATGTACTGTTAAAAATGGTCCAAATGCACTGTACAGTCTTCTAATTCACCTTAGACAAGTCTCAATGACCACAAAGCTCTAACAGTTTCCAATCCTCTGCTCCCAGGTGGGTATCCCAGAGAGTGCAGTGAAGCGCTGCGTCCTCCAGATTGCCAGTGCCCTGGAGTTCATCCATGAGCACGGCCTGGTCCACCGCGACATCAAACCTGAGAACATCCTGCTGCTGGACAGCCACTGCTGCCGCGTAAAGCTGGCCGACTTCGGCCTGGCCCAGACGAGAGGCACTCTGATTCGCTTCATCTCCGGCACACTGCCCTACATGGCCCCAGAGCTGTGTGCCGTTGCCCTGGAGGAGGGCCAGAAGGAGGTCATGGCGCCCCCGCTCAGCGTGGAGCCCAGCCTGGACACCTGGGCCTTCGGAGTGGTCATCTTTTGCATCCTCACCGGCTACTTCCCCTGGGAGCGCTGCGTGACCTCAGATGACTTCTACCAGGAGTTTGCTGATTGGTGCCAGGCACCCACCGTGGAGGAAGTTCCACCCTTGTGGAAGAGATTCACCCCGGCTGCCATGGAAATGTTCAGCAGGCTGTTGCAGCTCAATGCTAACAACAGATGCACAGTAGGGGAGGTCAGGTCCTATGTGGAAAAGGACTGGTTGATGCCGACACTAGTGGATACAAACGGACTGCAATCGGAGAATGGCAAGGTCAGTGCCACCTGCTCCACCCCTAGTGTGTGTAGGAGTAGTCCTGTCCACCAGGAGGTGGAGTAAATGTCTTCAGTGGAACGGTGTCTGAGGTATCTGTGTACACCTCCAGCTCATGGTATCAACTATCCAATTTACAGGGAGCTCAAGGTGTGCATTCGACACCACTCTTACAATGCACTGATAAGTAGGGTAACTGAATTATATACTCAACGTCAGTCCAGAGAGCCACACACGGGCTACATCTGAAGCGAAGGGGAAAAAGCTCTGATAGGATACGGTGTACTGTAAAAGCAGCACTATTTGAGTGTGATTGAGCTCGCACTATTCTGTGTGTATGTACACAATATTGGTAACCTGATAAATTTAGCAATGTTACAAAAGAGTTTGTATCTACTGTAGCATAGGAGCAGTTTATGCTATATTGTGTGTAACTACACAACGTCGTAACCTGGGAAATATACTGTAACATAGAACTTGTACCTAGCATAATTTTCAGAACCTATTTTCAGAACAATGCTTTATATTGTGTGTTTTAGAATCTCTCACTGCACAGAAGACGAGCATTATAATAATTTCATAGAGGGAGAGTGTGCACTGTGCGTTCAAGCTGGCTTAGTGGCAGTGTTCACTTTGGCAGTGCTCAATGTTCTCTCAAATGTTTTTGTAGTGTGTCACACTGTACAGGCTGTTCCGTGAATGAGGCTACCTCAGTTTGTCTATTTCTGTGCATACTCTCATTGTTCATGAAAGATCCATATTCAAAAATAGATATACAGAATATACATGAACTGTATAATGAATGTAATGTAATAGACTGAATATGAAACTAATTATGAACATGGGTAAATATCCAGAGTGTAATTTTTTAGATATTCCACAACCAGCCCCAGAAAATGACTGTCACACTGAAAGCTGTTTCAAGTTCACATTGTTTCAAATCAACTTCATTTAAAGCAAAGCCAACAAATTGGGAGCTGCTATATAACAATTAACTCTGTCACCCTAAATAGAAATTTACGTTCAAATCATCCTTTTTTGTGCACTGTAAAAAGATTATGTTGTTTTTACGATATCTTATTGGAAAACAGGTACAGTATGTTACCGTAAATACAGCAAACTTTACAGTAGTGTACTGTTAAACCAAAGTTTCTTTGAAATTTACGGTTACATATTGTAACTTTTTTTTATTTGAATCAAGTACATAATTATTGTGTATAGGTTGCACGTAAAGTTTTTGACACAGTGTTTGAGTATGCCTTTGGTATGAACAAATAAACATAATCCATCTCTTCTGTCTGCTTCTTTTCATCCACTCTTGAGGGCATATCATATTTCCTTCTTTGAAGCTCCGTCATTAACCTAAGTGATTCATAGTCGCACCTCTATCCCTCTCTTAATACAACCCTCACTCCTCACCACTCTTCCCCTCCTGCCACAACCCTCACTCTTGACCACTCTCCCTCTCCTACCACTCCCTCACCCCTCACCTCTCTCCCTCTCCTACCACTTCCTCACCCCTCACCACTCTCCCTCTCCTACCACTCCTTCACCCCTCACCACTCTCCCTCTCCTACCACTCCCTCACCCCTCACCTCTCTCCCTCTCCTACCACTTCCTCACCCCTCACCACTCTCCCTCTCCTACCACTCCCTCACCCCTCACCTCTCTCCCTCTCCTACCACTCCCTCACCCCTCACCACTCTCCCTTTCCTACCGCTCCCTCACCCCTCACCTCTCTCCCTCTTCTACCACTTCCTCACCCCTCACCTCTCTCCCTCTCCTACCACTTCCTCACCCCTCACCACTCTCCCTCTCCTAACACAACCCTCACTCCTCACCACTCTTCCTCTCCTGCCACAACCCTCACTCTTCACCACTCTCCCTCTCCTACCACTCCCTCACCTCTCTCCCTCTCCTACCGCTCCCTCACCCCTCACCTCTCTCCCTCTCCTACCACTTCCTCACCCCTCACCTCTCTCCCTCTCCTACCACTTCCTCACCCCTCACCACTCTCCCTCTCCTACCACTCCTTCACCCCTCACCACTCACCACTCTCCCTCTCCTACCACTCCCTCACCCCTTACCACTCTCCCTGTCCTACCACTCCCTCACTACTCACCCTCTCCTACCACTCCCTCACCCCACACCACTCTCCCTCTCCTACCACAACCCTCACTCCACACCACTTTCCCTCTCCTACCACTCCCTCACCCCTCACCACTCTCCCTCTCCTACCACAACCCTCACTCCTCACCACTCTCCCTCTCCTACCACTCCCTCACTCCTCACCACTCTCTTCCTCTCCTACCACAACCCTCACTCCTCACCACTCTTCCTCTCCTACCACTCCCTCACTCCTCACCACTCTCCCTCTCCTACCACTCCCTCACTCCTCACCACTCTCTTCCTCTCCTACCACTCCCTCACCCCACACCACTCTCCCTCTCCTACCACAACCCTCACTCCACACCACTTTCCCTATCCTACCACTCCCTCACCCCTCACCACTCTCCCTCTCCTACCACAACCCTCACTCCTCACCACTCTCCCTCTCCTACCACTCCCTCACTCCTCACCACTCTCTTCCTCTCCTACCACAACCCTCACTCCTCACCACTCTCCCTCTCCTACCACTCCCTCACTCCTCACCACTCTCTTCCTCTCCTACCACTACCTCACCTCTCACCACTCCTCACCCCTTGCCACTCTCCCACTCCTACCACTCCCTCACTCCTCACCCTCTCCCTCTCCTACCACTCCCTCACCACTCTCTCCCTCTCCTACCACTCCCTCACTCCTCACCTCTCTCCCTCTCCTACCACAACCCTCACTCCTCACCGCTCTCCCTCTCCTACCACTCCCTCACCACTCTCTCCCTCTCCTACCACTCCCTCACCCCTCACCTCTCTCCCTCTCCTACCACTCCCTCACCGCTCAACTCTCTCCCTCTCCTACCACAACCCTCACCCCTCACCTCTCTCCCTCCCTCTCCTACCACAACCCTCACCCTTCACCTCTCTCCCTCTCCTACCACTTCCTCACCCCTCACCACTCTCCCTCTCCTACCACTCCTTCACCCCTCACCACTCTCCCTCTCCTACCACTCCCTCACCCCTCACCTCTCTCCCTCTCCTACCACTTCCTCACCCCTCACCACTCTCCCTCTCCTACCACTCCCTCACCCCTCACCTCTCTCCCTCTCCTACCACTCCCTCACCCCTCACCACTCTCCCTTTCCTACCGCTCCCTCACCCCTCACCTCTCTCCCTCTTCTACCACTTCCTCACCCCTCACCTCTCTCCCTCTCCTACCACTTCCTCACCCCTCACCACTCTCCCTCTCCTAACACAACCCTCACTCCTCACCACTCTTCCTCTCCTGCCACAACCCTCACTCTTCACCACTCTCCCTCTCCTACCACTCCCTCACCTCTCTCCCTCTCCTACCGCTCCCTCACCCCTCACCTCTCTCCCTCTCCTACCACTTCCTCACCCCTCACCTCTCTCCCTCTCCTACCACTTCCTCACCCCTCACCACTCTCCCTCTCCTACCACTCCTTCACCCCTCACCACTCACCACTCTCCCTCTCCTACCACTCCCTCACCCCTTACCACTCTCCCTGTCCTACCACTCCCTCACTACTCACCCTCTCCTACCACTCCCTCACCCCACACCACTCTCCCTCTCCTACCACAACCCTCACTCCACACCACTTTCCCTCTCCTACCACTCCCTCACCCCTCACCACTCTCCCTCTCCTACCACAACCCTCACTCCTCACCACTCTCCCTCTCCTACCACTCCCTCACTCCTCACCACTCTCTTCCTCTCCTACCACAACCCTCACTCCTCACCACTCTTCCTCTCCTACCACTCCCTCACTCCTCACCACTCTCCCTCTCCTACCACTCCCTCACTCCTCACCACTCTCTTCCTCTCCTACCACTCCCTCACCCCACACCACTCTCCCTCTCCTACCACAACCCTGACTCCACACCACTTTCCCTATCCTACCACTCCCTCACCCCTCACCACTCTCCCTCTCCTACCACAACCCTCACTCCTCACCACTCTCCCTCTCCTACCACTCCCTCACTCCTCACCACTCTCTTCCTCTCCTACCACAACCCTCACTCCTCACCACTCTCCCTCTCCTACCACTCCCTCACTCCTCACCACTCTCTTCCTCTCCTACCACTACCTCACCTCTCACCACTCCTCACCCCTTGCCACTCTCCCACTCCTACCACTCCCTCACTCCTCACCCTCTCCCTCTCCTACCACTCCCTCACCACTCTCTCCCTCTCCTACCACTCCCTCACTCCTCACCTCTCTCCCTCTCCTACCACAACCCTCACTCCTCACCGCTCTCCCTCTCCTACCACTCCCTCACCACTCTCTCCCTCTCCTACCACTCCCTCACCACTCTCTCCCTCTCCTACCACTCCCTCACCCCTCACCTCTCTCCCTCTCCTACCACTCCCTCACCGCTCAACTCTCTCCCTCTCCTACCACAACCCTCACCCCTCACCACTCTCTCCCTCTCCTACCACTCCCTCACCCCTCACCTCTCTCCCTCTCCTACCACTCCCTCACCGCTCAACTCTCTCCCTCTCCTACCACAACCCTCACCCCTCACCTCTCTCCCTCCCTCTCCTACCACAACCCTCACCCTTCACCTCTCTCCCTCTCCTACCACAACCCTCACTCCTCACCACTCTCCCTCTCCTACCACTCCCTCACCACTCTCTCCCTCTCCTACCACTCCCTCACCCCTCACCACTCTCCCTCTCCTACCACTCCATCACCCCTCACCACTCTCCCTCTCCTACCACAACCCTCACTGCTCACCACTCTCCCTCTTCTACCACTCCCTCACCGCTCACCACTCTCCCTCTCCTACCACAACCCTCACTCCTCACCACTCTCCCTCTTCTACCACTCCTACCATGGTGAGGGGATCAAGCCTACCACTGTCGTGTGATCTGCAATCTAAAAGGGACACATTTTGGCAATGAGGCCCTTAATCTACTTCCCCAGAGTGCGATGAACTCATGGATGCCATTTTTATGTCTCTGCATGCAGTTTGAAGGAAGTTGCTAACTAGTACTAACACAATTGTTAACTAGCGTTAGTGAAATGACTGGAAGTCTATGGGTATCTGCTAGCATGCTAAAAATGGTATCCATGAGTTCATCTGTTTCTGGGAAAGTGGATGAAGGGCCTCATTGCCAAAATCCTGAAGTATCCCTTTAGTGATAGTGTTGGAGTCATGTGTGGCCACGCAGTTGTGGGTGAACAGAGAGTACAGGAGGGGACTAAGCACGCACCCTTGAGGGGCTCCCGTGTTGATGGTCAGCGTAGCAGATTTGTAGTTACCCTCACCACCTGGGGGTGGCCTCTCAGGAAGTCCAGGATCCAGTTGCAGAGGGAGATGTTCAGTCCCAGGGTTCTTAGCTTAGTGATGAGCTTGGAGGGTACTATGGTGTTGAATGCTGGGGTCAATGAACAGCATTCTCACATACTGTAGGTTTTCCTCTTGTCCAGGTGGGAAAGGGCAGTGTGGAGTGCAATAGATATCATCTGTGGATCTGTTGGGGGTGGTATGAGAATTGGAGTGGGTCCATGGGGGTCTGGGTTGATGGTGTTGATGCGATGACTAGCCTTTCAAAGCATTTAATGGATACAGATGTGAGTGCTATGGGCTGATAGTCATTTAGACAGGTTACCTTGGCGTTCTTGGGCACAGGGACTATGATGATCTGCTTGAAACATGTAGGTATTACAGACTGGGTCAGGGAGAGGTTGAAAATGTCAGTGAATACACTTGCCAGCTGGTCAGCGCATGCTCTGAATACGCATCCTGGTAATCCGTTTGGCCTTGTGAATGTTAACCTGTTTAAAGGTCTTATTCACATAGGCTATGGAGAGAGTGATCACACAGTCGCCTGGAACAGCTGGTGCTCTCATGCATGGTTTATTGTTGCTTGCCTAGAAGGCATTAAGCTTGTCTGGTAAGCTCGCTTCACTGGTTAGCTCTCAACTGGGTTTCCTTTTGTAATCTGTGATTGCAAGCCTGCCACATCTGACGAGCATCAGAGTAGGATTCGATCTAAGTCCTGTATTGATGCTTTGCCTGTTTGATGGTTCGTAGTGGGACTTTTTACAAGGGTACGGATAAGTGTCTCGCTCCTTGAAAGCGGCAGCTCTAGCCTTTAGCTCAGTGCAGATGTTTCCTGTAATCCATGGCTTCTGGTTGGGATCTGTATGTACGGCCACTGTGGGGACAAAGTGATCGATGCACTTATAATCAAGCCAGTAACTGATGTGGTAAACCCCTCAATGCCATCGGATGAATCCCAGAACATATTTCAGTCTGTGCTAGCGAACTAGTCATGCAGCTTAGTATCCACTTCATCGGACCACTTCCATATTGAGCATGTCACTTGTACTTCCTGTTTGAGTTTTTGCTTGTAAGCAGGAATCAGGAGGATAGAGTTATGGTCAGATTTGCCAAATGGAGGGCGAGGGAGAGCTTTGTATGGGTTTCTGTGTGTGGCGTAAAGGTGATGTAGAGTTTTTTTGCCTATTGTTGTACAGGTGAAATGCTGGTAGAAATTTGGTCAAATTGATTTCAGTTTCCCTGCATTAAAATCACCGGCCACTAGGAGCGCCACCTCTGGATGAGCATTTTCGTGTTTGCTTTTGGCTCTATGCAGCTCGTTGAGTGGGTTCTTAGTGACAGCATCACTTTTTGGTGGTAAATAGACAGCTACGAAAAATACAGATGAAAACTATCTTGGTAAATATTATGGTCTACAACTATTACAGTTCTTCAGGTTCCGTTAATAGGTTAGTCTCGAATGGAGCTCGTCCAGTTTCTTCTCCAGTGATTGTACGTTCGCCAATAGAATGGAGGGTAGATGCAGTTTATGTACTCGCCCACATAGTTTTGTCAGGGTGCCCGCACGTCAGCCTCTTTTACGATGCCTTTTCTTCCTGAGTCTCAAGGATTAGGGATTACCCCCTAACCACTCACCCCTCTCCTACCACCCCTTCACTCACCCCTCTCCTACCACCCCTTCACTCACCACTCACCCCTCTCCTACCACCCCTTCACTCACTACTCACCCCTCTCCTACCACCCCTTCACTCACCACTCACCCCTCACCTACAACCCCCTCACCACCCACCCCTCTCTTACCACCCCCTCACCACTCACCCCTCTCTCACCACCCCCTCACCACTCACCACTCTCCCACTCCTGCCCCCCTCTCACCACTCTCCCTCATCTACCACCCTCTCACCCCTCACTCCTTTACATTGAATAAACCCCTGGCACCTGCTGCAGCTGGCCCTGTACTGACGGACGCCCGGCCTTTGTTAGGTTAAGAGCGGCGGGCGCAAGCACGGCTGTCTCAGGGAGGGAGAATGCGGTGTCCTGTGAGCTGGTGGCAGGAGGTTACTTGGCACTAGGCATGAACCTGCCTGCCCTCATGCTTTGCAGCATATTTAGGGTGTTACACTAACCAGGGTCATCTTTCACCAGATCCCAGGGCCCCTGTCACACAGAAACACGGCCAATGTAAACTCACACTGCGGTGCACGCTATGGCATTTGACTCCTAAACAATCCAAGCTGCAATTTTCTTCACACTGAAAAGCCTTTAGAGAAATTCAGCCTTCACATTATATTACATTAGTGGGCACATTCATACCAATGTTGCCTAATCTAAATGTTGATTTTACTATTTTAAATTCAACAGTTTTGATTTCCCTGCACATTCCATAGCAACCTGATAGCAACCCATGTGTCTTCAGAATGTGATTTTCAACCTCGCAATTCAACTGGTACAGTAAGTAAGTATATATACAGTGCATTCGGGAAGTATTCAGACCCCTTCCCCTTTTCTACATTTTGTTATGTTACAGCCGTATTCGAAAATGGATTAAATAAAAAATAAAAAATTCATCAGTCTACACACAATACCCCATAATGACAATGTGAAAACAGGTTTTTAGACATTTTTACATAAGTATTCAGACCCTCGAAATTGAGCACAGGTGCATCCAGTTTCCATTGATCATCCTTGAGATGTTTCTACAACTTGATTGGAGTCCAGCTGTGGTAAATTCAATTGATTGGACATTTACATTTACATTTTAGTCATTTAGCAGACGCTCTTATCCAGAGCGACTTACAGTAGTGAATGCATACATTTCATTATAAAAAAATTCGTACTGGTGACCAAATACAGCACAATCTCACATCGTTTCCCAGCAGCCAAATTCCACAAACACAAAACTGGAACAACTTCATTTGGAAAGGCACACACCTGTCTATATGTGGTCCCGCAGTTGACAGTGCATGTCAGAGCAAAAACCAAGCCATGAGGTTGAAGGAATTCTCCGTAGAGCTCAGAGACTCAGGATTGTGTCGAGGTAGAGATCTGGGGAAGGGTACCAAAGCATTTATGCAGTAAAAGGCACATGACTGCCCGCTTTGACTTTTCCAAAAGGCACCTAAAGGACTCTTTGGTTCTTTAGATTCTTTTGTCTGATGAAACCAAGATTGAACGCTTTGGCCTGAATGCCAAGCGTCACGTCTGGAGGAAACATGGCACCATCCCTACGGTGAAGTATGGTGGTGGCAGCATCATGCTTTGGGGGTATTTTTCAGTAGCAGGGACTGAGAGACCAGTCAGAATCGATGGAAAGATGAACAGAGAAATGTACAGAGAGATCCGTGATGAAAACTTGCTTCAGAGCACTCAGGACCTCAGACTGGGGTGGCTTCTGAATGTCCTTGAGTGGCCCAGCCAGAGCCCGGACTTGAACCCCATCTAACATCTCTGGAGAGACCTGGAAATAGCTGTGCAGGGACGCTCCCCATCCAACCTGACAGAGCTTGAGAGGATCTGCAGAGAAGAATAGGAGAAACTCCCAAAATACAGGTGTGCCAAGCTTGTAGCGTCATACCCAAGAAGAGTCAAGGCTGTAAAAGGTGCTTTAACAAAGTATTGAGTAAAGTGTCTGAATACTTATGTAAATGTATATTTAATTTAAAAATATATATATATTTGCTGAAATTTCTTAAAACCTGTATTTGCTTTGTAATTATGGGGTATTGTGTGTAGATTGATGAGGGGAAAAAACAATTTAACCAATTTTAGAATAAGGCTGTAACATAACAAAATGTGGAAAAAGTCAAGGGCTCTGAATACTTTCTGAATGCACTGTATATTACATGCAAGAACATGAATCTTTGTGGCAAACAAGTTATTGCGGTGTCACTTCCAGGAAACAACAGAGATGGATCATGTCTTTTAATCAATGACAAGTCCCTCAAATGGTATAGGGTTTAATCTGGTATTGATGACACTATGCCAATATATGCGTTCCGATACATTTTATCCAAATGGTTGTCATGTTTGTAGTACTACACAGCATATATAAAACATGTGTGAAAAAAAAAGTAATCATGTAAAATGACTGGCCAGCTCATTTATGCTCTATAATAATTGGATTCTAATGGAGACAAGGCGTTGCAAAAATGTAAAGCTTGTTAAGCCAGTCTTTTCCATTTGTCATCTGAACACGACATAACAGTACAAACCATTTGGTCATTCAATACTTTGTCAGATTCCTCAACCATTAGACAACACATATAAACTTACTTTACAGCATGCCACTGATCAATGACCGAACCAAGCAAAAGTTGTAATAGGCAGCAAATGAGGAGTCTGGTCAGGGATATAGTGTAGACATTACTGTAAGTAAGTAGCCTTGCTCGAGCCTTGGCTTGTGCGAGCTGGAATGGCTCATGTGAGCAGGAGCCTATCTCCTGTTTCTGTAGCGCGAGGCAGTTTGATGTAGAAGTACAAACACTGAACAGAACGCTAGTCTATCGCATGGCCCCAATTCATTTCCTTACTGTAATACTTAATACATTGATATCTGAATACCCCATCACTAAAATATGCATATATTCTTAATTACTTAGTAAACAGTATCTCCTATGATGCCTGTTTGGATGAGCAGGGCAGAATCCTAAAAAATGGCAACCATTTTTGATTATTATTACTCTAATGTCAATATCAAGCTCATGTGAATATGGTAGAAGTCTGTCTGTCATATGATTTGTTACTGCCATGTGTGTGGAAACAAAGGAGAGCTTACATTAAGATGTCATGTGTTGTCCATTGGAATTACATCATTCTCCAGGGTCCCACTGAGCATTCAGTCCAACAGATGCTTTAGATGTACAGTAACACCAGCAGGCCAAGATAGGGAAGATAGGGCCATCTTAATGGAACCATCCACTGGGGAGCAATACCTATTAATACATCTCCGCTGTTATGGAAAATCACCACAACTGGGCCTTTCTCACAGCTACAGGCTGCCCCATTACACCAATCAAAAGGCACGTGTGTGATGAGGTAAAGAAACATTGGGATTTCACAGCAGTTCGCTCCACCAACCTCGATCCACGGCAAACAAAGCTGTCTGTGAAAACCACAGCAAATGGCCACGGCGGGCTAGTGATGTCAGAGCTGTTGTTTTGAATATCTAGTAGATGAGGTTATGAACGTTTGTCTAAGGTTCCAAGATTAGGTGGTTGACAGTGCCGCTGTCAGTTCTAGAAATGTAAAGTCAAAAGATTAATTGTCATCAAATTCAGGAAAATAAATAGTTTTAAAATAGCTTTATTCACAAGTTGAATTATTCAATTCACTCTTGTTATTCAATTCACTTCCAGACTCTAAATTTACTCTAATCCCCCCCCAAAAAGTTTTATATAACACACTGTTGATTTTAGAGCCGTCAAAACTAGCATTTACTATCAACAACGTAGTGATAAAGCATTTTATCATGACTATGGCCTCAGTGCTGGTAGACAAAGCATTCAATGTAAAGAGATACCCTCCAAACTGTTGATATCTTTAAGAGCATGATTACGCAATCAAAAAAGTCAAATTGAGATCCCATGCCAAGATACATAAGTAACAGGGATTGCTGTAAGATAAATTCCTCTTTGTATTATGGAGACAAAATCAAGCCCAGAGTGAACATTTTATCCCCTCTCTTAAATATTGGTATGTACTCTGTTCTATTTATGTCTCCATCCCTGCAGCCTTTTTAATCCTGCATCCCTACCCTTACAAGAGCCCCCTAGTAGAGTGGGAGGCTGGGTGTGAGGTTTACATATAACACTCGGACCACAACTTACAAATTAGTCCCGCTGGGTGTGTCCTCAGTCCTGGGACTGCAATTGTCCCTGAATAACTCCTGGCAACACATAAAGCTCTCTGAAGGTTGACATTCATGGTCACGGGATGCTGCTGTACTGTATGTTTCTCCCACGAAGGGACATTTTAACAGTCTTCTCATAAGAAACAGCATATTTGGTCATGGAAATATTTTTTTGTTGGTGTAACAGGCTGCGTGTCACATAATTATTTTAGTTTGCCTGAGAGAATGTGATGTGATGGTAAATGGCTTTTATGCTGAATATCAAACTATAGATGTTTAAAAACATACAGTTTAATACACAACACAAAAGCAATCTCCTTTGTCTCGAGCAACTGATCCTGTTTGCAGTCAGTGTACACAGTAGATAACAATATAAGTCTAACACAGATTAATTTGTTGTTCTTTTTCACAGTATTGTTAAATTGTATTTATTTAACCTTTATTTAACTAGACAAGTCAGTTAAGAACAAATTCTTATTTACAATTATGGTCTACACTGACCAAACGGATGACGCTGGGCCAATTGTACACCGCCCTGTGGGACTCCCAATCACAGCTGGTTATGACACAGCCTGGATTCAAACCAAGGTGTCTGTAGTGACACCTCTAGCACTGAGATAGAGTGCCATAGACCGCTGTGCCACTTAGGAGTCCTCAGGAGCCCAGGTTAAAGGTCCAATGCAGCCGTTTTTATCTCAATATCAAATCATTTCTGGGTAACAATTAATTAATTACCTTACTGTGATTGTTTTCAACTAAGAGAGTCTAAAAGAAGCAAAAATTTATTCTTAGCAAAGAGCAATTTCTTAAGCAAAAATGTTGCTCGGGCTGTCTGGGAGTGGTCTGAGTGGGGAGGGGAAAACTGAAAACTAGTTGTTATTGGCAGAGGGGTTGGGAACTCTATGTTATTTAAGTGATAGTGACAGAGAAGCCGGTGTTTTGAAGATAGATTGGCACGGGTGTTGTTAGGGGTGTTAGGGCTTTCATTAAAAACAATATTTTGATGAATTTATTCATACTATTTCCTCCACAAGATATAGTCCCGACACAAATCTAGCTCGTCAAGTTTGGCTAACACAGTCACATCAAACAGTGCAGCCAGAATAACAGCAAAGTAGCTGCATTTGCATTTGTTTAAGCTGTTTTCTAGTGATTGTTTTGGGACACATCCATAACAATAAGCTAATGATGTGCGATTTCACCTGGCATAGAACATTTGCCCTCTCGTCAGGACACTGTTGTTCAGAAGAGATAGCCAACTACACAGCTAACACAATCACTTCAAGCTGAAGTTGGAATGACAGCAAACTAGCTGCATTTTGTGTTTTTCTATTGAAATTTCTTTGTATATATCCATAAAAATGATGCTGATTCATGATTTCGACTGGCTGAGTAAAGCTGCCAGCCTGTCTGTCTCGTCCCGACTCCCGACACGTTCATTACCACATAGGACAGCTGGAGATTGAATTTCAATCAAAGTTGCAAATGTCCGAGAGACAGCAAAGTTATTACTGTTATGCTGTTGAAAACCAATGCTAGTCTAAAAGAAATGGGAGATAATGTCTAAATGCTTTTCATAGTGTAGATCAAGTTTATAAATTGCCTGGCTGAGCTGATGGGACAATGGATTGCTCAGTCAGATGGAACAGAGTAAATAGGCATTTCAACATCATAGATTTAGCCGGTGGTAACTTGTGGAATAGACACAGGCTGGAATGCGGTTTTAACCAATCAGCATCCAGGATTAGACCCACCCGTTGTGTAATGATGTCACCATGCAGGCCAAAACTCCATCCCAGCAAAACAGGCAGAAATTTCAGGCAGCTCTTACACTAAAAGGGCATTATCATAATTTTCACAATTTCACAGTATTGCTCCAAACTCATAGCGTGAAAATGTATATAAAACACAGGAAAATCACATTTTTGATTGCACTGCACTGCATACTGTATGTGCATAGACCATGTAACCTTCACTGTTTTTACTTCTCTAAATTGTAATATTGTTAGGCATTGTAAACCTTCAAAATATGCAGACCAGCATTTAAAAAAAACATTACCATAATTTGAATCATTTCATAATGTAAAATGTTGTATTAACACGACAGCATCAATAAAGCCAATAATTCTCCTTACAAAAAACATTACTGATAGCACAGTACGTTATTAAAGCAGTATATTTTCATTTTCTTCAAAAGCGAATTACATAATAAAACAAATCTGACACTGTACATCAAATAATCATTGGAAGTATTCTTAATTGTAATTCATTTTATACCTCTCATCATCATCTCAATTTTGTTTCATTTTTCACATTTAAGTTAGTTTTCTAATTTACACTGATTGTTTTCCCCACTATTGACAATATTCTTAAAATTCCAAATACCAAATCCCAAACATGATTTCATAGAGAAAATTAAACACTAAACAAACATGTTTAAACAAATAAAACACATAGCTATGAGATAAACCCTGTGAACTACTACTTTCATATTTTATAAACCTTAAAATCTAATCAATTCAAAAGGTAAAAAATCTAACATAGAAATGATTATTGGTGTAAAATCTGAATAAGAACTTTCATAAACACATAAATACTGAAAAGTTGAAGAGAAGAATAAAAACAACGTAATTTCATTGCACAATGTTATTGCAATTACAAATAAAAATGTTTCAAATGTTGCATTTAGAAATGGTAAAAGTAGTAAAAAAAATGTAGATAAAAGTCATTGAAAAACAGCTGTTGGCTATGAGCTTTGACGCATAAAAAGCAATTCATAATTTTCACATGCCGTTCTTTATGGAAGGAACTACCACATAGCAAGATCATGTTTCATTAATACATGTGTTGTTGTAAGACAGACACCATTGATTCTGTTCTGTGTCAATCAGTTCTGCTTTACAGGCCATGGCACAACAAACTAATCAAAACATGTCAAATGAATCAAAACATTTGAAACAATATCAAATGTTAGAGACAAAAAAAGACTCAAGTAATTCTAATAATTGTATCTTCATATATGAAAAAGAAACAACAATATTATAAGTGGACCGAGGAAAAGGGAACGTGAGGTTCTTATGCAGATATCCAGATTTTTGACGCCAACTTTGGGATCCTAAAAAGAGATGTCACAAGACATTTGCAATGGCAAGTTTAATGAATACAAAATATTCTAAAGAATTTTATGCTATAACATGTTTTCTCTATTTTGTAAAAATGAATAAACCATACCGTACTAATTTTACATGACATGAAAAAAGTGCCAAATTGCTAGCTAATTACTATATACGAAAAACGTGTATTTCTCAAATGCATGAAAACGATGCAAAGCGCCAATGTAAAAACATAATCAAAACACCCCCTCTCATACTTCTGTTTGACAACAGATCATGTCAAGCCTCCATGTTGCTCACCCCTATAGCCTCCAGGTCACCCTCCTCATCATCATGGATATCCAGGTCCTTCGGTTTGGGTCTCTCAATGACTTCTGCAACCTCCTCTCTGGTCTCCTCAGCTGGCGTGGTCATCGACACCACATCATCGTAGCTCTCCTGTGGATCTTCCTCCACCTCGTAGGTAACATGTCCTGCAAAACATTTAGTTCAGAGCAGCACATAAAGAAACAACACATTAATGTATGTACTGTATATACACTGTATGTATGGAACTGAGCTGGGACTTTATCTTACTGTGGTTAGCAGCAGCTCCTGCCCCTGGGCTTCAGGCTACTGGTTCCATATCTTCCACTGGATAAGGGTTGAGCTGGGACGCTCTCCTTCTCAGCAATGTCATTGTAGGACAGGGAAGACACACGGCATTGCTGGCAATTTTCTTTGTCTCCACCACTCTCTGATCCTGTTGGAACGACAGTACAGAGAACGATGTGATGGTACAGTACAGCAAGACTGCACTGTACAGTGGCCGGGCTGGTCTAGCAGTAATGCCGCAGCCTCCAGCACACGTCTATGGTGTCAGCATGAGTTTGAATCCAGCCTACTACCCTTTGACACAAATTCTCTTTGTCTTTCCCCACTATCATCCACTATCTGTTCAATTAAGTCTGAAAATACCTTTAAAAAAAGTGCACTGCACCGACAATTCTTCACTTCTTATCATTACAATAGTACTCCTTTCTGTCATCTATCTATCTTTTGACATGGTGCTCTCTCTGCTACACTAAGCAGTGAATATAAATACTATATCATGTTTAATTGATATATATATATTGAGTTTTCTCAATAAAAATGTTGATCATTTTAATGGGTGACATGCATGTTTGTGGTGTTGTTTTAACAAAAAAGGATTGCACTCACTATGTTTTTCCAAGTCTCTCATTTCCGTTGGTCTGAACATTTCATTTCCATTGGTCTCAACATCCTCATAGTCTCCACTCTCAAAAGCAGACTCTTTTCTCACTGAGAATCTTGCTGGATCCAAAATAGGACTCTAATCAAAACCTTCTCAGTGTCTCTCGAATGCACACATATTACGAAAACATGAGTTTTTGTTTTCACATATTACTTAACATTTCATTCAATGCCACAGGACGCTACTATTGCTGTCAAAGTGTTCACTGACTGCCCTCTGGTGGCGGCTCAATTGTACAGACGCATTTGTCATGTGTTTAGGATCTACAGGGTTTACCACTTTAGGGTCATTTTATTTACAAAAAACGCTGTTGCGACATAGACATAGATAATCGCAAGTGTTTACAAAAGTGTCCTTCGATTTGGCTATTGTACTTTAGTGAATTAAGTCCCTACAGCATTATTTGTAGGTGTTGAAATGACATAAGTGCACTTACACTTGACCCTGTTTACAAAGTGTCCTCGCAGTAAGAGAAAGAGAGCAACGACCACGAGCTGAAATGAACAGAGACAACACCCCAAGGGACAGACAAACAATCAAGTTGATGTGATGGGGATCTGAGCAATGGGCTGTTTGACTAGATAACCAGCAATCATATTCAATTATTGGGGAGAAATACACTATATATACAAAAGTATGTGGATTAGTGGATTCGGCTATTTCAGTCACACTAGTTCCTGACAGGTGTACAAAATCGAGTACACGTCCATGCAATCTCTCTAGACAAACATTGGCAGTAGAATTGCCTTACCAAAGAGCTCAGTGACTTTCAACGTGGCACCGTCATAGGATGCCACCTTTCCAACAAGTCAGTTTGTCAAATTTCTACCCTGCTAGAGCTGCCCCGGTCAACTGTAAGTGCTATTATTGTGAAGTGGAAACATCTAGGAGCAAAAACGGCTAAGCCTCGAAGTGGTAGGTCACACAAGCTCACAGAACGGGACCGCCTAGTGCTGAAGCGCGTAAAAAAATCGTCTGTCCTCGGATTGAACACTCACTATCGAGTTCGAAACTGCCTCGAGAAGCGATGTCAGCACAATAACTATTCCTCAGGAGCTTCATGAAATGTGTTTCCATGGCCGAGCAGCCGCACACAGACCGAAGATCACCATGTGCAATGACAAGCGTTGGCTGAAGTGGTGTAAAGCTCGCCGCCATTGGACTCTGGAGCAGTGGAAACGTGTTCTCTGGAGTGATGGATTATGCTCCACCATCTGGCAGTCCAATAGACGAATCCAGGTTTGATGGATGCCAGGAGGACGCTACCTGCCTGAATGCATAATGCCAACTGTAAAGTTTGGTGGAGGAGGTATATTGGTCTGGGGCTGTTTTTCATGGTTTAGGCTAGGCCCCTTAGTTCCAGTGAAGGGAAATCTTAAACACTCTCTGGACACTGTGTTAACAAACCTCCAAACAAGCTTCAATGCCATACAACACTCCTTCCGTGGCCTCCAACTGCTCTTAAACGCTAGTAAAACTAAATGCATGCTCTTCAACCGATCACTGCCAGCACCCACCCGCCCGGCAAGCATCACTACTCTGGACGGTTCTGACTTAGAATATGTAGACAACTACAAATACCTATATGTCTGGCTAGACTGTAAACTCTCCTTCCAGACTCACATCAAACATCTCCAATCCAAAATTAAATCTAGAATCGGCTTCCTATTTCGCAAAACAAAGCCTCCTTCACTCACGCTGCCAAACATACCCTCGTAAAACTGACTATTCTTCCGATCCTCGACTTTGGCGATGTCATTTATAAAATAGCCTCCAACACTCTACTCAGCAAACTGGATGCAGTCTATCACAGTGCCATCCGTTTTGTCACCAGGCCCCATATACCACCCACCACTGTGACCTGTATGCTCTTGTCGGCTGGCCCTCGCTACATATTCGTCGCCAGACCCACTGGCTCCAGGTCATCTATAAGTCATTGCTAGGTAAAGCTCCACCTTATCTCAGCTCACTGGTCGCCATAACAACACCCACCCGTAGCACGCGCTCCAGCAGGTATATCTCACTGGTCACCCCCAAAGCCAACACCTACTTTGGCCGCCTTTCCTTCCAGTTCTCTGCTGCCATTGACTGGAACGAATTGCAAAAATCGCTGAAGTTGGAGACTTATATCTCCCTCACTAACTTTAAGCATCAGCTATCTGAGCAACTTACCGATCGCTGTAGCTGTACACAGCCCATCTGTAAATAGCCCATCCAACTACCTACCTCATCTCCATATTGTTTAAATTTACTTTTTTGCTCTTTTGCACACCAGTATTTCTACTTGCACATCATCATCTGTACATCTATCATTCCAGTGTTAATTTGCTAAATTGTAATTACTTCGCTACTATGGCCTATTTATTGCCTTACCTCCTTACTCCATGCACACACTGTATATAGATTTTTCTATTGTGTTATTGACTGCACTTTTGTTTATCCCATGTGTAACTCTGTGTTGTTGTTTTTTGTCGCACTGCTTTGCTATATCTTGGCCAGGTCGCAGTTGTAAATGAGAACTTGTTCTCAACTGGCCTACCTGGTTAAATAAAGGTGAAATAAAAAATAAAATACAGCATATAATGACATTCTAGATGATTCTGTGCTTCCAACTTTGTGGCAACATTTGGAGAAAGCCATTTCCTGTTTTAGCATGACAATGCTCCCATGCATAAAGCGAGGTCCATACAGAAATGGTTTGTCGAGATCAACCCCATCGAACACCTTTGGGATGATTTGGAACGCCGACTGTGAGCCAGGCCTAATCGCCCAACATCAGTTCCCCGACTAATGCTTTTGTGGCTGAGTTGGAAGCAAGTCCCTGCAGCAATGTTCCAACATCTAGTGGAAAGCCTTCCCAGAAGAGTGGAGGCTGTTATAGCAGCAAAGAGGAGACCAACTCCATATGAATGCCCATGATTTTGGAATAAGATGTTCGACGAGCAGGTGTCCACATACTTTTGGTCATGTAGTGTAGTATAAGACATAGACAGTACACTATTTAAAGTCCGTAGAAATATTTCAGAAAGATGACAAAAGCATTTCTGTCAAGTGAGAGATATCTTTTGCTTTTCAATAGCTAGATAAAGCCCCACAGTCAGCAACATATCTGAAAACAAGGTTACCTCACACAACCCGCTAGAGCTACTTACAACATGAAACACTGGAAATGAGTACTTTGAACAACTACAGTACCTTCACAATATATTTCACCAGGTTTGGGCTTTCCACATGTCTTCTGGTGGACACAGTGATGTAAGACATTATCAGCAGTGCATTCGGGAGCTGTACGCCTTCCTTTCATCAGGCTGTTCAATCTGATCCGGTGTGTGTTCTTGGGGACTGCCACACTTAGTCACTTGCAAAGGAGGGTAGCTTCCCTTGATGTAAAAGATTTTAGTTGATACACTGTACAGACTCCCAGGTGCCTCGATAAAGTATCTACATTTTCCCTCCATAATTCTGAGTTGAATTGAATTTCACACTACCTGAAAAATAAATTCTAAAGCTAGACCACTTAATATACTCTCAACATGTTATTATTTTACCTTTATTTAACTAGGCAAGTCAGTTAAGAACAAATTCTTATTTTCAATGACAGCCTAGGAACAGTGGGTTAACTAACTGCCTTGTTCAGGGGCAGAACAACATATTTCTACCTTGTCAGCTCGGGGATTCAATCTAGCAACCTTTCAGTTACTGGCCCAACGATCTAACCACTAGGCTACCTGCCGCCCCCATATTATATTCACTACCGTATTAACAAAATTAACATCTTCAAAGGTAACATTTAACTCTTACCTGCACAGGACACAGAAACCAATCCTCCACAACACATTCCCTTTGTTATTTTGCACTGCTGAAGTTTGGACTTGGAGCCTATGCGTCTGGCAAAATGTGTGTCATCACGACTTATTCTGTTGGTTGCTTTCATTGAGATGCTGTTGCTACACCCCTGCTCTTTACATGCTAAAGAAAGTATTCACACACCTCAACTTTTTCCACACTTTGTTGTGGTATAGCTTGAATTAAATTGAGATGTTTTTTCACTGGCCTACGCACAATATCCCATAATCTCAAAGTGTAATTATGTTTTTCAATAATTTTGGAAATTAATAAAAAAGGAAGAGCTGAAATGTCTTGAGTCAATAGGTATCCTTGTGTCCTCCTCCCAGAGTGCTAAGAACCTTGGCGTGATCCTGGACAACACCCTGTCGTTCTCCACTAACATCAAGGCGGTGACCCGATCCTGTAGGTTCATGCTCTACAACATTCGCAGAGTACGACCCTGCCTCACACAGGAAGCGACGCAGGTCCTAATCCAGGCACTTGTCCTCTCCCGTCTGGATTACTGCAACTCGCTGTTGGCTGGGCTCCCTGCCTGTGCCATTAAACCCCTACAACTCATCCAGAACGCCGCAGCCCGTCTGGTGTTCAACCTTCCCAAGTTCTCTCACGTCACCCCGCTCCTCCGCTCTCTCCACTGGCTTCCAGTTGAAGCTCGCATCCGCTACAAGACCATGGTGCTTGCCTACGGAGCTGTGAGGGGAACGGCACCTCCATACCTTCAGGCTCTGATCAGGCCCTACACCCAAACAAGGGCACTGCGTTCATCCACCTCTGTTCGCTGCTCTGGCACCCCAATGGTGGAACAAGCTCCCTCACGACGCCAGGACAGCGGAGTCAATCACCACCTTCCGGAGACACCTGAAACCCCACCTCTTTAAGGAATACCTGGGATAGGATAAAGTAATCCTTCTAACCCCCCCCCCCCTTAAAAGATTTAGATGCACTATTGTAAAGTGGTTGTTCCACTGGATATCATAAGGTGAATGCACCAATTTGTAAGTCGCTCTGGATAAGAGCGTCTGCTAAATGACTTAAATGTAAATATGTAAATGTATTCACCCCCTTTGTTATGGCAAGCCTAAATAAGTTCAGGAGTAAAAATGTGCTTAACAAGTTGCTTAATAAGTTGCATAGTGTTTAACAGTTGTTTTTTTTACTACCTCATCTCTGTACCTCACACAAACACTTATCTGTAAGGTCCCTCTGTCAAGCAGTGAATTTCAAACACAGATTCAACCACAAAGACGAGGGAGGTTTTCCAATGTCTTGCAAAGAAGTGCACCTATTAAAAAGCAGACAATGAATATCCCTTTGAGCATGGTGAACTTATTAATTACACTTTGGGATGGTGTATCTGTACATCCAGTCACTACAAAGATAAAGGCGTCCTTCCTAACTCAGTTGCTGGAGAAGAAGGAAACCGCTCAGGGACTTCATTATGAGGCCAGTGGTGACTTTAAAACAGTTACAGAGTTTAATGGCTGTAATAGGAGAAAACTGAGGATGGATCAACAACATTGTAGTTACTCCACAATACTAACTTAATTGACAGAGTGAAAAGAAGGAAGCTTGTACAGAATACAAATATTCTAAAACATTCATCCTGTTTGCAACAAGGAACTAAAGTAATACTGCAAAAAATGTGGCAAAGCAATTCACTTTTTGTCCTGAAAACAAAGTGTTATGCTTGGGGAAAATCCAATACAACACATTACTGAGTACCACTCTCCATATTTTCAAGCATAGTGGTGGCTGCATCATGTTATCAGTATACTTGTAACCATTAAGGACTGGGGAGTTTTTCAGGATAAAAAATAAACTGAATGGAGCTAAGCACAGGAAAAATCCTAGACAAAATCCTAGACGATCAGTCTGATTTCCACCAGACACTGGGAGATACATTTTCCTTTCAGCAGGACAATAACCTAAAACACAAGGCCATATCTACACTGGAGTTGTTTACCAAGAAGACAATGAATGTTCCTGAGTGGCCGAGTTACAGCTTTGACTTAAATCTACTTGAAAATCTATGGCAAGGCCTGAAAATGGTTGTCTAGCAATGATCAACAATCAATTTGACAGAGCTTGAAGAATTTTGAAAATAATAATAGGTAAGTGTTCCACAAGTGAGGTGTGGAAAACTCTTAGAGACTTACCTAGGAAGACTCACAGCTGTAATTGCTGTAATTGCTTCCAAAGCTGCTTCTACAAAGTATTGACTGGTGTAGCTCAACAAAGTCACTTATATATGATTATAGTAAACCAAATCATGGATTGCTGTTATATCTTGTCCATAGACTGCTTACAAGGTAGGGAAACCAATATGCAATTTTATAATTTGGCTGAACTATCCCTTTAATGGTGGGGAAATTAACTACAATTTTAGCACTACTTTTTTGAATGTTTGGCATTTTAAAACTCACTGAATTTGGCACAATATTTATAGATTTATAGTCTGATGAGAGGATCATACTCAGTTTTGCTCTAGTCAAGGACAAACTTTGATTTATTGTTAAAAGCTTCTAGAAACGGGTTAGGATTAGTCCCCAAAACCAAGCTTTGATAACAAAATCCAATACAATAACTCAAGAACTATTAATAACATAACTTTAGAAAAATATAATGTATTTACTTATTTAGAACTAGACCTAATCCAGACACATTTGTGATATTTACACAAATACATTGTAGGTCTATGAAGGGATAGTTACTTCAGTAATGACTAAAGTTAAACCATGGTTTTCATATGCTCATAAAATCTGGTTTTCGTGACTCTTTCATGACTGCAAAGTAAGATGTAGTATAGCAAGGTGAATATATTTACAGTAAACGTGCATGCATTAATGTCCCAGCGCTTATAACTACTAAAAGAAGAATTCTAAGAGTACAGGTTATTATCAAGTTTCATATGTCTTAAGAAAAAATACCAAATACAACTAATATTAGTCTCAATAACTGTTAACACACACTTAACATATACAGTAACAAATGGCAAACTTCAACATGGTATCATATATAACCTAATGAGTTGTACTTAACAACTATGTTTTCCATGAGAAAGAAGTTGTTCTGATGCCTGCAGCTAGATGACAGTGTTGGCAGTCTGTGGCTGAGATAGGAGATCTGCCAGCTTAGTGGAAAAGTTGAGTGAGCCGTCTGTGGCTTTGTGGTCTGTACACTTACTGAGAAAGATGCAGCATGTTGTCTTATCTCCCACCATCTCAGAAGAGAGAAGGGTAGGGCCACTTATAAAGTTAATCTTTGCATAGGCATTTTCGGTAGTACACACTATCTGGATTTCTTGGTATCCGACCGCAAGTCTCTTCAGAGGGTAATGCGTATACCCCAGTACATCACTAGTGACGAACTCCCTCCCTCCCATCCAGGACCTCTATACCAGGAGGTGTCAGAGGAAGGCCCTAAACATTTTCAAAGACTCTAACCACACACTCACAAATACTACACACACACACACACACACACACACACACACACACACACACACACACACACACACACACACACACACACACACACACACACACACACACACACACACATTCACACTAGGAACAACCCTTTTCCCCTCAGAACAGCCTCAATTAGTTGAGGCATTGACTCTATAAGGTGTCGAAAGTGTTCCACAGGTTGTTGGCCCATGTTGACTCCAATGCTTACCATATTTGTGTCACATTGGCTGGATGTCCTTTGGGTGGTGGACCATTCTTGACACACACCGGAAACTGTTGAGCATGAAAAACCCAGCAGCGTTGCAGTTCTTGACACACTCAAACTGGTGTGCCTGGCACCTACCACCATACCCCGTTAAAAGGCACTTAAATCTTTTGTCTTGCCCATTCACCCTCTGAATGGCACACATACACAATCCATGTCTCAATTGTCTCAAGGCTTAAAAGGCATTTTTTTACCTGTCTCCTCCCCTTCATCGACACTGATAGAAGTGGATTTAACAAGTGATATCAATAAGGGATCATAGCTTTCACCTGGATTTACCTTGTCAGTCTATGTCATGGAAAGAGCAGGTGTTCCTAATGTTTTGTACACTGTGAATTACCTCAATCACCTCAACTACCTCATACCCCCAGCACATTGACTTGATAATAACCAGTACTCCTTTTATATAGCCTTTTTATTGTTATTTTATTGTGTTACTATTTCCTTTTGTTGTGTTCAAATTTACTGACTTTTTAACTCTGCATTGTTGTAAATTAGCATTTCATAGTAAAGTCTACACCTGTTATATTTGGCGCATGTGACAAATACAATTTGATTTGATTTGGAAGGGGAAATTTGACCTTTCCGAAGAGGAGCCCAGTGGGCACAGATGTCAGTTCAATGTCTATTCCATGTTGGTTCAACGTCATTTCATTGAAATTACGTGGAAACCACGTTGATTCAACCAGTGTGTGCCCAGTGGGAGGACACGTCATCTGATTATGAGTTGGCCTATCAGTCATCAAGTGTACGTTTAAAGAACAGATGTACTCTGCAACTTTCCCCTGTTGCAATCAGGTGACTGATGATTTCAATAAATGCATCATGGGTACGTTAATTAATTATTCACTTTTAATGTAACTTAGTAGCCAACGTGCGTAAGAGAAATGCTTGGACATCTACTTGGATGATTATCATAGTACTCTTGTGCAATGAACGGCTTGCTTACATTTGATGAGAAAACACAGAACACAGAGCAATATCTTTGCTAACAGAAAGCACAGCTTCCATCTTAGTAAGCCGACGTACTGACAGTTTTTTTCACATACACTACCGTTCAAAAGTTTGGGGTCACTTAGAAATGTCCTTGTTTTTGAAAGAAAAGCAAAACATTTTGTCCATTAAAATAACATCAAATTGCTCAGAAATACAGTGTAGACATTGTTAATGTTGTAAATGTCTATTGTAGCTGGAAACGGCAGATTTTTATGGAATATCTACATAGGCATACAGAGGCCCACTATCAGCAACCATCACTCCTGTGTTCCAATGGCACGTTGTGTTAGCTAATCCAAGTTTATCCTTTTAAAAGGCTGATTGATCATTATAAAACTCTTTTGCAATTATGTTAGCAGAGCTGAAAACTGTTTTACTGATGACAGAAGCAATACAACTGGCCTTCTTTAGACTCGTTGAGTATCTGGAGCATCAGCATTTGTGGGTTCGATTACAGGCTCAAAATGGCCAGAAACAAAGACCTTCTTCTGAAACTTGTCAGTCTATTCCTGTTCTGAGAAAATGCTATTCCATACGAGAAATTGCCAAGAAACTGAAGATCTCATACAACGCTGTGTACTACTCCCTTCACAGAACAGGGCAAACTGGCTCTAACCAGAATAGAAAGAGGAGTGGGAGGCCCCGGTGCACAACTGAACAAGAGGACAAGTATATTAGAGTGTCTAGTTTGAGAAACAGATGCCTCACAGGTCCTCAACTGGAAGCTTCATTAAATAGTACCCAGAAATCACCAGTCTCTTTGTCAACAGCGAAGAGTCGACTCCGGGATGCTGGCCTTCTAGGCAGAGTTCCTCTGTCCAGTGTCTGTGTTCTTTTGCCCATCTTATTCTTTTATTTTTATTGGCCAGTCTGAGATATGACTTTTTCTTTGCGACTCTGCCTAGAAGGCTAGCTTCCCAGAGTCGCCTTTTCACAATAAATATGGTGGCACTGATAGTCTAGTTGTTAAGAGCGTTGGGCCAATAACTGACGATTAGGTGAAAAATCTGTTGATGTGCCCGCTTAATCCTGATTGCTTCTGTAAATCGCTCTGCATCTGCTAAAATGTTTATGTAACGAGGGCTGATCTTAGGAGTAAGAACTTGAGGCTTAGACTCTAGCTATTGTGAGGGCTAATACTGTGGATCAAGTGCAATATGAGTGAAGCCGTAAATCCCATTCAGTCATTCTCTAGCTAGCTACCCTCTGATGTCAATACCACAAATCAGATTAATGATGTCATTTTACACAGGCTAGTGCCACTACAAAGGTCAGAGGCAATGTCAGGAGGATTAAGACAGACAGACATACCTATAAAACATACAGAGACAGAACGCTGTTCCGGTCCATACACGCAGAGATGGACAGGGTTACTCAACACAGGTCATGTTATGGTCAGATCACACAGTGGGCTTAAACTAAGCATTCCGTCATTGTACTTGAGACTTTCACTGCAATGTATTTATTCTGCACTATCTATGAAAACAGACTGTTGATAATTGAAATGAATCAACTAGTAATAAAAACGTTGGAGGTAATGTCATCATTGTCTACCGTCATTTGAGTGTCAAGGTGAAAGGGGATATTTTACATCATCTGTTGTAGCCTCCCCTACTGGTGACTTCTCAAATGAAATCTTACCATAGAGGGGATTATGGATAAAATAGAAAAACACCACCATTATTCAGGGGAAGAAGCACCGGAACAAAGCGTCTATCCCTTCTCTGTTTGGGAGACTGAAAATAAAAGGCAACACAATTTTCTGAATTCTAATTGCTTTATTTGTGGAATAGAATATAGACATCTGTGCTTTTGATCTGTTCTGCTCATCGTCCTCTAGGGAATCAGTGCATCTCTATCGCTGACATGAGTACTGGCTGTTGTCACCTCTCCTGAGCCTACACATCCGGTCACTTATCATTGGGTCAGGTAAACACTTCATTAGGAGTGGTATGTATAAGGTTCTTATAATCACTATGTAATCTTCCCATCAAACGTTTGTTGTATTCATACAGCATACACATATAAAGCATATGACACGACTTTACTCATCTGTCATCACTTCCATGAGAAAATGACATTGTGTAAATAATGTGAATCACATAGCTATATATGTTTGGAAATTAATGTTAGCAAATATGTGTGAGTTTGACATAGTGCTCATTCTACTCCTATCTGCATTATGTGAATAAATACTAAAGTAACTTTAGAATATCTGTAGTGCACAGTTACAGATATCTTTCATTGCAATATTATGCAAATAATAATAATCCAAGAAAAAAAGAAGGATTGCCAAAGTATGCGGTAAAATAATTACAACGGTTATTGCAAACACCAGATCTCATAAACAGAACTGGAGCCATGACAACAGTAAAGTCCAATGAGGTACAGTAGCAGCACTGATATGTTAGCATGTTTAACAAAAAAGTTGTTTGTCAATTACACAGCCATCAACGGGCTGCATACACTTAACCCTGCAACACAATATTACAATGAGAGAAGTCAACGAAAGGTAACTGTGAACTTTTCTTACTGGTAACCTCTTCTCCCTAATTTCTTTCTCATTGACAATGGATGCTGTTGAGTCCCTCCTCTACATTTTATTTCCCAAAGAACAAAACAGGTAAAATACCTACAACGGTATCCATGCATATTTGTGATCAATAAACACAAGTCCTCCCAACCTACCACACACAGACCACACAATCATACTCACCCACTGCACATTCTGGTGAGGAACATGCCTCAAAGTTTTTATTTCATTCATTTTTTTTAAACCTAATGTACACTTCTGGTGCAGTACTTGACATCATTATTACTTTACAATGTTGTCAGGATAAATAAATAAAACGAACTGTTCTGAGGGAAAGAATAAGGTACCATGCAAAAAAAACTGATGAGCTAGTCATATCTGATATCATTAATATCAGTAATTCTTTTCTCCACCATCTACTGTACAGGAACATGCATAGCTGTATTAAGCTAGTCAGTACACTGACATTTTTTGGTAAAGTTTGAAGATGCATGTGGTTTAGAGACGTATGATACAAAATATGTTACATATGTACTACCATCTAACAATCACTCCTTTATTTTCATTGAATTTGTGTGAAGAAATCTATTGCAGAATACAGAATTAATATTTCTCTCTCTAAAGGTGTATTTATATATCAATATAATTTTGTAATTATTCATAAACTTTATAATCTCTCCCTGCAATTTTTTTACACACATTATGTATATTTGTTTTTCCTGCTTGTTCTAACGTTGCATATCTTGAAAAGTAAAAGGCCTTCGATGCCACGGTGGGTATATTATTGTTGAAAAACACTCTTACCAACCACGCCATCCGTATGTGTCCGTTCTCTGAGTCCAAGATGCATGTAGATTCCTGTTTCACACGCTGTCATCTGTTCCTGCTCAGCTCACAGTCTCCGTGAGTCTCTGTGATACTCACTCAATTTACTAACTCCCCCACCCCCCGTAACTCCCTAGACCAAAAGGTCAACCTCACAGTAACTTTTCCAGCACATAACATGGATGGTTCAAATCAAATGAATGAATAAATTAAAAAGATTCAGGCTAGCCCTACCTCTATTCAGTAGACATTACGTTGGTATTGGAGTGAAGCATTTGCAAAGAGTGTGTAAGGTACCATCCTTTAATGTCCTTCTTTCCCATGTTCTTCTCTGATGGCCCCCCCTTCCTCTTCTTTTGTGCAATGGGTCAAGGTCCTGTGCTTCAGGGGGTTATAAAGAGGAGATCTTCACAGTTTCCTGGGTGTTGTAGGTACTGGAGCGAGAGTTGCGTAGGATGCCAGGGATGGCGGGTGAGTTAGGTAGGCTCTCATCAGGAGTGTTGGCTGGGGGAGTGGGGATACTGATGATGGCTGCTGTGTAGTCATCACAGTTCAGCTTCAGGTCTTCAGTCCTGGCATTTAGACTGGAGCGACTGCTCAGACACACATATACACACACATAGATAAAGTTAGACAATGCATGCCAATATTCCCCTTAATAGTCCAACTTCTTTATTTTGAGTGGACTTTTATGTGTAATCATTGTAAGTAGATCAGTGTATTCTAGACAGGTAATTTGTTCTTCCACTCTCTGTAAAGTGATACATCCATCTACAACTATATATAAAAATGCAAGTGCAATCTCACCATGATCAACTGTTTCTCTAAACAATAAACTATCATTAGTCATGCTACAGTGACAAATGAAAAACATTTTTTTGCATGGTTTTAGGCTACTGGTACATTTATCATTAAACCCGTGGAGGTTGTTTTGACAAACATCAACAGCATCAAAATAATTAGAGCCAGCAGAGCTTGAACAACTTTGCCTCAGCTCGTAATTCAGGATCAGCAGAATGTTCTTTCGGCCAGAGTAAAATATAGTAAAACATCAACAGCCTCTATGGTGACTTAGTGGTGGGGCAAAGATAGAAAGGGAGGGGTGGGCTCCTTGGATCAGGTGGACAGGTGGATGGTGTGTGCGGTACAGTACCTCTGTGGGTACTGGGTACCAGCAGGAGTCTTGGTGACGTGCAGCGTGTCCAGCTCCTGCACACTGCCCCGGCTGACAGAGACAGTGGAGTTGGCAAGGCGGAAGGCCCTCCTCTTGGCCCGGCGGGAGCAGCAGGTTGTGGTGGCCCCCTGCTGGCTGGACAGCGAAGTGCTGCGGCTGGTGCGGAAGCCCACTGAGTCGGTCACACACACCTCGCTGTAAGTGACTTCATCGGTGAACTCGTGATTCTGTCGACACATACGAGAAATAGAAATGTCTATCATGTCCCTCAGTGAGTTTAAAACTCTGGGGCAAAGATGTTCAGGAGGAGTGTAAATGTTTCCTGCAGGCTGGATTGTGTTACATTGTTTTACATTTTGATAATGTATTGACTACTGCTGCCGTCTTGGCCAGATCACCCTTGTAAAAGAGACTCTGTGTCTCAATGGGATTCTCCTGGTTAAGTAAAGAAAGAAACAAAAGGCCTCTGATCGGCTGTAGGTTTCTGCATGCTACATGCTATAGCTCCAGGATAATGTCCTCCTGATGGTGTTTAATGTCTGCTTTGAACTAGCTGTAGGTTTCTGCATGCTACATGCTATAGCTCCAGGATAATGTCCTCCTGGTGGTGTTTAATGTCTGCTTTTAAGTGGTGAAGCCCAAAGACACATTTCCACATTGCGTGGACAATAAAGTTTTTCTAATTCTATGATAGCTGCTCATAACTGCTGAAAGTGTGAAACATCGTAAGTGTAACACTGCTGAGTGTGCATAAAGTACATCAAAGTGAGTGATAACCTTGAATAAAAAGTTATATCAGACAAAATGATCCATGAGATAGTTAAAAGGCAAAAAAGGAGCACTCACTGTGGTTTTCTCCAAGCAGTGCAATAGGTGATGATGTTGGTGCTCAAAGGCGGACCTGTTCTTCACACAAAGAGGTGTGCTGTCACCATCACCGTCCTGAGGGACACAGCACGAGAGCAAATCACTTAGCCCAACATGGCCCCACATGAAAAGACATTGTCAGTGAAAATACAATGACATTAATAGTTGAATTAGTAGCTGGTAATTTATTGCTGTGATAAGCAAACTTAACATTGTAAACACATGTGAGATTTGATTTTGCCTGACAAACAGTGTAGAATTAGTTATTATTTAGACAATAATACCATACACAGTACTACTGAGTAAACCGTATGCCTCCACAGGGCTAAGGAAATACATCTGAGTGACTGTCCTTGACTGTCTGATTGTACAGTAAGTGACCGTTCATGACCTCTCTCTCCAGTGATGTTCACCCGGACACACAGAACCCCAGAGGACCAATGCCTCCTCTGATGCTTTCTAAAAAAAAAAATGTTTGTGGTTCGTTAAACATCTGGCTGTGAAGCTGAGATTTCTAGGTCAAGGTGGTTGATCGCTATCATTATTGCAATAGACGGCGAACAGCCTGTCAAAGTCATCTACATTGAGATGATCTTATCTGTTGGACGGAGAGAGAGTGTGCCAGACTGGGAGGGAGGGAGGGAGGGAAACAGCCATGTTAGTCACAAAGCCCGTCTGGAGACCTGCTGCAGGGTCAGCGGGTTAAGGGACATCTGTTCGATTCACTACAGACATGTCCGATAAGATCGTCCCTAAGTAGAAATAAAAACAATTAGCTTTGGCCCTTTGGAAGTCGTACTCTATTGGGTCACTGGATTACAGAGGAGATGGATGAAGTGAGTAGTGTGTTCTTTAGTTCATGGTTTTGCTGTTCTGCACCAGTCTATATGTTGCCGTGTACAACAGCACAAAACACTGCACTGCGGTGACATTGCATGAGTGGTTGAACATTTCATGTTAGCTATTGGAAATCTGAGAGAATGTTTTGCATTACATTACATTACATAAAGTAGAAAACAGACTGCTAGCTATCCCTCATACAGTAGATTAAAATGAATGTTAATCACAGTCATTTGGAATAGGATTATGCAGTCCTGACTATAGAGTTCAATCCTAGGTTATTTGTTTTGCAATTTATGACAGAATTGGCTATATTTGTCCTAATTTATCAAAAGAGGAACATACATTAAATAGAAATACTGTGGGAGATAACATTGCAAATCATGATTTATGGATTAAGTTCGGTTATGGCTGGAAGCCATGCATTCTTTATGTTCATGTTTTTTTAAAGATCCATGTTACGGGAAACAGTGAGGTGTCAAATTGGGGAGATGGTTCTATAGGTGTTTGTGGAGGGGACTCTGGTACAGAGACTATACTGCAGGCAAGACAAAGAGGACCAGGAAAATATACAACCCTGTGATAGACCTGGGAGAAAAAAACAACCCCTCTAGGTTTATAAATAGCTCTGCAGTCCTGTTAGTAATGGGTTTATAGATCCATGCTGAAAAAAAATACCCTCTCACTCTGGGATTGTAAATATTGGATTATAGTAGCTTTCAGCTGCTGAGAAGAAATAAAGATTACTCTGGAATCAACCTGGTGCATAGTAAAGATGAGAATTCAATCCCTCCCCATCTGTGCCTCCTCCTCCTCCTCTCCCACCTCTACTCGTTAAATCAGCAGAATGGGCATCTTCTTATATCCCTCTCTCCTCCTTTGGTGAAGCAAGATTAGTATAGTGAAATATGTCTGGGAGGGAGCCCTTCTTTAATTCCCTGCACTGGCTACGGCTATTAAGGAATGTTACTGGAGATACTTCTAGTTGCATTGCTGTCTTCAATCATATTTGGCATCATAGAGTGTATGATATAACACACAGTTACTAACTACACTAGTCTGCCATGCACATAGTACAGTACTTGATGTCAACCTGGTCACAGAGCACTTGGTATTATTCTGTACGTAAATCCGAGACTCTCCATTTAGTATGATATGTTACGTTTGATATGGTATGTATTAATTTGTGGATATCCATCACCCATTCCGTATGATATGTTACGAATTACAATTCATATTATATGTTACGAATTTGCAAAACGGATGATATGATACGAATTCTAGTTAAGTGGCTAACGTTAGCAAGATGGCTAACGTTAGCTAGGCTAGGGGTTAGGGTGAGGGGTTACGGGTTACGGGTTAAGGTTAGGGTTAAGCTTATGGTTAGGGGGAGGGTTAGCTAAAAGGGTTAAGGTTAGGGGAAGGTTTAGCTAACATGCTACGTAGTTGCAAAAGTAGCTAAAAAGTAGTAAGTAGTTGAAAAGTGGCTAATTAGCTAAAATGAAAAAATGTCAGTCCAAGTCAAGCACTGATGATTACATGGAGTAAAACCTCTGTGAGGAGGGATCATCATGGAGGGGTTATGCATGTTACGTGCAATGATGATAACATTGTAATAGTTACCTAATGCCTATATGCCCTATAGGGCAGGGCATTTCAAAATAGGATACGGACAATATATATATGAGTGTACAAAACATTAGCAACACCTTCCGAATATTGAGTTGCACCCCCTTTTGGCTTCAGAGCAGCCTCAATTCACCGGGGCATGGACTCTATAAGGTGTCGAAAGCATTCCACAGAGATGCTGCAGTATGTTGACTCGAATGCTTCCCACAGTTGTGTCAAGTTGGCCGGATGTCCTTTGGGTGGTGGACCATTCTTGATACACACAGGAAACTGTTGAGCATGAAAAACCCAGCAGCGTTGCAGTTCTTGACACACTCAAACCATTGCGCCTGGCACCTACTACCATACCCCGTTCAAAGGCACATAAACCTTTTGTCTTGCCCATCCACTCTCTGAAAGGCACACATACACAATCCATGTCTCAATTGTCTCAAGGCTTAAAAATTCTTCCCTTCATCTACACTGATTGAAGTGAATTTAACAGGTTACATCAATAAGGGATCGTAGCTTTCACCTGGATTCACCCGGTCAGTCTATGTCATTGACACTCAGTGTACTATATGACATGATCTACACTATATGACCTGATCTTTCCAAAGGAGGGCAATAACTAGGGAAATACAAGAGATACAAAGGTACAAGTAATTGCCAAAATAAAGGAAACACCAAAATAAAGTGTCTTAATAGGGTGTTAGGCCACCACAAGCCAGAACAGTTTCAATGCACCTTGGCATAGATTCTACAAGTGTCTGGAAATCTATTGAAAGGATGCGACACCATTCTTCCACGAAAAATTACATAATTTGGTGTTTTGTTGGTGGTGGTGGACAATGCTGTCTCAGGCGAAGGACTACAATCTCCCATAAGTGTTCACTTGGGTTGAGATCTGGTGACTGTGACGGCCATGGCATATGGTTTACATCATTTTAATGCTCATCAAACCATTAAGTGACCACTCATGTCCTGCTGATGGGGGCATTATCATCTTATGGGGGCATAGCTATGGTAGCCAAAATAATGGACAAAATAATGCCCTTCCCAACATTTTTACCCTAAGCATGATGGGATGTTAATTGCTTAATCAACTCAGGAACCACAACTGTGTGGAACCACCTGCTTTGAATATACTTTGTATCCCATATTTACTGAAGTGTTTCCATTATTTTGGCAGTTACCTGTAGATACGCTATGATAGAATGTTTTATTTAGGTGAAGTCTGAGGTAATACAACTGAGGCAAAAAAATGTTTCACTGCTTTAAAGATGAACAGCTCAGGATGGATGGTGAATCAGGAGTCTAGTGAATTGCTACTCATCCTCTAGTAACTCTATATTTTGTGGCCCCTGTTGCTAATCAAATCAAATTTATTTATATAGCCCTTCTTACATCAGTTGATATCTCAAAGTGGTGTACAGAAATCCAGCCTAAAACCCCAAACAGCAAGCAATGCAGGTGTAGAAGCACGGCATTACCTATGTGTGTCCATAAACCACCTGTCCACAACCTCTGCTTTCTGTTCTCTGATTCCCTGACCTCTCAATACACTCTTAGATTAAAAGGGTTCCAAATGGGTTCTGTGGCTGTCCCCATAGGAAAACCCTTTTTGAATGCAGACAGAACTCTTTTGGGTTCCATGTAGAACCCTCTGGGGAAAGGGTTCTACATGGAACCCAAAAGGCTTATACCTGGAACCAAAAGGGGTTATTCAAAGGTTCTCCTATGGGGACAACCGAAGATCCCTTTTTGGTTTTAGATAGCACCTTTTTACCTAAGAGTGTAGGATCATTGGTTGAAACAATGTATTTACATACTGTGAATGAGATTCATTCTGAGGGGAAAAATAATACATATTCGGTGTAGCAAGTCATCCTTCATTATTGCAGGACTATTGGTGCTGACTCTGTTGGATAGATTTAATCAAAGGAAAGTTTGGGATGAAATATTAATGACTGTCAATGTGACATTTGGTTATTTTAAATGTCATTGAAACTGAAGCTGACTGATTCTTACAATGTGCTTGATGTTCCCCGGCCAGCAGCTTTATTCACATTTTTTCATTTATATACAGCTCCAAAAAATAAAGGGAACACTTAAACAACACAATGTTACTCCAAGTCAATCACACTTCTGTGAAATCAAACTGTCCACTTAGGAAGCAACACTGATTGACAATAAATTTCACATGCTGTTGTGCAAATGGAATAGACAACAGGTGGAAATTATAGGCAATAAGCAAGACACCCCCAATAAAGGAATGGTTCTGCAGGTGGGGACCACAGACCACTTCTCAGTTCCTATGCTTCCTGGCTGATGTTTTGGTCACTTTTGAATGCTGGCGGTGCTTTCACTCTAGTGGTAGCATGAGACGGAGTCTACAATCCACACAAGTGGCTCAGGTAGTGCAGCTCATCCAGGATGGCACATCAATGCGAGCTGTGGCAAGAAGGTTTGCTGTGTCTGTCAGTGTAGTGTCCAGAGCATGGAGGCGCTACCAGGAGACAGGCCAGTACATCAGGAGATGTGGAGGAGGCCGTAGGAGGGCAACAACCCTGCAGCAGGACCGCTACCTCCGCCTTTGTGCAAGGAGGAGCAGGAGGAGCACTGCCAGAGCCCTGCAAAATGACCTCCAGCAGGCCACAAATGTGCATGTGTCTGCTCAAACGGTCAGAAACAGACTCCATGAGGGTGGTATGAGGGCCCGACGTCCACAGGTGGGGCTTGCGCTTACAGCCCAACACCGTGCAGGACGTTTGGCATTTGCCAGAGAACACCAAGATTGGCAAATTCGCCACTGGCGCCCTGTGCTCTTCACAAATGAAAGCAGGTTCACACTGAGCACGTGATAGATGTGACAGAGTCTGGAGATGCCGTGGAGAACGTTCTGCTGCCTGCAACATCCTCCAGCATGACCGGTTTGGCGGTGGGTCAGTCATGGTGTGGGGTGGCATTTCTTTGGGAGGCCGCACAGCCCTCCATGTGCTCGCCAGAGGTAGCCTGACTGCCATTAGGTACCGAGATGAGATCCTCAGACCCCTTGTGAGACCATATGCTGGTGCGGTTGGCCTTGGGTTCCTCTTAATGCAAGACAATGCTAGACCTCATGTGGCTGGAGTGTGTCAGCAGTTCCTGCAAGAGGAAGGCATTGATGCTATGGACTGGCCTGCCCGTTCCCCAGACCTGAATCCAATTGAGCACATCTGGGACATCATGTCTCGCTCCATCCACCAACGCCACGTTGCACCACAGACTGTCCAGGAGTTGGCGGATGCTTTAGTCCAGGTCTGGGAGGAGATCCCTCAGGAGACCATCCACCACCTCATCAGGAGCATGCCCAGGCATTGTAGGGAGGTCATACAGGCACGTGGAGGCCACACACACCACTGAGCCTCATTTTGACTTGTTTTAAGGACATTACATCAAAGTTGGATCAGCCTGTAGTGTGGTTTTCCACTTTCATTTTGAGTGTGACTCCAAATCCAGACCTCCATGGGTTGATAAATTGGATTTCCATTGATTATTTTTGTGTGATTTTGTTGTCAGCACATTCAACTATGTAAAGAAAAAAGTATTTAATAAGATTATTTCTTTCATTCAGATCTAGGATGTGTTGTTTAAGTGTTCCCTTTATTTTTTTGAGCAGTGTATATATGTTTTTCAAATTGGCAATCATAATGACATGAGATTATTATGCCGATAAGGCCAGCAGGCTAGTCTCTTTTTATTGTTATGTAACTGTTATGAAAGTTGTATTGTCAATTTGTTTTGTAATTAAACACCGCTTTAACCGTGTACATGACACTGCAACAACATTTCCCCATGGGGACAATAAAGTCAGTAAAGTAAAGTAAAGATTAGGTAGGTGAAAATGCAGCAGAAAGTGTTGGTGTAGGGGAGGTGCTCCAGAATTGAGAGAGAAAGAGAGAGAGAGAGAGAAAGAGAGAGAACAGCAATCTGTCTGATTCTGAAGTAAATCCAGTCATTATTGGCTAAGAATAAGCTGCAGTTAAAGGAACAATTAATGATGCCATGGCAACAAAACTATCTCCAGAAAAGAGAAAAGCTTTAGTGCCATTTTGTTTTATCACAAAGCTGAACTCCAAATGCTTTATCTTATCAGTCCAGAACCTCTGCTAAAAGCATTAAAGTAGGTATTTACCCTTTTTGCCATTGACTCTTCCCTACTTTGCTCAGACCCTGATGAGTATGTGCTACTATATATATATATTTAAACATACTTTAGGTGAAATACTGTATGCTGTACATGTGAAATCCAAACATACACCAGTGAAATAACTGTGATTCTGTATATGAGCATAAGGAAACATTTGCTCATGTGTATTGCTTACCTGCAAACCCCCATCCTCTTTGTGCTGCAAGAATGCATTGGTGGCCCCTTTTTTAGCCATTCGAATCCTTGCCTGGCGCACTTTCTGGAGAATGGAAAAGAATTGGACAGAAATGCCTGTGTCAGCATTTGCTCCACATATAACCCAGTGAGCAATATCTGTTGAATAAATACAAAAACGGACATTTCACAAGACAGTGTGAATCCTTGTCGCTTTCCAATCGGCATTTGCCTGACAAGCACACCTAGTAAGAATAGAACCCTATGATACATAGGACACATTACAGCAAAGGGACTGTCGACCTTCACAACAAACTGACATGCAGATGATGAGAATGACATCATGCCTCCCTCTCTTACCTGCTGTGCCCTCATCTTATCTGCCCGTTGGTTCTGGTGGTAGATCCTCGCGAAGTTGGAGACTATAACAGGCACAGGTAGAGCGATCACCAGCACACCACTGAGGGAGCAGATGGAGCCAAATATCTTGCCCGCTATGGAGTCTGGAACCATGTCTCCATATCTGCAAACAGCAACAGCAAGCCAGTGGGGGATTAATGTGAGGAACGCTCCTCTCAGGTCATTACTGTGACTAGTGAGACAGAACAGTTATATCTCAACATCACAGTGTATACAGGCAGAGACGCAAACCAATGGCTGTGAGTGTAAACGTGTCAATCATCCTGTCTTGGACTTCAAACAGTTTACTTTAGAATGGCTCTGAAATGAAAAAAGAAATGTGCCTGAAATAGATGACAGGTACAGCACTCTACCACCTGTGAAAAAACTCATAGGGTGACAAGAAAAGGAGATCAACACAATTACTCTTACTACACTAGTTAGACTTCAATAAATCCATTGTGACAAGTCTTCATTGTGCTTGTGTGAACATTTGATTACACCATGCATTACTTGTCAAAACTCAGAAACTCATCTTTGCAACTGAACACCTCATTTAAGAAAGACCGACTGCCATGACTGAGAGTGATCACGCCAGAGCAATTAAGTAAACCATTTATGTCTCTCTCCTTCACTCTCACTGCGCACACACATACCGTACATGCACACACGCACGTACACACACGCGCACACATTTTCCCACTCCCTCTAAGCACATGCTATCATTCAAACACAGGCACACAAGTTGCTGGCGGTTGCCTCATATAGTACACCATCTCACCTCTGATTGGCCTAGCCCACTCCATAATTCACTGGTGCTGAGCTGAATGACTGTTACAAAGCAATAACAGGGGAGTGATGTCAGAAGCCAGACAGGTGTGGTGGAGCCAACATTTCCCACTTTCATCATGGCCATTGCTGTGCAGTGGAGGAATATGCCAACTGCCTTCTGATCAGCAAGCTTTCCCATTACAATAAGGCCTACATAGACATGCTGTGTCCCAACGTGGCAGGGGGCTACTGTCAGAGATAAACACTACAAACCTGTTAGCATCATTCACTCATGGAATGTTTGTCTTTCAAATAATGTAAAATCTAAAAGGTTTGTTTTGGTTTGCCCATCTGGCTGTCACTGCCACTGGATAGAGTTCTTGAAGGGGCTATTTACATAAATGATAAATGCACAAAAAACTTCCTTGCTGTAAGACACATACAGTGTGGCAGCTGTGGCACTGTCTGCACTTTGGACCACCAACAATAAAACTGCATATTGGTACTACTGTATGTACTGTATTCACAACAGGTGGCCTATTTGACGACATTCTGCAGGTACAAAAACAAGCATGAATATACTGTGGTCCGCATGCATTAATAGTTAGTCACTGTTAGAGTAGCATATTGATCCGAGAAACATTGATACAAAAGTCTTATAGGACGCATATAACCATAAGGGAAAAGGGAAAAATATGAATGTTCTGTGTTAAGAACAGATTTGATTTACTGCTTTCATTTGAAGCTACTGATGGACTCCTCAAGCCATACAGTTGAAATCAGTTCTGGATAATTACAGGGGGAAACTGAGAAAGAGTACTGTACAGTTGATGGGAAAGTTAATAGAGTTTCTCTGGACTGGGGACATTTGTAAACCACTCAAGCCCTTTAGATCAGCACCATTTTTGAGCAATTGTTTGTTGTATTGTAGTGCAGCAATTGTAGTGCAGCACACCATCATAGTGCTGAGGGACCATCAGCTAGTTCCAACCATCCGAGTAGCTGCAATAGCTCTGTTAAAGTAGAGCTCTAGTGAAGATGGTGGAGGTGGTGGTTGTAGTAGTATTAGTACTAGTGTTTGGTTTAATATGTCGATACCGTACTTACAAACGGTATATCTTCATTCATGGCAGAAACTTCATGCTCATAATGAGACTTACATTTCTTATTACACAAGTTCAATTATGTATCATAAGCAAACGCCTAAGGGACATTTTCTTCCTACCATTTCATTCAAATTCATTCTAGGTCTGATCCTAATACATTTTACAGCCAATTGTTTCCCCTTTGAATTGAAAAATAGATTAATGTTAGCAACATTGTATCTGATTGCAAGTTAGCTAGGAGGCAAGACGGCTATCTCAAACCCGGCAGAATAAGGAGGGGGAACATCTAAAAAAGCACTCATCGAGCCCATAAGACAAAGTGCTTGATAAAATACTACCTGTTGCCTTCTTTTTATGTGAAGATGTTGTCTATTGTTGTGTTCCCTGCTTCCCTCCGTTCAATAGCCCGTAAGGGGCTCTGTGCTCCCTGGACCAATCTACATCAACTCCAGCCTCTAATCTAGCTTCGCATTGGAAAATATCCAAATGATCGAATGGCAGGATATCTGCAGATGGCCCTCGGTTCAAAGATAAACAAGAGAACAAGTTATATACAGTACCAGTCAAAAGTTTGGACGCACCTACTCATTAAAGGGTTTTCTTTATTTTTACTATTTCTACATTGTAGAATAATAGTGAACACATCAAAACTATGAAATAACACATATGGAATCATGTAGTAACCAAAAAAGTATTAAACAAATCAAAATATATTTTATATTTGAGATTCTTCAAAGTAGCCACCCTTTGCCTTGATGACAGCTTTGCACACTCTTGGCATTCTCTCAACCAGCTTCACGAGGTAGTCACCTGGAATTAATTTCAATTAACAGGTGTGCCTTGTTAAAAGTTAATTTGTGGAATTTCTTTCCTTCTTAATGCATTTGAGCCAATCAGTTGTGTTGTGATAAGGTAGGGGTGGTATACAGAAGATAGCTCTATTTGATAAAATACCAATTATATTATATTATATTATATTATGGCAAGAACAGCTCAAATAAGCAAAGACAAATGACAGTCCATCATTACTTTAAAACACGAAGGTCAGTCAATGCAGAAAATGTCAAGAACTTTGAAAGTATCTTCAAGTGTAGTTGCACAAACAGGAAAGGAAGACCCAGAGTTACCTCTGCTGCAGAACATGAGTTCATTAGAGTTAACTGCACCTCGGATTGATTCTCAGAGTTCAAGTAACAGACACAACATCAACTGTTCAGAGGAGACTGCAAAAATCAGGCCTTCATGGTTGGATTTCTTCAAAGAAACCAATACTAAAGGACATCAATAAGAAGAAGAAACTTGCTTGGTCCAAGAAACACGATCAATGGACATTAGACCGGTAGAAATCTGTCCAAATTTGGGATTTTTGGTTCCAACCGCTGTGTCTTTGTGAGACGCAGAGTAGGTGAACGGATATCTCTGCATGTGTGGTTCCCATCATGAAGCATGGAGGAGGAGGTGTGATGGTGTGTCGGGGGGCTTTGCTGGTGACACTTTGTGATTTATTTAGAATTCAAGGCACAGTTAACCAGCATGGCTACCACAGCATTCTGCAGCAACACACCATCCCATATCGTTTGCGCTAAGCAGGACCATCATTTGTATTTCAACAGGACAATGACCCAAACCACACCTCCAGGCTGAGTAAGGGCTATTTGACCAAGAAGGAGAGTGATGGAGTATTGCATCAGATGACCTGGCTTACACAATCACCCGACCTCCACCGAATTGAGATGGTTTGGGATGAGTTGGACCGCAGAGTGAAGGAAAAGCAGCCAACAAGTGCTCAGCATATGTGGGAACTCCTTCAAGACTGTTGGAAAAGCATTCCTCATGAAGCTGGTTGAGAGAATGCCAAGAGTGTGCAAAGCTGTCATCATTGCAAAGGGTGGCTACTTTGAAGAATCTCAAATATAAAATATATGAAGAAAATAGTAAAAATAAAGAAAAACCCTTGAATGAGTAGGTGTGTCCAAACTTTTGACTGGTACTGTATGTTAATGCTCATTGATATCATGCTATGAAAGCTATACTATATAATTACAATTATAATATATTTTAACAATGGCATATTTACAGTAGATTGAACACAGGCATTAATAGAATACAAATGAAATATTTGAGACAAGAACAGAATACTACTGTGCACAGGTCAGTTTAGTGTCAGTGTCTCAATGTTTTCTTTGCAGCAATATCCATGCATTTCTCATCAGCATTATGAAGAGCTTCCTAGCTCTTTAATTTGCCCATAATAGAATGTCTTAGACAGATGCCCCTGTGGGAGAGCGAGAGAGAGGCAGCCTGGCCTTGATGTGGTTACTGAAAGGGGTCAAGGAGGGTTGTCAGTAGTTCACAGGGATATTGAGTAGAGAGAGAATAGTGAACCGAGAAATCGCAGAAAAGTGTTAACTCTTCTTTTTTTCCTTTTTTTTTACAGCCTTCATGGAAAATGCTACACATGATTAATTTTGAACTTTTTTTAAGATCAGCTATTATTTATTTGGCTACCTTATATTCTTGGCAGTCATGTGAATGCAGTACAATGCTCTTCATATGAATCCCCATCAGCACTACAGGCACTGTACTACTTTATTCCTGCCTCCTCACAATTCTGTCTCTACAATCAAGGCATGATTTTGGCTGCTCACATTTTCGAAAGAGAGGTTTTGTACATGATCCTTGTATCCAGCCCAAAGGCTATGTTTTCGTGTCTAATAACAGTCCAATATGTTGCACTTCAAGCTTGAGAAAAATGACCAACTGTGTCTAAAAGGTCTGATTCAAACGAGCCAAATCATTCCAATCCAACATTCTCATAATGTAGGATAATCCTCGCTGAAAAAATGTTCGGGGAAAAGCCAATGAAAAACTTTAACACTGACCACAAACAAGCCAATTGGAGAATGGAGCATTTTTGCCACGGTCACCCAAGGTGAACCTACCATCTCAGATTGAAACTCATTGGGAGTCTTACCTACGCATAGCTAGCAGATTGTAACGGGCTAAGGTGATGCTCCATTAGCCATTACAGGTTAGGTACCGTTGGAGTAGCAGATCATTTTCTACCAACTTTATTTCTTTATTTTATTTTATTTTACCTTCTTTTTAACTAGGCAAGTTAGTTAAGAACACATTTTTACTTACAATGTCGGCCTACCCCGGCCAAACCCTAACCCGGACGACGCTGGGCCAATTGTGCGGCGCCCTATTGGCCTCCCAATCAAGGCCGGTTGTGAGACAGCCTGGAATCGAATCAGGGTCTGTAGTGACGCCTCTAGCACTGAGATGCAGTGCCTTAGACCTCTGCGCCACTCGAGAGCCCCCAAATTTTCGACCAACCTTAACTTGGCGACACATCCTCTATTCCGGACTTGGAAGACAACCAATGTCTTCTTATTATCAATGTCTAGTTGCAGGGGGTTTGCTTGAATTTTTTAAACACTCCGTTATTAAATGTTTTGCTAACCAAGAAATCCAACAATGTGTACGCCGCCATCTTTTTCAAATTAATAATCTTCTCTCATTTTATTGAGACAGGTGAGTGTCATCATGACATGCGGCACTTTGGGGTGGACACCCACATGTCTCAATCAATCAGAGAAGATTTGAAATAGACAAGATGGCAGCGAATACATTGTTGGATTACTTTATGGAGCAAAATAATTATTTTAAAAACAGAGTATTTTCTAAATTCAAACAAACCCCCTGCAACTAGACATGGATGTTTAGAAGACATTGGTCGTCTTCCGAGTCGGGGATTGAGAAAGTATTGACAAGTTAAGGTTGGTCAAAAATTCTCTGTGCTACACCAAACAGTACGTATCTAAAAACGCCTATTAGCCAGCTGGATAAGAGTAATGGTCTGACTAGGCCATACATTCTAATTGCTAACCTACTCAATACTGACTATCACATAAGGTGTGTAACTGATATTGACTTGTTGTGAGTGGAGTGGTGATTGTGTCCGGCAGCTCTGATTGGTTAAACACTCATTTGCTATACATGATAAACAGCTGCTAATGCAAAGTGACAGACCCACAAGCACCACTTGACATGCATCCTATTCAAACCTAATGGGGACAATGAGCTCATCAGTGATTGCATCAGGTAATGACTCCTTTGGTAATGAACAGGCAAATGTCAAGTGCCTGTGAATTAAACAGAGGAAGGATTTCCCCTTGGTTAGCTGACAACGTTAATGATTACAGGAGCACACCTGGATACCACCAAGATAATGCTCTGTTTAGTTACGGTATGACCAATGATTTATTGACAGAAAGTGTCAGCGACCAATAGACCTGCGGTATTCATAGACATTGAAATTGCTGGGATGGGACAACCACATCCCCTCGCTTTGATTACAGTTGTACAATTTCTATTTGGGTAACAGAAAAAAACCCTGTGTAATTTATTTGTTTAAATCCCTTTGACTTTGAAGTGTGGGTCATTGTGGACTTGGATTCCTTCAGTGATGTCCACATGCTGTGTAGTTGAGGTGATTGGCCTCGGACAAAATCTGTAAAAATCCTATGAATAATTTCCGGATATTAACAATATTGCCCGTCTGTGACTTATGACTGTCCCTCTGTTAAACTTCCAGCAGGACTGAAACACAGAAGCGTGCCCTGACAACAACATTCAGAACAGCAGCATAACATAAATGTATGTATGAGTGATTCCATAAAGACATGCCATAAAACATGAACTTTATCACAGCATGAACATGGGCGCTGAAACAGGTAAGGACATTCAATCAGGGTTAGCAGTGAGCAGCACTCTGTGTTGCTGGAGCCTCGAAGGTTGCTGTTGAGATCGGTTGTTTTGTGATGCTGGGTAGAGAGAGAGAGTAGAGAGAAAGAGAGAGAGAGAGAGAGCAGAGCATGTGTCCCATATAGATAACCAGGCTATTTACTGCTCCCTGTCTACAGCCTGTGACATTTGCTGGACTGATCATGAAAAGCTGACCTGTCACCTTAATACTAACCAAAGCCAGGGAAAAATAACACAAATTAAGTGTTGTTTTTTGTTTAAGTTTTGAAATAATTTTCTCTTGTTCCATTTATGGGGCAAGGGTATTAAAGTGTATTTAGATGTGAATGTGTAAATTTGTATTTGGGTTTTCACTGTCTCAAGAAAATTAAAGATATTTATGGCACATTAAATCCCCATAGTGGTTTGGTGGTTGATTAATGAACAGATCATGCAATGGACAATCATTATGCATGGTCTATTTAAGATCTTGATTTACTCAAATAAATTAGAAAGTCTTTTCCTCTTTCGATAAACAGCTGTAGTCCTTTCTTACTTAGGACACAGCGGTAAATTGAAATGAATCAGCCACGATGGGTACCCTAACCATTCGCACCACTCTGTAGTAGGAATGACAACGTGAGTAACATAGGAATACAACCCATACGTGGGAAGTGATACTGTATGAGAATGATCTGTTATTGAATCTCTGAACCAATTTTTTGGAGACATAATACAGAAAAAATGTATGACACAGTACTGGCCTGTTGAGGAGTGACCGACTCCATCCTAGCTGGAGGGGTGCTCTCATCTTATCTACGAACATAGACAGGGCTCTAACTCCCCTAGCTCCACAATGAAATAGAGTGCAGGCCAGGCAGCAGGCTGTTAGCCAGTCTGCCAGCTTAGTGGAGTCTGCCACTAGCACAGTCAGTGTAGTCAGCTCAGCTATCCCCATTGAGACCGTGTCTGTGCCTCGACCTAGGTTGGGCAAAACTAAACATGGCGGTGTTCGCCTTAGTAATCTCACTAGAATAAAGACCTCCTCCATTCCTGCCATTATTGAAAGAGATTGTGATACCTCACATCTCAAAATAGGGCTACTTAATGTTAGATCCCTCACTTCCAAGGCAGTTATAGTCAATGAACTAATGACTGATCATAATCTTGAAATGATTGGCCTGACTGAAACATGGCTTAAGCCTGATGAATTTACTGTGTTAAATGAGGCCTCTCCTCATGGGTACACTAGTGACCATATCCCCCGCGCATCCCGCAAAGGTGGATGTGTTACTAACGTTTACAATAGCAAATTTAAATGTACAAAAAAAAACGACTGCGTTTTTGTCTTTTGAGCTTCTAGTCATGAAATCTATGCAGCCTACTCAATCATTTTTTATAGCTACTGTTTATAGGCCTCCTGGGCCATATACAACATTCCTCACTGAGTTCCCTGAATTCCTATCGGACCGTGTAGTCATAGAAGAGAATATTCACATTTTTGGTGACTTTAATATTCACATGGAAAAGTCCACAGACCCACTCCAAAAGGCTTTTGGAGCCATTATCGACTCAGTGTGTTTTGTCCAACATGTCTCTGGACCTACTCACTGCCACAGTCATACTCTGGACCTAGTTTTGTCCCATGGAATAAATGTTGTGGATCTTAATGTTTTTCCTCATAATCCTGGACTATCGGACCACCATTTTATTACATTTGCAATCGCAACAAATAATCTGCTCTGACCCCAACCAAGGATCATCAAAAGTCGTGCTATAAATTCTTAGACAACCCAAAGATTCCTTGATGCCCTTCCAGACTTCCTCTGCCTACCCAAGGACGTCAGAGGACAAAAATCATTTAACCACCTAACTGAGGAACTCAATTTAATCTTGCGCAATACCCTAGATGCAGTCGCACCCCTAAAAACATTTGTCATAAGAAACTAGCTCCCTGGTATACAGAAAATACCTGCGCTCTGAAGCAAGCTTCCATAAAATTGGAACGGAAATGGCGCCACACCAAACTGGAAGTCTTCCGACTAGCTTGGAAAGACAGTACCGTGCAGTATCGAAGAGCCACCACTGCTGCTCGATCATCCTATTTTTCCAACTTAATTGAGGAAAATAAGAACAATACAACATTTATTTTTGATACTGTCGCAAAGCTAACTAAAAAGCAACATTCCCCAAGAGAGGATGGCTTTCACTTCAGCAGTAATAAATTCATGAACTTCTTTGAGGAAAAAAACATGATCATTAGAAAGCAAATTACGGACTCCTCTTTAAATCTGCGTATTCCTCCAAAGCTCAGCTGTCCTGAGTCTGCACAATTCTGTCAGGACCTAGGATCAAGGGAGACACTATATCTCTTGACACAATTATGAAAATAATCATGGCCTCTAAACCTTCAAGCTGCATACTGGACCCTATTCCAACTAAACTACTGAAAGAGCTGCTTCCTGTGCTTGGCCCTCCTATGTTGAACATAATAAATGTCTCTCTGTCCACCGGATGTGTACCAAACTCACTAAAAGTGGCAGTAATAAAGCCTCTCTTGAAAAAGCCAAACCTTGACCCAGAAAATATAAAAAACTATCGGTCTATATCGAATCTTCCATTCCTCTCAAACATTTTTGAAAAAGCTGTTGCGCAGCAATTCACTGCCTTCCTGTCACGCTCGTCATAAGAACTGGAAGCATACTCGGACCAATGTGCAGCGTGATCTGGGTTCCACATATTTTATTTAAGTGTACCGCACAAAACAATAAATTATCAAATGAAACGTGACTAAGTGGTGCACAAAACACAAAATAATATCCCACAAACACAGGTGGGAAAAATGCTACCCAAATATGATCCCCAATTAGAGACAACGATTCCCAGCTGCCTCTAATTGGGAATCATACAAATCACCAACATAGAAATAATAAACTAGAACCCCACATAGAAATAATAAACTAGAATACACCCCAGTCACGCCCTGACCTACTACACCATAGAGAAAGAAGGGCTCTATGGTCAGGGCGTGACACTTCCTGAAGACAAACAATGTAAACGAAATGTTTCAGTCTGGTTTTAGACCCCATCATAGCACTGAGACTGCACTTGTGAAGGTGGTAAATGACCTTTTAATGGTATCAGACCGAGGCTCTGCATCTGTCCTCGTGCTCCTAGACCTTAGTGCTGCTTTTGATGCCATCGATCACCACATTCTTTTGGAGAGATTGGAAACCCAAATTGGTCTACACGGACAAGTTCTGGCCTGGTTTAGATCTTATCTGTCGGAAAGATATCAGTTTGTCTCTGTGGATGGTTTGTCCTCTGACAAATCAACTGTAAATTTTGGTGTTCCTCAAGGTTCCGTTTTAGGACCACTATTGTTTTCACTATATATTTTACCTCTTGGGGATATCATTCGAAAACATAATGTTAACTTTCACTGCTATGCGGATGACACACAGCTGTACATTTCGATGAAACATGGTGAAGCCCCATAATTGCCCTCCCTGGAAGCCTGTGTTTCAGACATAAGGAAGTGGATGGCTGCAAACGTTCTACTTTTAAACTCGGACAAAACAGAGATGCTTGTTCTAGGTCCAAAGAAACAGAGAGATCTTCTGTTGAATCTGACAATTAATCTTGATGGTTGTACAGTCATCTCAAATAAAACTGTGAAGGACCTCGCCGTTACTTTGTCTTTGTGGGCTATACTCGGCCCTGTCTCAGGATGGTAAGTTGGTGGTTAAAGATATCCCTCTAGTGGTATGGGGGTGGGTGGGGTTATATCCTGCCTGCATGGCCTTGTCCGGGGGTATCATCGGATGGGGCCACAGTGTCTCCTGACCCCTCCTGTCTCAGCTGCCAGTATTTATGATGCAATAGTTTATGTGTTGGGGAGCTAGGGTTAGTGTGTTATATCTGGAGTATTTCTCCTGTCTTATCCGGTGTCCTGTGTGAATTTAAGTATGCTCTCTCTAATTCTCTCTCTCTTTCTCTCTTTCTTTTTCTCTCTCTCTCGGAGGACCTGAGCCCTAGGACCATGCCTCAGGACTACCTGGCATGATGACTCCTTGCTGTCCCCAGTCCACCTAGCCGTGCTGCTGCTCCAGTTTCAACTGTTCTGCCTGCGGCTATGGAACCCTGACCTGTTCACCGGACGTGCAACCTTGTCCAAGACCTGTTATTTTCAACTCTCTAGAGACAGCAGGAGCGGTAGAGATACTCTGAATGATCGTCTATGAAAAGCCAACTGACATTTACTCCTGAGGTGCTGACCTGTTGCACCCTCGGCAACTACTGTGATTATTATTATTTGACCCTGCTGGTCATCTATGAACATTTGAACATCTTGGCCATGTTCTGTTATAATCTCCACCCGAAACAACCAGAAGAGGACTGGCCACCCCTCATAGCCTGGTTCCTCTCTAGGTTTCTTCCTAGGCTTTGGCCTTTCTAGGGAGTCTTTCCTAGCCACTGTGCTTCTACTCCTGCAATGCTTGCTGTTTGGGGTTTTAGGCTGGGTTTCTGTACAGCACTTTGAGATATCAGCTGATGTAAGAAGGGCTATATAAATACATTTGATTTGATTTACTGTATTGTTTGAGATAAGGTGAAGTAAAACCTCTCTGTTCTCTCAGTGAGAAAGTTGTGGATGCAGACGCAGTACTCCTTTAGGCTCGTATGGTGCAGGAATGGATAACTGCTGTTTTACAGGCTCTTGACCAATTCAGCTATTTATTGTGTTGTTTTGCGCTGATCGTTACCTATGACCGAAAAGAGCTTCTGGACATTAGAACAGCCATCACTCGATTTTGATGAAGATTTCTACTTTAATGAGTCGGCGGCACAGGACATACTGCTCATCCCGGACTTGGCCCAAATCCCGAGACTCGGAAGAGAAAGAGACCGCGCAAGAGAGGCCGACAGAGGCCCTATCCTATCCTAGACTATCCTATGAACTGAAGTACTGTAATATCCTATGTTTCTCTGAGTCGTGGCTGAACAAGGACATGGATCATATATATAGCTGGTTTTTCTAGGCATTGGCAGGACAAAACGTCAGCTTCGGGTAAGCTCAAGGGGGAGGTGTGTGTCTATTTGTTAACAACAGCTGGTGCGTGATCTCTAATATTAAGGAAGTCTCGAGTTAGAATACCTCATGAGGTGTAGACCATACTATTTACCAAGAGAGTTTTCATCTATATTTTTGTTAGCTCTCTATTTACCACCACAAACGATGCTGGCACTAAGAACGCACTCAACGAGCTGTATAGAAAACGAGAGGCGGCGCTCCTAGTGGCCGGTGATTTTAATGCAGGGAAACTGAAATCCATTTTACTTCATTTCTACCAGCATGTCACTAGACGTGAAAAAAACCTCACCTTTACTCCAAACACAGAAACACATACAAAGCGCTCCCTCACCCTCCATTTGGTTAATCTGACCATAACTTTATCCTCCTGATTCCTGCTTACAAGTAAAAACCCAAACAGGAAGTACCAGTGGCTGGCCCAATACGGAAATAGTCAGATGAAGCGGATGCTTAGCTACAGGACTGTTTTGCTAGCACAGACAGGAAGGAATATGTTCCAGGAATCATTCGATGCATTGCGGAGTTTAACATTTCAGTCACCGGCTTCATTAGTAAGTGTATCGATGACGTCGTCCCCACAGTGACTATACGTACAGTACCTACTCATTGAAGGGTTTTTCTTTATTTTTACTATTTTCTACATTGAAGAATAATAACTATCAAAACTATGAAATAACACATATGGAATCGTGTAGTAACCAAAAAAGTATTAAGCAAATCAGAATATATTTTATATTTTTGATTCTTCAAAGTAGCCACCCTTTGCCTTGATGACAGCTTTGCAGGCTGTAGTGGAGCAGGCCGGGAGCTTCAAGTTCCTCGGTGTCCACATCACTAAAGATCTATCATGGTCCACACACACCAACACAGTTGTGAAGAGGGCAAGACAATGCCTCTTCCCCATCAGGAGGCTGAAAAGATTTCACATGAGCATTCAGAACCTCAAAAAGATATACAGCTGCACCATTGAGAGAATCTTGACTGGCTGCATCAACTGCTTGGCATCTGACCAAGAGGGTAGTGTGTACGGCCCAGTACATCACTGGGGCCAAACTCTCTGCCATCCACGACCTCTATACCAGGCGGTGTCAGAGGAAGGCCCTAAAAATTGTTCGACTCCAGCCACCAGTCATAGGCTGTTCTCTGTGATACTGCATGGGAAGCGATATCGATGCAACAAGTCTGGAACCAACAGAACGCTGAACAGCTTCTACCCCCAAGCCATAAGACTGCTAAATAGTTAGTCAAATAGTTAACAAAATAGCTACCCAGACTCTCTGCATTGACCATTTTTGCACTAACTTGTTTTAGACTCATCACATACGCTGCTGCTACTGTTGTCTAGTCACTTAGTCCTAGTTGTATGTACAGATCTTCCTCAATTACCTCGTACCCCTGCACAGCGACTTGGTAATGGTACCCTGTGTATCGTTGCTCATTGTGTATTTATTATTGCTTTTATTATTATGTGTTATTACTTTTCTATTATTTGTCTATTATCTTTCTCTCTGCATTGTTGGGAAGGGCCCATAAGTAAGCATATCATTGTTAATATCCAGGTTGTTTACGAAGCATGTGACGAATAATACAATTTAAAAAGTATTTCTTGCCACTGTGGAAAATACACAAATTCCACGTAGTAGCACAGAGAGAATTTGTTATTCCTCCCTTGGTAAAATAAAACAATACAGGGAACACAAATGGTGAAAACAGTAATAAAAAAAAAAGCCTCCATTTGATCATCTTAAAATAGAACTGGCCCTCAATGGGTGTTTTCATTTTCTAACAAAGGCAATAACGCATTCACAAGATCTTAACATCACCACTTATCATCCCCCTCCTCTTCCTCCATCTACTTATCTTGCAGACTGGTTCATCATTTAGTTTTGTCTCAAAATATTATATCAATATCCGTTTTAGAAATAACGTATGCTTGCCCTTTTATACGGTATGCTTGTCAAGGTGTAAAACAGTCTTAAACCTTTCCAACTCTAGAGGGGAATTTCCCCAACTATTGAATCATATCACATGCACTGAGGCTAATATCTGCTCCATCGTGCTTTTGAATCAGTGCCTACACTCCATTATAGCTCCAATGATTTTAGTGTGCAGAGCTCTAATGATAAATAATGGATGACACAATGCAGGCAGTTGTAAAACATATTTGTATGGCTTTTAGCCTTGCCCTACAAGGTACCTCTGTTTTAAAAGAAAATTCAACCCAAGCCGACTGCGTCTGTGACAGTTCACTCTTTGATAAAAAGGGTTCCAAAAGGGTTCTTCAGCTGTCCCGATAGGAGAACCCTTTTTGGTTCCAGGTAGAACCATTTTTGGTTCCAGGTAGAACTCTCTTGGGTTCCATGTAGAACGCTCTGTGTAAAGGGTTCTACATGGAACTCAAAAATGTTCGACCTGGAACCAAAAAGTGTTCTCCTATGGGAACAGACGAAGAAACCTAATAGGTTCTAGATAGCACCTTGTTTTCTTAAAGTGTATGGTTGTAACAGACAACTTTTTTAATGGAACTTTATTTAATGGCCCGAAATGTGAGGTTTTGTTCTCTAACCTTTAATATTTAACATGAGAATTTCTACCATCTAACCCAGAGCCTGTAGTCTGTAAAGCAGGCTAACTCTTTTTCAAATTGTTGGGGGTTTGAAATAAATATTGAGGAACTGGTAAAAAATGCTCAATTGAAATCATATCCCTTTATTCAAAGACATTATTGTGTCTCCTGCAATATTATTGTTGTGTTGCAGGTTTTCCTTGAGAATTCTGCTTAAGCATCATGTTGGAGCATTACCAGATATAGGGCGCGGCCGGTTCTGTAGCATTTACCGTCCTCTACTTAACCACAGTCTCCCTCCTCTCAAGCAGACGGTGTTCGTGCCTGCCGCCCTCCTATCCTCTCCAGCAGACTGTGTACCTGCATGCCACCCTACCCTCCTCTCCAGACCTCCTGTTCTCACTCTGCTCTGTTTATCCTCTGCTTGTCGATAGAAGACAGCCAAACAGCAGGATGCAAATGAACATTGAAGTCATTTATCTGAGTGTGGTATTGAGCCAGAAAGCCATACCATAGTCTAGAGATGGAAGCAGCAAGGTGCAGGGTAGAGAGAGCGAGACAGAGAGAGAGAGAGAGACAGAGAAAGAGAGAGCGAGAGAGAGTACTGAAGGTGAAAAGGAAAGAGGAGAAAGATGGACACCAGGCAAAATTGGAAGGTGCAGTGATAATAAGGGTTACAGACAAAGGTTGGCAAAAATAAGAAAAGAGCTTTGAGTGCTGGCTTGTCAGGGTGCCAAAAGTGGATGAGTGGATAAGGTGGGGTAAGGACAAATATGAGGGAAAAGAAGAGGAAGGACATGAGAGGTCAAGGAAACAAGTGGAGTATGGGGGAACAGGCTGATGATCAAGAGGCTACTCCAGTGAATTAGCTGATAGGAGCAAGGCCTTGAGATAGAACAGAAAACCTGTATACAACCCCAGAGTGTCTGGCTGGCTGGCTGTGACCATAGCAAAGTGCTCAGGTGGAAAGTTGTGGCACACTCGTCTACTTTTGACGTAGTAAATGGCGCCGGAAGAAATGGCAGCCGTTTTACGGGCGCCTAACCAATTGTGATATTATGTGTTTTGTTGTGTTATTTGTTATTGTAATTTCTTTCAGCTTTGTTAATGTGCAACTAGAGGAAAAAAAACTCTAGACCACCTTTACACCACACACAGAGACGCATACAAAGCACTCCCTCGCCCCCATTTGGCAAATCTGACCATAATTCCATTCTCCTGATTCCTGCTTACCAGCAAAAACTAAAGCAGGAAGCACCAGTGACTCGGTCAACAATAAAGAAGTGGTCAGATGACGCAGATGCTAAGCTACAGGACCGTTTTGCTGGCACAGACTGGAATATGTTCCGGGATTCCTCCGATGGCGTTGAGGAGTACACCACATCAGTCACTGGCTTCATCAATAAGTGCATTGATTACGTCAACCCCACAGTGACTGTACGTACATACCCCAACCAGAAACCATGGATTACAGAAAACATCCGCAATGAGCTAAAGGGTAGAGCTGCCGCCTTAAAGGAGCGGGACTCTAACCCGGACGCTTATAAGAAATCCCGCTATGCCCTCAGTCGAACCATCAAACAGGCAAAGCGCCAATACAGGACTAAGATTGAATCGTCCTACACCGGCTCCGATGCTCGTTGGATGTGGCAGGGCCTGAAAACTATTACAGACTACAAAGGGAAGCACAGCCGCGAGCTGCCCAGTGACACGAGCCTACCAGATTTGCAAAATCACTTCTATGCTTGCTTCGAGGCAAGCAACACTGAGGCATGCATGAGAGCATCAATTGTTCTGGACAACTGTGTGATCATGCTCTCCATAGATGACATGAGTAAGACCTTTAAACAGGTCAATATTCACAAGGCCGCTGGGCCAGACAGATTACTAGGACAGATGCTCCGGGCTTGTGCTGACCAACTGGCACGGACATTTTCAACATGTCCCTGATTGAGTCTAATACCAACATGTTTCAAGCAGACCACCATAGTCCCTGTGCCCAAGAACACTAAGGTAACCTGCCTAAATGACTACAGACCCATAGCACTCATGTCCATAACCATGAAGTGCTTTGAAAGGCTGGTCATGGCTCAAATTAACACCATTATGCCAGAAACCCTAGACCCACTCCAATTTGCATACCACTCAAACAGATCCACAGATGATGCAATCTGTATTGCACTCCACACTGCCCATTCCTACCTGGACAGAAGGAACACCTACGTGAGAATGCTATTCATTGACTACAGCTCAGCGTTCAACACCATAGTGCCCTCAAAGCTCATCAATAAGCTAAGGACCCTGGGACAAAACACCTCCCTCTGCAACTGGATACTGGACTTTCTGACGGGCCACCCCCAGGTGGTAAGGGTAGGTAACAACACATCTGCCACCCTGATCCTCAACACTGGAGCCCCTCAGGGGTGCATGCTCAGTCCCCTCCTGTACTCCCTGTTTACTCATGACTGCATGGCCAGGCACGACTCCAACACCATCATTAAGTTTGTAGACGACACAACAGCCTATAGGGAGGAGGTCAGAGACCTGGCAGTGTGGTGCCAGAATAACAACATGTCCCCTCAATGTAATCAAGACAAAGGAGATGATTGTGGACTACAGGAAAAGGAGGAAAACTGAGCACACCCCCATTCTCATCAACGGGGCTGTAGTGAAGCAGGTTGAGAGCTTCAAGTTCCTTGGTGTCCACATCACCAACAAACTATCATGGTCCAAACACACCAAGACAGTTGTGAAAAGGGCACGACAAAGCCTAATCCCCCTTAGGAAACCAAAAAGATATGGCATGGATCCTCAGATCCTCAAAATGTTCTACAGCTGCAACATCGAGAGCATCCTGACTGATTGCACCACTGCCTGGTGCGGCAACTGCTCAGCCTCCGACCGCAAGGCACTATAGAGGGTAGTGCGTACGGCCCAGTACATCACTGGGGCTAAGCTGCCAGCCATCCAGGACCTCTTTATACCAAGCGGTGTCAGAGGAAGGCCCTAAAAATTGTCAAAGACCCCAGCCACCCCAGTCATAGACTGTTCTCTTTGCTACCACATGGCAAGCGGTACAGGAGCGCCAAGCCAAGTCTAGGACCAAAAGGCTTCTCAACAGCTTTTACCCCCAAGCAATAAGACTCCTGAACAGCTAATCAAATGGCTACCCGGACTATGCATTGTGTCCCTTTTACACTGCTGCTACTCTCTGTTTATCATCTATGCATAGTCACTTTAACTAATCCTACATGTACATATTACCTCTAATATTGTTTACCTAATACCTATGTTTTACTTAAAAAATGCACTGTTGGTTAAGGGCTTGTAAGTAAGCATTTCACTGTAAGGTCTACACCTGTTGTATTCGGCACACGTGACAAATAAACTTTGATTTGATTTGTAAGCAGGAAGTACATTTTACATGCCCCCTCTGCTGTTTAGAGGAGTCAGTGTGCCATGGGATCTGAATGTCCTGAATGTACACAATGTAGACAATGTGTACATTAATTACCCATAGCGGTTTAAGCGAATACTCTGGATTACAGAAAGTCATTAGCTGTCACGGGCATCGTAGGAATTGGACCAAAATGCAGCAGGTACGTGAATGCTCATTATCTTCTTAATTAAAATAAATTAAAAAAAGAACGACAAAAACAGTCTTGTCAGGCACACAGCTAACAAGAAACAACTACCCACAAATCCCATAGAAAAAACACCCCTCTTAAATAGGACCTTCAATTAGGAGCAACTAGGAGCAGCTGCTTCCAATTGAAGGTCAACCCAACAAACACCACATAGAAATAGACATACTAAAACTAACATAGAAATAGACTAACAAGAACATAACCCAACAAACCCCGAAACACTCTAAACAAACACCCCTCTTAAATAAGAACATAGCCCAACAAACCCCGAAATACTCTAAACAAACACACCCCTGCCACGTCCTGACCAAACTACAATAACAAATAACCCCTTATACTGGTCAGGACGTGACATTAGGCAAGAATAATGATAACAATGACTTTTGTCTTTGCACGGCACTTAAAGCATTCTCTATAAAATGGAAAACAAGGCAAATCCCCAAATAACGTTCAAGATTGGCACCATTTAATTACTTATAATTAAATGTAGCTAATCTTCCATTTTCATTTTGAGTTTGGGGTGAACTGGCCCTTTAAGAAATAACCTTATGAAGAGATGTTCTGTTAATCATAGGTAAATTAAACCTGATGGACTTGATACTAAACAAAGGTAAAAAATAATCACAATCACAGAAAGAGAAATAGTCTGCGAGTGGCCCATCAAGGAAGATGTCAAAGAGAGAATACAGAAACGATCCTTGGCTGGTTGTGTAGAGCCAGATGGAGCAGATATGCGTCCATTTGTGATGACTAAGGCAGAGAAAGGCATTAGATTGTTATCAACAGTATCTAATCTAAACTGATTTAAGAAGGAGAGGAGGAAGGGCAATTCAACTCAATGTTTACTGCAAATAGAGTCACTACACTTGGACTGCTGCTAGTCTCTTTGTGGTTGTCTGTTTTAGACTAAATCTTTTTGCTAATGCTCATTTCCTGGTTTTCTACAATCTATTTAAAAATAGACAGATGATATTGTTCTATCCAAATTTTTTAAGTACCTTTAGATTTTTGAAAGTTGCACATTTTTCTATTGCTCATTTTTGCTCATTTTCTCTAGCTTTATGGCCTAAATATGGTAGTTGCCTAATATTTGTTTGTACTGTATGCAATAAACAAGACATTTCGTACACAAAAGTCATTTTTCTTAAGATGAATGATCACGGTTGGCCCATTCAATTTACTTAGGCTTAGTTGCTGGTGCAGTGAAATCCAATTATCATAACCTCAACAAACAATATACTGTGCAATTTATCTCCTTAAAAAACACTATGTAAATTCTCTCCTCTGGGTGGCCAATCGGTTCTGCCCTGTGCCCTACAGTAGCTCAATCTTAAGGGGTAATGATATTAATGTAAGATTCTGTACATGTTTAAACATACATTAGGCCTCTGGTTATGTATGAACTATCTGACCTGAGTGCAGGACCTGGCTGGTTAATGGGATTGTGAGGTAAATATTACCCCAGAGAAGAGGTTACTCTGCAGCATCTGGTTTCTCTCAGAGAAGAATAAAAATCCTATACTACTAGAAGCTACATTGAAATATGCATCTCCCTACAGCTTGGGGCACAGGGAGAAATAAAGAACACAATAAAAAACAGAGGTTCACTCTATCTCCCCTCCCTCGCATTACTCCACCATGCAATCTAATACCGAGCCTATAACTTCAATTCAATCCAGTGTACCTCGAGAAAGCATGTGCACAATACAAAAGGCAACAGTGACAGATCCACAATGAATTGCAATGAACACTGTACAGGAACGCACGTCTGCTATACACTTTGAATGGGGGCTTATTTTTTAGTCTAAATATAGCCACGTTCATGCAGAGAGGGTTAATGCAATGAACACAAGGATCACCATCAGATGGGGGGACTTTGCAAATAATGTCTGTGCCATTTGTAAATCTACTAGAGAGAAATACCTCTTAAAGATACCTCTCAGGCAGATATCTGGAGAGCATAATGAGTCACCCCATTAACACTCTAGTAATGCTAAAGAATTAAATAATGACTCGTTTAAAGTAAGTCCGCATGAACATTTAGAAAGTCTTATTATAACCATTATACTGTAATTTTACGCATGATCAACTACTAACACAATAAAAACACAATTCTATAGGCCGGCTATAGGTTCTGAAAAAAGCCTGTATTATATCTACAGAATAACATATTGTAGACATTATTCTGTCATTGTCAACCAGAACAAGATTTTCCAGTCTTCTGTGAGGGAATTGCATTTAAATCAAGTCTCCCTAATAGCAGATTGCTCAAGTGCAACTAAAAATGACCAAACATAACTTTTATCATCAGGTATTGTGCTTCTACATTACTGTAAAAATGATGTTAATGCATAATGTTTATAGCATGTAGTAATGATTCAACAAACAGTTACTCAATTCCAAAGGACCTCAGTTTTAGACTATAGAAACAGATCACATTCACAATATAGCTCCTGTACATGATTTCTTTAGCTTTAATTTTGCTAACATCTGCAGTTGAAGTCAGAATTTTACATACACTTAGGTTGGAGTCATTAAAACGCATTTTTCAACCACTCCACAAATTTCTTGTTAACAAACTATAGTTTTGGCAAGTCGGTTAGGACATCTACTTTGTGCATGACACAAGTCATTTTTCCAACAATTGTTTACAGACAGATTATTTCACTTAAAATTCACTGTATCATAATTCCAGTGGGAATTGAAGTTTACATACACTAACTTGACATTGCCTTTAAACAGATTGGAAAATTCCAGAAAAAGATGTCATGGCTTTAGAAGCTACTGATAGGCTAATTGTCATCATTTGAGTAAATTTTTTATTTCACCTTTATTTAACCAGGCAAGTCAGTTAACAACACATTCTTATTTTCAATGACGGCCTAGGAACAGTGGGTTAACTGCCTGTTCAGCTCGGGGATTTGAACATGCAACCTTTCGGTTACTAATCCAACACTCTAACCACTAGGCTACCCTGCCGCCCCAATTGGAGGAGTACCTGTGGAAGTATTTCAAGGCCTACCTTCAAACTCAGTGACTCTTTGCTTGACATCATGGGAAAATCAAAAGAAATCAGCCAAAATCTCAGAAAAAGAATTGTAGACCTCCACAAGTCAGGTTCATCCTTGGGAGCAATTTCCAAACGCTGAATGTACCACATTCATCTATAAAAACAATAGTACGCAAGTATAAACACCATGGGACCACGCAGCCGTCATACCGCTCAGGAGGGAGACACGTTGTGTGAACGGACTTTGGTGTGAAAAGTGCAAATCAATCCCAGAACAACAGCAAAGGACCTTGTGAAGATGCTGGAGGAAACAGGTACAAAAGTATCTATATCCACAGTAAAACAAGTCCTATATTGACATAACCTGAAAGGCCGCTCAGCAAGGAAGAAGCCACTGCTCAAAAAACACCATAAAGAAGCCAGGCTACGGTTTGCAACTGCACATGGGGACAAAGATCGTACTTTTTTGAGAAATGTCCTCTGGTCTGATGAAACAAAAATAGAACTGTTTGGCCATAATGACCATCGTTATGTTTGGAGGAAGAAGGGGGACGCTTGCAAGCCGAAGAACACCATCCCAACCGTGAAGCACGGGGTGGCAACATCATGTTGTGGGGGTGCTTTGCTGCAGGAGGGACTGGTGTACTTCACAAAATAGATGGCATCATGAGGGAGGAACATTTTGTGGATATATTGAAGCAACATCTCAAGACATCAGTCAGGAAGTTAAAGCGTGGTCGCAAATGGGTCTTCTAAATGGACAATGACCCCAAGCATACTTCCAAAGTTGTGGCAAAATGGCTTAAGGACAACAAAGTCAAGGTATTGGAGTTGCCATCATAAAGCCCTGACCTCAATCCCATAGAATATTTGTGGGCAGAACTGAAAAAGCGTGTGTGAGCAAGGAGGCCTACAAACCTGACTCATTTACACCAGCTCTTTCAGGAGGAATGGGCCAAAATTCACCCAACTTATTGTGGGAAGCTTGTGGAAGGCTACCCAAAACGTTTGACCCAAGTTAAACAATTTAAAGGCAATGCTACCAAATACTAATTGAGTGTATGTAAACTTCTGACCCACTGGGAATGTGATGAAAGAAATAAAAGATGCAATGAATCATTCTCTCTACTATTATTCTGACATTTCACATTCTTAAAATAAAGTGGTGATCCTAACTGACCTAAGACAGGTGATTTTTACTAGGATTAAATGTCAGGAACTGTGAAAAACTGAGTTTAAATGTATTTGGCTAAGGTGTATATAAACTTCCAACTTCAACTGTATGTCATTTTTTAGTACTTTTCAGTACCACATACAGTAGATAACATAACATAACAATGCAAGCATAGCTTCTCCCCTTCCAGCAATTCATCAAAACAGTGTAATATTCTGCAATGACTTATTGATAAGAAGCATATAAAAGTTGCAGGAGGAAGGATTGGTATTTCGTGTTCCTCTGCTTGTCCCTGATATTTAATTGTTTACACCACCTGCCTTCCCCTTCCTTCAACAATCCTGTAGCATGCAGCTAAAATAGAGCAGCATCCTCATACACACCCTAGTGAGACATGAAGTAGCGAGACATGAGAGCACTGTGCAATGAAGCTGCTTGTAGATCGTTACCCAACACGTTCACCCCATTCTGCTTCGCCGACTTAAATATATATATATTTTTATTACAGTATAAACATCAACTTCGTTCACATGTTTAATGGCTTTGACGTGCTCATCTAGGTGGACTAAAACTTTCAAATGAAGGAGTAATAAAATGGTAGTGGTGTGAAGCAGTTTAAGCGTATAGAGGTACGAAACCTAAGGATTGTTGGTAGTACAGGTATGTACATTGATTTATCAGAATCAGTCAGTAAAATAAACTGTAAGGGGCCCTGGGACTGCTTTTGATGCGTGTCCTGGGAAACATGATCTCTCTCAAAAGCAGCAGAACCCCCAAAAGAATACCATGTTTTTAACATAAATTAGTGTGTACCTGAATGAGACTAGATACAGTGCCAGGGTATTAAGAAATAAGTACTTCTAGTCATGTTGTACTACTATTTCCCCCCTAACCTTTCAGTATGCTCCACCAGTCTCAGTGAAACCACTGCCCTGCCCAGCCTCAGTGCTGAGCCCAGCCCAGCCAAACCTGACAAGCTGGGTGTAATGGCAGCAAGCGGAGGTTCATCCCAGCGATCTTCTGTGATTATTGTTAGAAGTGACTGTTGACATACACTGAGTGTACAAAACATTAGAAACACCTTTCTAATATTGAGTTGCACCCCCATTTGACCTCAGAACAGCCTCAATTTGTCGGGGCATGGACTACAAGGTGTTGAAAGCGTTCCACAGGCATGCTGGCCCATCTTGACTCCAATGCTTCCCACAGTTGTGTAAAGTTGGCTGGATGTCCATTGGGTGGTGGACCATTCTTGATACACACTGGAAACTGTTGAGTGTGAAAAACCCAGCAGCTTTGCAGTTCTTGACATAAACCAGCGTGCCTGGCACCTACTACCATGCCCGTTCAATCTTTTGTCTTGCCCATTCTCCCTCTAAATGGCACACATACACAATCCATGTCTCAATTGTGTCAAAGCCTAAAAGTCCTTCTTTAACATGTCGCCTCCCCTTCATCTACACTGATTGACGTGGATTTAACAGGTGACATCAATAAGGGATCATAGCTTTCACCTGGATTCACTTGGTCAGTCTGTCATGGAAAGAGCAGATGTTCCTAATGTTTTGTACACTCAGTGTAAATCCCTAACTTACTAACTGTGCATAAAAGGTGGTAATTGGAGAGGCTGTGCTGAGAATGAATATAAGGCAGCAACACTCACAATAGAGTCCTTTGAACACTGCAAATTACATCATTTAAGGAGTAACCTAAAATGTAATTGCCATTTTGCCTCCACTGTACACTGTACGTGTTCAATAACTCATTTTCCAAACAAACCAGACACATTTAGTCCCACAGTAGGTAAAGTATGGGCTGAGTGTGTTTGTTGCCCAGAAATAAAGATCACCTGTTGATAGTCGCAGCAAATATTGGACAGTAAGTTACATGATTTGATGTACAAGACTACAAGAGGCATCTTAAACTACTGTACCTAAGGATTAAAGCAAGTTGAGATTCTGAACGGAGATATACATAAATGTTATTCAAATACAGTTGCACTGGTTATTAGTTTGTTAATAAGCATGCAAAATAGTGGAAATTGCTGATTTTTCTTTAAAATGACAAACGCATATAGAATACATAAAAGCTTCATAAGCACTACATAAATGCTTCACACATGTATAAGCATATGTCATACTCAATAAATGGTGTATAAACATACATAGTATGTTATGTCACATTTGGCAATTCACCCAACAGTGGGAATGGTTATGTCACCCTTTATACACCATTTAAAGAGTATGGCATAGGCTTATAGATGATTTGTGAAGCCTTTATGTATGCTATATAAAGCCTTTATAAGTTGTACTTCTTTTAAAGTGGGACCGAAAAGGGACTTAAAGGCACGGCAAAATTGAGATTTACGCAAAAAGAAGACATCTGGGAGATTATGAAGAAATGATCAGAAAATAGATAGGAGTTACAGAATACACAAGATCAAGCACACACATTTTGAAAGTCATATTTCATTCACAAGCTACAGTATAAGTGAATTATTTATGACTAGAGCTGGAAACACATCAGATGGCTTCCACAACATGTGAACAATATCAGAAAAAAAGGATTGATAGACCTAACAATTAGAAATGGGCAGATGTTTTAGTAAGTGGTGTTAGGTGTGGTAACGGAACGTTTCCATGTGTCCCTAAACCTCTCCAAAGTGGCATAAATTAGATAATTCCAGTGCTTTTACATATTTGCAATCCCTAAATGCTATTTGTTCAGTATAAAAACACAATTTCTACCATATCAACCTCACTCAAACATTGTGGTGTTGTTATGGGGTATCCAGCGTACATTCAAGTGTCCTTTCAACCTCTCCAAAGTGTCGAAATGTAGTAATTGCACTGTTTTTGCACGCTGTATGTGCCTAAAAGTTATTGTTCACTATACAAACAACATTTCTACAACACCAACCTCTCTCAAACATTGTGGTAGTGTCGGGGGACATGCAGGGGATATCCAAGTGTGTTCTCAACCTCTCCAAAGTGCCTGAACGTTTAGCCTAGGCATATCCAATGTACTGGTCCCACATACAAATGAACTGTTTACAAAAACAATATAAAAGCAACAGATATACTTTAAAAAATATATAAAAATGTCATATCAAACACAAACTTGGTTACACACCTGTCCTTCACTAAAACAGGTGCAAAAATAGAAATTAGCTGAACTATTTACATGTTCGTTTTACATCCCAGGTGTAGATGATTATACTTCACTTTCAGCATAGCTTGTGCATGTCATGAAAGTCTTTGAAGCAGTCCCTCTCTGCCAGGAAACAAAAAGCGAACTGGCATTTTGGACAGAAGATCTGGCATTTCACCCTTTCCCCTCCCTGTGTTTTGTGCAATGCTTGCAGTTCTTCCTTTTGTCTTTTGGCATATGTGTTGGATAGTGGCGCTCACCTTGAGTGGGGGTCTTGTGATGGTTGTGAGGTTGCTTTGGGCCCCCAGTTCAGCCATTTCCAACACCAGCTGTTCTCAGAAAGCCAACTGGATGAGAGGGGTTTGACCTTTTGCTTTGACCGTCTGCTTGTGGAGAATGAAAGCATTTACTGTAGCAATGTCCACAAAGTGGTAAAACAAAAACTATTATACCACTTCTTGGTCTTATGGAGGACCTGGTAGTAGCCTATCAGAGCATCAGATAGGTCGACATCCCCCATGCTGGCATTGTAGTCCTTCACAGAAACAGGAATGGGGACATTCTTCCTCACCCAATGGCATTTTTCACCCATGGTCGTTATTGAATGCCTTATGCTGTGTGGTAAGTATGGTTACTTCCCTAGTGTCCTTCCATTTCACAAAAAGTAGCTTGTTAGTCCTGATCCAACGTATGGTCCCCCTCTCCACTGTCTTTGTCATGTCGTTTACCTTGGTCTTGGGGAAAACAATTCTGTTAGTGTTGGTCTATGAAAAGCATGGGAGTAGTATAAAAATTGCCACAAAGAGCTTGTACCCACTGCCAAGTAAGGGAATGCCATCAGCTGCATTCCTAGTGGGTGTAATCTCCTTGCCTTCATAGACAAAAAAGTTACACGTGTGGGCAGAGGCTGAATTGGCTAGCACAAAGAGCTTGCAGCCCCATTTGGTCGGCCTATTTTTCATATATTGCTTCAAGCCAATTCGAGCCTTTGAGGCAACCATGCGCTCATCTATAGATAGATTCTGAGCAGGCTGGAAGTAAGTTTTGCATGCCTCCATCATGTCATGATAAAGGGGTCATACCCTGCAGTCCCCTTCTTCTGGTCATTCTCCTGATCCTTTTGTGGGTCACTCATGTGAAGAGTACGGTTGATGGCCAATAACCTGTTTTCACTCATGATGGAGGTGGGGAACTCGAACCGACGGAGTGGGGACTTGCTCCAGTTGTCAACTAGTCTTGATACCTTCACCAGTCTGATGTAAATTACCAAGGAAATGTAGTTGAGCTTGTCACCCTGCTGCTTCTTGCCCCATACTTGTTGGTATTACTAATTAGTATTACCAGTACAGAAGTGGTAAAGTAGAGCTGAAACAGCTGTAAGGGGGTGTAGGTTTCATCACTAACCAACTGTTGGCCTTCAGGTCGTTTGGGTTTAAACCTAAATTGTTCTGGCTCCTCATCATCTTCAAGGACCGTATGCCACCTGTCCTCAGTTTCATCTCCCTCTGTTGTGCACTGTCTCTCCCTCTTCTCTGTTGAGGCCTAGATCTCCTCCCTGCCTCCGCACCTCCAGATGAACTTGCAGAGAGGGGAGTGGTGCCAGGTCCTGCAGTGAGGGTGACTGAAGAGGAGTGGGGCCTTTGTCGAATGGTGGATGTAGAACCCCCAGACAGGGTGATTGACACAGCAGAGGGGTGTGAAGACCTTGACCGGCTGGGCGCTTGCTGGGGAGGGGTGGCTCCAAAATGTCATCATCCAAATCCTCTGCATCCTCCACTCTGTGGTGAATACAATAAAGGGATGTATTGTTGTAAGACACACATAATTACAGTTGACTAAATTTTCAAAATGACATTACTGTAAAGTAAAAACACCAAGCCTAAACTTTATCTGTACAGTGACTCACATTGAAGGTGTGAAGCACACACACAATGCAAACAGTGACACTTTGGAGACAAAGGCAGAGGTGAGAACCACAAATAAACAATGGCCATGAGAGTGTAGTAGCCTCTCCAAAGTTACAAGGATGAAACGTAGAACAGCAAACAGTGAACTAATATGAAACATAGACAATAACTACTTTGGAATTATGTAACATTGAAATTACTTGTTACATAGGCGTATGTAAATTAATTCCAAAGCACAAAAAGAAGACAACTGATAAAAAACGAAATACATATAGTAAATTAGCTATACAAAGTCATGAAAATAATTTACTTACAGATCTAAAAGTGGATCCAATCCTTCTAGAATGCATTCTTCGTCGGCCAAGTCGAATTCCTCGCTGTCCAAATCGCTCCCCTGATCCGAGTCTGACTCCAGTATTTTATTCAAAGCTTCTATGTCGGTATAATTATTCATAACCACCTTCTTTTTAGGTTCCTGTTCAATATTCTTAGCTTTTACCTTTCTTTTCCCCTTTGAGAAGCCATCTTTTATGCTAAAGCGATGAAATTAAAGAGATGAAATCTGTTTACAATGTAATGTAGCTTGCTCGGTGTGTCACGTCTCTGAGCCAGGTAACAATAGTTTGCATTACGCATAAAAGGTTCTAGGCCTTTGTCCCACCCAGGTCAACTGCATATCCTGTAAAGGTTATCTCATTGGCTACAAGACTGTCAAGGTTACATAGTAGCCAATCCCCTTTGTAATAGATGCGGGTAAGCAGGACACATCATATTTTTGATGCTCATAGATATAGTCACTCAGTGGACATCCAATGTTGCAATTAAGTCATACATCATCAGATAACATGGCAATAGGCTAGATTTGTTCTTACCATCCTAAGGATTAATTTGATACCCCCATGTAGCTATAGCTCAAACACAGACCTAATCGAAGCTTACCATGTGGGGGGGTTCAGATGTTTTCAAAAGATGGGCAAGGACTCTGCTGTCCTAGCTTCAGGAGGAAGTTGATTCCACCATTGGGGTACCAGGACAGAGAAGAGCTTGGACTGGGCTGAGTGGGGGTGGGAGGGCCAAGATTACCTGAGGAGGCAAAATGAAGTGCTCGAGTTGTGTGTAGGGTTTGAGCATAGCCTGAAGGTAGGGGGGGGCAGTTCCTCTTGCTGTTCTGTAGGTAAGCACCATGGTCTTGAAGTGGATGTGAGCTTCGAATGGAAGCCAGTGGAGTGTGTGGAGGAACGGAGTGACATGAACACCAGGCAGGCTGCAGCGTTTTGGATAAGTTGCAGGGGTTTGATGGCACAAGCGGGAGCCCAGCCAACCGTGAGTTGCAGTAGTCCAGATAGGAGAGGACAAGTGCCTGGATTAGGAAATGCGCCGCTTCCTGTGTGAGGTAGGGTCGTACTCGACGGATGTTTGTAGAGAACGACAGGGTGTTGTCCATGGTCACGCCAAGGTTCTTTGATCTCTGGGAGTGCCACCCACTGTGGAGTTGTCAACCGTGGTGGAGAGGTCTTTGAGCGGGTAGGCCTTCCCCGGGAGGAAGAGCAGTTCCGTCTTGTTGAGCTTGAAATGGTGGGCCGACATCCAAGTTGAGATATCTGCCAGGCACGCAGGGATGCGTGTTGCCACCTGGGTGTCAGAAGGGGGGAAGGAGAAAAGTAGTTGAGTGTCATCCGCATAGCAATGATCGGAGAGACTATGTGAGGATATGATGGAGCAGAGTGACTTGGTGTATAGAGAGAAGAGGAGAGGGCCTAGAACTGAGCCCTGGGGGACACCAGTAGTGGGAGTATGTGGTGCAGACACAGATCCTCTCCATATCACCAGGTAGGAGCGGCCTGCCAGGTAGGATGCAATCCAAGAGTGTGCATAGCCTGAGTTGCCCAGTCCCAAGAGGGCGGAGAGGAGGATCTGATGGTTCACGGTGTTGAAGGCAATGGATAAATCAAGGAGGATGAGAACAGTGGAGAGAGAGTCAGCTTTGGCAGTTCGGAGAGCCTCTGTGACACAGAGAAGTGCAGTCTTGGCTGACTGACCCGTCTTGAAGCCTGACTGGTTAGGGTCAAGAAGATCGTTCTGAGAGAGATAACGAGAAAGTTGTTCAGAGACAGCAAGCTCAAGTGTTTTGGAATGAAAAGAAAGAAGGGATAGTTTTTGACATCAGATGAGTCGAATGTTGGTTTCTTGAGGAGGGGAGCAACTCAGGCCATTTTGAAGTTAGAGAGCACGCAGCCAGTGGCCAGGGATGAGTTGATGAGAGAAGTGAGGAATAGGAGAAGGTCTCCAGAGATGTAGAAGGGGATGGGGTTGAGCGGGCAGACCTCACTAGTCGCAGGATGTCATCTGGAGAGAGAGGGGAGAAAGAAGTCAAGGCGCAGGGTATTTCTGTATGAGTGAGACCAGTGGACTCAATAGGCTGAGTGAATGAGTAGCAGAGGTCTTCAACTTTTTTTTCAAAGTGGTTGACAAAGTTGTCATCAGAGAGGGAGGAGGAAGGAGGAGGGGGTGGAGAATTAAGGAGGTAGTAGAAGGTGGAAAATACCAAAATACCAGTGCTGTAGGCTACCTCACCTGTGAGAGTCAGATGGAGAAACACAGGAAGTAATCAGCGCCTACGTCACAATGTTGTCCTTTTCTGCACTACACTGTTGTATGCAAGTAAGCGTGTCAAAGAGGACGCCTACTGTAACTGTTGAGAGACATGTCATAACATTCTCTGTTTCCTGTTTGGTTTGCGTGTAGAGAATTGTAAACAGTGTCTCAGACAGAGTCTGTTTTGTTAAATCAACATTGTCCAATAGCTGTAACGTGGGTTGGCAGTATCAGGCATTGTTAAGGACTGCCAATGTCTTCATCTTATTTAGGCACAGCAGCGGACAATAGAGAGGATGATATATGGTGGATTGATCTTGGAAGAAATGTAAAAACATCATCCAATGTGCATATTTCAACTGCCAATTGAGTTACAACTTGACATATGCCACTGTACTGGCTGCTACACATACTCTTCAATGTCCAGGTCACGGCATACGTGTTGTATCTGTGTATGGTACTGTTGTAAATAGATGTGTACTTGCTTACATGTACTTGTTCTCTGTGTAAGTGGATATGTGAGTCTGTGACTGAATGGGAGTGCATGCTGAGCGATGCAGAGCTGATCGATTTTCTTCCAGCATATTTGAGAGGAAGGCGTCTTCTCGTTAATGTGTTTACTGACTCTGTGGAAAAAGGCGGGGGCAGGACAGGGAGGGGAACTTGCTCAGGCTATCAGGAACATATTTTGGGCAGTACAAAATATGTTTAAAATGTGTTAACTTTTCACTGTCATCATGAGGAAAAGTTTTAAAGCTTTAAAATCTATACATTTTATCAAAACTTTGAATTCAAAATGGAACAAGTGATATAATTTCCTTTGATAGATGTTTCTCAGAAGCTATGCATTACTATGTAATGACTAAGAAAATACCTAGTAACAAAAAGGAAATACAAATTTAGTCCCAAACATACTTACTAGGTACCAAGCAAGTGCGTACTACATACTTAGTAAATACAAATTGCATGTAATTATTATATAGTATATTTTTTGTCTCAAAGGTTAATATTAAGAACCTTATAGTTAAGTACAAGGTACTTACTATGTAAATACCTAGTCACAATATACACTACTGTTCAAAAGTTTGCTGTCACTTAGAAATATCCTTGTTTTGAAAGAAAAGCATATTTTTTTGTCCATTAAAATAACATACAGTGTACACATTGTTAATGTATTAAATGACTATTGTACCTGGAAACGACTGATTTTTTATGGAATATCTACATAGGCATACAGAGGCCCATTAGAACAGCGCAGAACTGGCTCTAACAAGAATAGAAAGAGGAGTGGGAGGCCCCGGTGCACAACTGAGCAAGAGGACAGGTGCATTAGAGTGTCTAGTTTGAGAAACAGACAGCTCACAAGTCCTCAACTGGTAGCTTCATTAAATAGTACCCTCGAAACACCAGTCTCAACGTCAACAGCGAAGAGGCGACTCCGGGATGCTGGCCTTCTAGACAGAGTTGCAAAGAAAAAGCCATATCTCAGACTGGCCAATAAAAAGAAAGAATACCATCAACCCGGAGTCGCCTCTTCAATGTTGACATTGAGACTGGTGTTTTGTGGGTACTATTTTATGAAGCTGCCAGTTGAGGACTTGTGAGGCGTCTGTTTGTCAAACTAGACACTCTAATGTACTTGTCCTCTTGCTCAGTTGTGCACTGGGGTCTCCCACTCCTCTTTCTATTCTGGTTAGAGCTAGTTTGCAATGTTCTGTGAAGGGTGTATTACACAGCGTTGTATGAGATCTTCAATTTCTTGGAAATTTCTCGCATGGAATAGCATTCATTTCTCAGAACAAGAATAGACTGACGAGTTTCAGAAGAAAGGTATTTGTTTCTGGCCATTTTGTGCCTGTAATCAAACCCACAAATACTGATGCGCCAGATACTCAACTAGTCTAAGGAAGGCCAGTTTCATTGCTTCTTTAATCAGAACAACAGTTTTCAGCTGTACATAATTGCAAAAGGGTTTTCTAATGATCAATTAGCCTTTTAAAATTATAAACTTGGATTAGCTAACACAACGTGCCATTGGACACAGGAGTGATGGTTGCTGCTAATGGGCCTCTGTACGCCTATGTAGATATTCCATTAAAAATCAGCTGTTTCCAGCTACAATACTCATTTACAACATTAACAATGTCTACACGGTATTTCTGATCAATTTGATGTTATTTTAATGGACAAAAAATGTGCTTTTCTTTCAAAAACAAGGACATTTCTAAGTGACCCCAAACTTTTGTACAGTAGTGTATGTGATATATTGTTTATTTATGACCATGTATTAACCACAAAAATACTGTCAAGTCAATCATACTGACATTGGTATTCTCCAGTGATGTTAAAATGCTTAAAAGTACTACTTACAGTAAGTATTTGGGGGGGGGGGGGGTATCTGTACTTTACTTACTATTTACATTTTTGACAACTTTTACTTTTACTTCATGGTTCCTTTGTAAATTAGTGTTGGAGTGTGCCCCTGGCTAGCTGTACATTAAAAAAAAACTGAAAATGGTGCTGTCTGGTTTGCTTAATATAAGGAATTCTAAATGATTTATACTTTTACTTTTGAAACTTAAGTATATTTTAGCAATTACATTTACCGTTGATACTTAAGTATATTTAAAACCTTTACTTGAGTCCGTTTCTATTAAGGTATCTTTACTTTTTACTGAAGTATGACAATTGGGTATTCTCTCATGTTGTTTCTATGTACTTTGCCATTAAGTTTGAGAAACAAGTTTCATTTTATAAGAAAGATGTGGAACGCTATGTACGCTGCGCCTTGGTCCAGTTCTTACGACGATCGTGACAATCAATTCATTATTGAATGTTATCGATGGACACAGCTTTTTAGAACCAAAACATACACCGCCTGTCTCTGCACAACACTCGACCAAAAATGAATCTAGAGAACAAATCGTTTGGGTGGCTACTGCAGCCAGCAAACGATAGCCTATTGGGCAAATCTCCCTCGCGCCAGTCAAGCAATTGCATTACGCCAAGAGTCATTCAACATGGTAGGGATTAAAACACAGCAAACAGAGGACATAGGAGGCACAGTATGTGGGTATGTGCAGGTGTATTGTGATGGAAGGTTGGGTGTGTGTTTTGTGTTTGGAAAAGCGCATGAAGAAGGAAAATGGCTGCAAATGCCAGAGCCCATGTGTCACGACTTCCACCGAAGGTGGCTCCTCTCCCTGTTCGGGCGGTGCTCGGCGGTCGTCGTCGCCGGCCTACTAGCTGCCACCGATCCATTTTTCCTTTTAGTTTGTGTCTGTCTGTTTTGTTTTACACCTGTGTAAAACCTTTGCTGCTGTTGCTACGATAGGGGTGCGTGTTTGCGCCACAGGTTTTTTTTTTCTCACGGTCGTGTTGTACCGTTGTAGTTTATAGTTTATTTAGGAGTAGAGGTTTCTCCTCCGTGTGGTACGTTTATTTCCCTGTGTGTGGCGACTTCATTGGGTGTGTTTCCCCACCTGTTGTTGTCGTGTTTGGGACGTTCTAATAAACGTTTGTGCTTCAGGAAATCCTTGCTCTCCTGCTCCTGACTCTTGCACCTACCTCTCTTAGGAGGCACGTAACACCATGTGTGTCTATGAGCAGAGGTTGTGACAGAGAGCTTTCCATTTTGTGCAAATAAAATACATTCTAAATATAAGTTGATTTATTTATTGTCCTATCATGATGGAACGGTCCCCAACCCTATACCCTGGACACCCACCTGAACGACCCATACACGAAGTAGAAGTCCTTCTCTGTTTTATAGGCCTACTGCAAGTAGCCTATACGCAGCCAAGACAGAAAGATAAATGTGGTCAGAGACCCACTAGAGCAGCACCGCCCCCTCAAGATTCTGAGCCTGCCTGGCAGGGTTGGTCGTACAAAGACAAAGCCCTCTGATGGGAGAGCATAATATAGAAGGAAATTCTCAAAGCTGCTAATGAGAACCTTGACGACCTTGTACCTAGCAGGTGGGGATTCCGGTGGGGTGTCCCCACCCAGGCAGTGGCAGTGCTGGCAACACTAGCTGCAGTAACCCATGGGGAGGGGGTCACACTCGGACAATCAGAGAGGAGGCAAATTATTGTGGCTCTGGTGGCACAAAATATTCAAACGTCTCACTGCACAGAGATGCTTGGGAGAATGGTCACAACAGGGGACCAGCGTTTGTATGTTTCAGGGGAAGGAGGTGTACCGGATCTCCATCAACTAGGACATTGGTTAATGAAATCTCCCCATTCTTGCTCAATTTTGCATGCCTTCCCAAACAGCTGTATATGCATTCTCACATCAAGTCCTTTCTTGAGTTGGGCTCGGGGATGGAACAACTGTTGAACATCTGAGCTTGTGGTTGTTTGTGGGGGAAGTGTGGGGAGTGTGTATGAATGTGTGTATGTGTGTGTGTGTGTATGTATGTATCCCACATCTGTTGCTATGGGTTAATGATGTTAGGGACAATATAGGATGAATGATAATATTTTTTTTTGTAATGCAATCCTGGTTATAGGTAACAATCCTGGTTATTGTCACGTCCTGACCAGTAATAGGGGTTATTTGTTATTATAGTTTGGTCAGGACGTGGCAGGGGGTGTTTGTTTCATGTGGTTTGGGCTATGTATTTAGGTAGAGGGGTGTTTGGTTTATGTGGTCCGGGGTTTGTTAGTCTATGTTCTATGTTAGTATTTTTCTATGTTCTATCTAGTCTATTGTAGTTCTTTGTTTAGTTAATTGGGGTTGGACCTTCAATTGGAGGCAGCTGGTTATTGTTGCCTCTGATTGAGGGTCCTATAATTCGTTTTTTTGTGGGAGATTGTGCTGTGTATAGCTTTGTGCCTTACCGGCCTGTTATTCGTCGTTGTGTTTTGTATACGTGTTTGTTTTGGGTTTTTTCCTTCTTTGTCCGTAATAAAGAAGATGCGAATACATATTCCTGCTGCGTTTTGGTCTTTACCCTACGACACCCGTGACAGTTATAGGTAACAATCCTGGTTATAGGTAACAATCCTTCGCTTGATCTGCCTACATTATTACACATATTATTCATTAATTGTGGAAATAAAGATACACAAGATTTTTTATATACAGTATATATCTTTTAAATAACTGTATGTAATACAATGGAGTTGACGGGGTTAGAAAGGCTTTTGGCGGTTGATCTGCTTCTGTTCTGTGTGTGGCACTGTGTGCTCTTTATGAAGGATGGGTCCCGGTCTCTCGGGGGCCCTGGGATCCGGGGGGACGGGGGTGGTCTGTCGGTCACTGGGACGACAACCCAACTTCGGATGGGGGTAGGTTTTAGTGGGTGGAATAGTGGAGAACAATTAGAGGTTTACTTAGTAGCAATGCAAATATCATGGTACAGCTATATGGACACTCAATCATTATGGTACTTTAAATGGTAAGTTTACAAACATATATTATGATAAATAGACTAGAAACTTGTATCTCATTATGGTAAATAGAATAGTGAAATAAGTATAGCCAGTTGTAATTGTAATGGCTTAGCAGATATTATGAAAATACGTTCAGTATTTACCTGGCTAAAAGAGAAGGAATATAATATCTATTGTTTACAGGAAACTCATTCAACAATTTTAGATAAAGTTGTGTGGAAAAAGGACTGGGGGGGTGAAATATACTTCTCCCATGGGCAAAGAAACTCAAAAGGGGTGATGACATTAATTAACAATCATTTTTATCTGAGTGTGCAAATTATCCAAACAGATCCACAAGGTAGAAATATGTTATTGGGCCCTAAACAGATTTGGCTCATTTATTTATACGGTCCAATAATGATGATTCATGCTTCTTTGAAAATATATTTAATAATTTATCAAACATACAAGCAAAACACAACTCTATTATTATGGTTGGAGATTATTCTATGGTTTTAAATACCTCAATGGACCGTAAGGAAATTACACTAAAAATATCCCCCTCGTGCACTTAAGGAAATCACGAATATAACAGCTATATTGGAACTAGTGGTTATATGGAGGCTTAATTATCCTGACCTAGTGAGATATACAGTTGAAGTAAGAAGTTTACATACACCTTAGCCAAATACATTTAAACTCAGTTTTTCACAATTCCTGACATTTAATCCTAGTAAAAATTCCCTGTTTTAGGTCAGTTAGGATCACCACTTTATTTTAAGAATGTGAAATGTCAGAATAATAGTAGAGAGAATGATTTATTTCAGCTTTTATTTCTTTCATCACATTCCCAGTGGGTCAGAATGTCACGAATTCCGCCGAAGTCGGTCCCTCTCCTTGTTCGGGCGGCGTTCGGCGGTCGACGTCACCCGTCTTCTAGCCATCGCTGATCCACCTTTCATTTTCCATTGGTTTTGTCTTTGTTTTCTACACACCTGGTTTTCATTCCCCAATTACATGTTCATGTATTTAACCCTCTGTTTCCCCCATGTTTTTTTGTGCGTGATTGTTTTTATGTTCATGTCGGTTCATGATGGCTGTTTTTTTGACGGGTGCTGTTTTCACCCGTGCGTAATATTTACCGTTTGTATTTGGTCAAGTGTATTTGTTACCTTGTGCCTTGATTTATGAGTAAAGTACGTTGCTCACTCATTTTTGCTCTCCTGCGCCTGACTTCATGCACCAGCTACACTCACCTTCTGACACAGAAGTTTACATGCACTCAATTAGTATTTGGGAGCATTGCCTTTAAATTGTTTAAATTGGGTGATTTCGGGTAGCCTTCCACAAGCTTCACACAATAAATTGGGTGAATTTTGGCCTATTCCTCCTGACAGAGCTGGTGTAACTGAATCAGGTTTGTAGGCCTCCTTGCTCACACACACTTTTTTAGTTCTGCCCACAAATATTTTATGGGATTGAGGTCAGGGCTTTGGGATGGCCACTCCAATAATTTGACTTTGTTGTCCTCAAGCCATTTTGCCACAACTTTGGAAGTCTGCTTGGGGTCATTGTCCATTTCGAAGACCCCTTTGTGACCAAGTTTTAACTTCCTGACTGATGTCTTGAGATGTTGCTTCAACATATCCACGTAATTTTCCTCCCTCATGCCATCTACTTTGTGAAGTGCACCAGTCCCTCCTGCAGCAAAGCACCCCCACAACATGTTGCTGCCACCCCGGTGCTTCACGGTTGGGATGGTGTTCTTCGGCTTGCAAGCCTCCCCCTTTTTCCTCCAAACATAATGATGGTCATTATGGCCAAACAGTTCTATTTTTGTTTCATCAGACCAGGGGACATTTCTACAAAAAGTACAATCGTTGTCCCCATGTGCAGTTGCAAACCGTAGTCTGGCTTTTTTATGGCAGTTTTGGAGCAGTGGCTTCTTCCTTGCTGAGCGGCCTTTCATGTTATGTCAATATAGGACTTGTTTTACTGTGGATATAGATACTTTGTACCTGTTTCCTCCAGCATCTACACAAGGTCCTTTGCTGTTGTTCTGGGATTAATTTGCACTTTTAGCACCAAAGTACGTTCATCTCTAGGAGACAGAAAGTGTCTCCTTCCTGAGCGGTACGCAGGGGCGGAAATCCCGGGGGGGACGGGGGGGACACGACCCCCCCATCCTGGGAAAAATATGATTTGTCACCCCCAATATATCACTGAAACATAACTATGTAATTTAAATAATATTAATAATACGCAATGAAAGCAATTGTGCTGATTATAGACACTTAATAGCGCGTTTTTAAGTTTCAAAAGATTGCAACCCCCCTTTGCCTCACAATGGTTTGATCCACTGCCAGTTCCTTAGCTTGCTACGTAACTGACGTGAGGTTAATCCAGTCAATCGCGCACACACACTAGCTGAATATGCAGAGCTAGCGCGCAAATATTAACTATTAAGCTAGCTATTACCTATTCCATTTATGTGGCGTCGTCAAAGATGGAATCAGCATGCAGATGATGTAAATTAGTGCTTCAAAGTCCCTGTGATAAGGTTAGCGATAAACTGAAATCCAAACTGAACAGAACTACACTCTCTTCTACCATTGTCGTAAATATATTTAATGGACTCGTTGCAAAAGCTAAATTGTCGCAAGTGAACTTTTATTTATTTATTTTATTTCACCTTTATTTAACCCGGGTAGCAAAGATTATAGCAAACACCACTGAAACTGAATTGTTGCTCGCTAGCTTTGCAAATTCAGCTATTGTTGGAAGATAGCCAATATGAAACAAACTATTAAAATTACAAAAGGTTGCAGCATATGTTGTGTAAATGGTGAACTCATACAGCTGTCAACTCTTGTCATTTTAATCCGTTTCACATTTGCTAGCTACCTTTTAGATCGAAGCCCAAATAGAATGATTGAAGATGATAGAAGCCCATCTCCTACTGTAAATAACCTACACACTGTGTGTGTAGCCAGCCTGCCAGCCAGGTAGAAAAATGGCAGAAAAATAAAAGACGGACATCAGAGTATTTTTCAATACACCAAAATGCATAGTAAGAACCCTAGTAGCCTAATATCTCAAAGACTAGTTGATAAAATGTTCATAAGAAAGAAATGAAATTCTAATGGAAATGTTTCACAATGATGTCATTAGGCAGAGCAGGCAACAGATGGCACACAGACAGCAGAGTTGGGGACAGATATGCAGGGACAGACTGGCAGAGACAGGGAGTCTCAGGTAAGTTTGTTGAGTCTTTGTTTGGCAACATTATGAAAGGTTCTCCATTTTTTTTACTTGTAAAATAGGAACATAATTGGAAAATGCCATGGATACCCCCACTCTCAACTTAAACTGGTGACTGAACTAAGATTTGTTAAAGGCAATGGTATTGCTGTTGTGATTAGTTGTGTAGTTTTGGGTACCGGTAGTTAGGAGTACGGCAAACACCTTATTTCTTTGGTTCCTCAATATACATTTACCATATTACAATGTAGGCTATGTGTTACAGCACTACTTTTGGTGTCCCCCTCAGGAATTGCTCTTGAGAAAATGTCATGTAATTGTCCCCTCCAAAGTTGATATCAGATTTTCGCCAATGGCGGTACGACGGCTGCATGGTCCCATGGTGTTTATAATTGCATACTATTGTTTGTACAGATGAACGTGGTACCTTCAGGCTTTTGGAAATTGCTCCCAAGGATGAACTAGACTTGTGGAGGTCTACAATTTCTTTTCTGAGGTCTTGGCTGATTTCTTTTGATTTTCCCATGATGTCAGGCAAAGAGGCACTGAGTTTGAAGGTAGGCCTTGAAATACATCCACAGGTACACCTCCAATTGACTCAAATTATGTCAAATAGCCTTTCAGAAGCTTCTAAAGCCATGACATCATTTTCTGGAATTTTCCAAGCTGTTTAAAGGCACAGTCAACTTAGTGTTTGCGAAATTCTGACCAACTGGAATTGTGATACAATTAATTATAAGTGTAATAATCTCTCTGTAAACAATTGTTGGAAAAATTACTTGTGTCATGCACAAAGTAGATGTCCTAACCGACTTGCCAAAACCATAGTTTTATAACAAGAAACTTGTGGAGTGGTTGAAAAACGAGTTTTAATGACTCCAACCTAAGTGTATGTAAACTTCTGACTTCAACTGTACATGGCGGAGGCTCAATCAAGCTAGTTGTCTTGATTACTTTCTTATGTAATTCTCGCTGGCACCAAAAGTTTAAAAAGTGTTGATGGGGACAGAATGCTGTCGGACCATCAAGTAATTGGCATATACATTGCTCTTACAGAATTTCTACATGGTCAAGGATATTGGACATTTTATCAAAGCCTATTGGATGATACATTGTTTTTAACTCGGACAGAATAATTTATAACTGACTTTTCCAACATACAGTGCATTTGAAAAGTATTCAGACCCCTTCCCTTTTTCAGCATTTTGTTACGTTACAGCCTTATTTGAAAATTGATAAAATTCTTTTTTTCCCTCATCTATCTACACACAATACCCCATAATGACAAAGCGAAAAACTGGTTTTTAGAAATGTTTGCACAAAAAAAAGAATTACCTTATTTGCATAAGTATTCAGACACTTTGCAATGAAACTTGAAATTGAGCTCAGGTGCATCCTCCTTCCATTGATAATCCTTCAGATGTTTCTACAACTTGACTGGAGTCCACCTGTGGTATATTAAATTGAATGGACATGATTTAGAAAGGCACACATCTGTCTATATAAGGTCCCACATTTGACAGTGCATCTCAGAGCAAAAACCAAGCAATGAGGTCAAAGGAATTGTCCGTAGAGCTCCGAGACAGGATTGTGTCGAGGCACAGACCTGGGGAAGGGTACACAAAAATGTCTGCAGCATTGAAGGTCCCCATAGTGGCCTCCATCATTCTTAAATGGAAGAAGTTTGGAATCACCAAGACTCTTCCTAGAGCTGGCCGCCCGGCCAAACTGAGCAATCGGGGGAGAAGGGTCTTGGTCAGGGAGGTGACCAAGAACCCGATGGTCACTATGACAGAGCTCCAGAGTTCCTCTGTGGAGATGGGAGAACCTTCCAGAAGGACAACCACCTCTGCCGCAATCCACCAATCAGGCCTTTATGGTGGAGTGGCCAGACGGAAGCCACTCCTCAGTGGAAGGCACATGACAGCCCGCTTGTAGTTTGCCAAAAGGCACCTAAAGGACTCTGACCATGAGAAACAAGATGCTCTGGTCTGATGAAACCAAGATTGAACTATTTGGTCTCAATCCCATGTGTCACGTCTGGGGGAAACCTGGCACCATCCCTACGGTGAAGCATGGTGGTGGCAACATCATGCTGTGGGGATGTTTTCCAGCGGCAAGGACTGGGAGAATAGTCAGGATCAAAGGGAAAGATATACAGCGCAAAGCACAGAGAGATCCTTGATGAAAACCTGCTCCAGATCGCTCAGGATCTCAGACTGGGGTGAAGGTTCACCTTCCAACAGGACAAAGACCCTAAGCACACAGCCAAGACAATGCAAGAGTGGCTTTGGGACAAGTCTCTAAATGTCCTTGAGAGGCCCAGCCAGAGCCCGGACTTAAACCCGATCTAACATCTCTGGAGAGACCTGAAAATAGCTGTGCAGCGACGCTCCCCATCCAACCTGACAGAGCTTGAGAGCATCTGCAGAGAAGAATGGGAGAAACTCCCTAAATACAGGTGTGCCAAGTTTGTAGTGTCATACCCAAGAAAACTTGAGGCTGTAATCGCTGCCAAAGGTGCTTCAACAAAGTACTGAGTAAAGGGTCTAAATACTTATGTAAATGTAATATTTAATTTATTTTTGCATGTATTATTTTGTAGCTTTTTTTCTTTGTCATTATGGGGTATTGTGAGAGGGGGGAAAAAACAATTTCATCCATTTTAGAAAAAGGTTATAACGTAACAAAATGTAGGAAAAGTCAAGGGGTCTGAATACTTTCCGAACGCACTGTAATTACATTTTGTTACTTTGTATTTACCAAGTAAGTATGAAGTACTTACTTGCTTTATTCCTAGATAGCACGTTTGGGAGTAAATAGCTACTATACTGTATATTTACTTTTTATTACTAGGTATTTACCTAGTTATTACCGGGCTTTCCCAATCCTTTTTCTATCAGATCAAAAAGTTTCAAAATACAACCACTACAATTCCATGGTAGGCTAACTAAATGATGGCCTGTGCTAAGATATTTCATAGCGTTAATTATTGTAAACTGTAGTGCCATGCTTTGGGGACAATAGCAAGATTCATTATTTTTCCTCCATAGATAAATCCTATTTTTAAATACCTTGGCAATTCCCAAATGAATGGTTCGCTCCCTAATTTTCAAGATAAATCAATATACAAGTTCAGTGATTGCTATTTTTTCATTGAGGATATTTATATAGTCCAATAATTTGGATTAACATAATTTCAGGTTGTCCTCCAACAATTCAGATTATCCCCTCTGAATACATAATGAGGATAAAGGCTATGTAAAGTCATCGCCTCTGAAAAGAGAACTGCATTTGAACCTAGTCTACAATACACAATATAAGCCATCTATATACACAATACACAAAATAAGCCATCTATATACACAATACACAAAATAAGTAGTTTATTGAAATAGCTGTGCAAAAGAAATCGATGTAAACATTTTGTCATCTAACAAAACCCTCTTAGTAGAGACTAAGAATCTTACTCAAGACGTGATCTCTTGCATCTTCTTACAGTGAAATGGGGTGGAAATGTGGTCTGGGGCTGGTCTAGGGCTGCTGAATAAAGTTATGATTTGAATCCTCCGTATTTACCCCTCAAGACAACAAACAAGCATCATAATAACCATATACATGAAGGATCTTGAACCACAGAACGGGCACAATTAGAGTAAGAGTGTTAAATTGATTAGACACGATCATGGAGCTCAACAAGATAAATGGCATGCTCATGCATCTAATAAACCAGAGTTATCTAGTGTAATAATATGTGGGTCATATATATTAAACACACAGTAGAGACAGAATATGAACACTGAGCAGAGAATAAAACCATTGCATATTGTGTTATTTATTGGGTACTATGCATAGAGTTAAGAAGCTCCCATTTTAAACAAATGAATATGAATCACTCTATGTGAGGGTCATCCTTGTTCTTTTCATCTTAATGTGGAGGTTGAGCTCAGTTATATTCTAATAATAACTCACAATCTCATATTTCGGCTAGGCTACATATGTATGTGTGCGTGTATGCAAGTGTTATATTCTGAAGTAACACAAAACCATGGAAACAAAAGAATGATAGCTTAGCCAAGTGAGGATTTCAATATACAATATATATACAACATATAGAGGATTTCAATATTTGAATATACACTTTGAATATACACTGGGGCGCATGACATTCGGAGAGGCACTTAGAATTGCAAGGAAACTTAATGAAAATAATTGATGAGAGCAGAGTATTCGTTGGAGTTTTTTTTATTTTCAGTGGCTGTGTTCTCTGCCTCAGTGAGAGAGATATTCAGAGACAGAGTCTAAGTGGTGCAGCTGTGCAGTGTCTGCCCATTCCTGAGAGTTCCACGGGGAGAAGTGTGGTGTGGACACTATCGAGGCAGATGGGGACTTGGGAGGAAGATAAGTCAGCTTTGTCATCCCACCACATAGCCAGTAAATAGGTCAGCTTAAGAAGGCAGAAGGGCCACAGCGAGAGCCTGCCCAAAATTGTGAGCACCCCAATTACTTAGAGAGGAAGTCAACTCAAAGCTTCATAGAGTACAGGAAAAAGAAAAGGGGAAGAGCAGCATAGAATGTATTTAGTCTACTTCAACAATCCCGCAGGTGAAGAAGCTGGATGTGGAGGTCCTGGGCTGGCGTTGTTACACGTGGTCTACGGTTGTGAGGCCAGTTGGACGTACTGCCAAATTCTCTAAAATGACATTGGAGGTGGCTTATGGTAGAGAAATGAACATTTAATTATCTGGCAACAGCTCTGTTGGACATTCCTGCAGTCAGCATGCCAATTGCATGTTCCCTCAAAACATGAGACATCTGTGTCATTGTGTTGTGTGACAAAACTGCACATTTTAGAGTGGCCATTTAATGTCCCCAGCACAAGCTGCACCTGTGTAATGACCTTGCTGTTTAATCAGCTTCTTGATATGCCACACCTGTCAGGTGGATGGATTATCTTGGCAAATGAGAAAATGTTCACAAACATGGATGTAAACAAATTTGTGCACAGCATTTGAGAGAAATAAGCATTTTGTGCGTATGGAACATTCTGTAATTATATTTTTGTTCAGTACATATAGACAACACAGAGATCACCATTGTGATTGATTTTACAGTATACAGTACCATTAAATAAAATAAGGCCTCAATGGACTATTCAGTTGATACTTTGTTCAGTAGATGCCTACCCCTCCATCTGTTCAGTCACTGTTAAACTCCCTGAGTGCAGAAGTATACCACTTCATGATATGAAATAAGGCAAGGGCCAATACCTTCATCCTGTTGTGTTTTGCTTATGTTGCCTTCTTTAGAGTAGAATCCCCTACGGAGCCACGTCTCCTCGCTATGTGCTTTATTCTCAATGTTCGTCATAGTCCATAAAACAACTTTAATTCTCTTTCTATTGCTGTGACCTGAGAATGGTCCCTGAAAGAACTCAACTTAGCTTAGCATTTGCACAGTGCACACTGAATATATTCTACATCAACTGGGTTAGAACAAGAGTGTTAACCTAACACCAATTATCCTTTCCATTTCCATTGACCAATGTTCTAGACCAGAGAAAGTAGCATACTGTACAGCAGACCATTTGACTCCCAACTTGCAGTTCAAAGTGTCAATGGGTGGTGCCTTCATGACACTAATCTGCTCAATGCACCCTGTAGACCTTTACAGGTCAACAAATCCAGTTATCTGGAGGAAATCCAGTTGTCTGCTTTTTCCATAGATTATGAATAGCTTGTTATTGTCAAACTGCAGAGTGCTGTCAGAATGGCAGCATAAGCATAAACTATAATGGTATATAAAACGGCTTAGATATGCCCCCATGAAAAATGAACCCTCGCATGCCCTGACAAACAGTCAACATCTCAGAAAGTACAATATATAGTGAATGTTAGATTGCTGCTTTGGTACAGGCTCTTCTCCCCCTCTCTTTCTCCCTCTGAGGAGTGTTGGCTCCTAGGAACACTTTTTGTCATGCCATCCGGTGAATGAGAGCAGTTTGGGAACAAAAGGTCAGACCAATATGAAACATCATACAACACATGGCACTTGGCTGACATGGTTCAAATCAGATACTTAAACAAAATAAAATAAAACTAATTTCAAGTCAACTAGAATCATTCTCTTTATGGGTCTCCTCGACCTCCAGCAGCAATGTTAATACCACCAGCAGGTAGACAAGACAGGCCGTCTGGTACAGTACAGTATTTGGCTAGTGGAAGGCAATTTCTAAGTATCACATAATTCAGAAATTAGGATTAAGCCAGGTTACATCACAAGACAATACAATTATTCATAAATACTAAACCCAATCTCATGCAAAGGAGCTCATGGTCAAAGCTACACATTCAGATCCAACAATTTGTCACGAATGATATCTGCAGTCAGTTATAAAACACTTTGAGTTATAAAACAGTTGGTGAGCCCAGTCAGTCAGCCTACTATTGTTCAAGGACAGCGGTGCTCCCAAAAGGCACTTACGTAATATAATAACAGATGGTGACTGAAGTGTATTGGGAGTGAATTACTCAAGAAAGGGGAAAGTGATGCAACGGGAGTAAAGAGGCTTGTCTTTTAACTGAAATTGAGGATTAGGATCAAAGTCAATAAGGTATTTCACATTTTAAAACGTATTCCACCTGTTCCTGATGGGATTGGACAGTTTTCGCTATCAACAAGGTATGCAAGATCTAGAAATACTGTATCAATATTAACTATTTGTTAATAAGAATATTTGTTGTATTCAAAGTTTATAAATAATTGCTACATGTTGTGGGCAGGTTTTCACAGCTAGTTATTTCCTCCTACGCTATCTTGTATACTTATTTCCTTTCCTTCTAAACTATTGGCCAATGTGCTGGATGGGAATAGGTCAAGGTCAAAATGGGAATGAAAAAAGCTCGATATGAAGTCCCATTAATGAGGAATCAAGTCGGTTGCCCCAGAGACAGGGTCAAGTAATCGCAAATAGAAACGTGCATTTATTGGAGCATCTATACGTCTCAGAGTCTTTCCCCTATGCTCGGATCAGCATACATGACTTGCAATCTTTCTGCTAACTAAGACTAAAGTATAACGTTTAACAAGCTATCATCAGTCTAGCCTGAACATAATACATTACGGGAGATTTTATAGCCATGCCAGCATAACACATTAACAATTTCATTCTTTTTTTATTACCATTGAGAATTACAGTATAACGTTCTAATCTGAGCAGGAGTGGTTCCTTACACTAATAGGGAATACTTCCATCTGCCTGTAATTCTGCCAGATCAAACCTCCTTGGCAAGCTGATAACCGTTTTTTTGACAGTATTAAATTCCTCTCCCGTATACACATTCTACTACAGCACAGTACTGAATTTACGTCTGGCTAAGACAAACTAAGGCCAAAATCAGTGTCATTAAGCTACTTCGAAGAAGTCTGAACATCAGTGAGTGATTGATCACCAGTCTGCTCTAACAATGTTAATACCATTATTGGAAACATGTTCCTAAATAGAAGGTAAACATATGTTTTGTAATAGTGTAACAGTCATCATCAGAATGCAATTTTCAATTCCTTTTTCTCTTCAGTTGAACTAGAATTCTGAGAGAAAACGGCAATGATAAGGGATTTTGGGAAATTATGCATGTTTCCATTTTGGGAGGATAGTGTCAGATAACCATTGACATACTCCAAACCTGAGAGGATAGAGTGGGTGCAATGAAATACAATCATCGGGTTGGCAGAAGCCAATGAAATGTTCTTGTTAAAGTATATTTGGTAAGTAGACTACAGTATAATGCCAAAATGTCAGAATGTATCTTTACTTTCTATATATTTCAATAATTGCACCACAAAATGCAGTATATATCATAGAATACCTACAGCACAGTAGTCTCCATTCCTGAGTCCCTTCCCTCTGAAATGGTTAACACTGCACTGCTATTCACTCCATTAATAAAGGGTCTAGCTATATGGTAACATTTGATCAGAAATACCACAGCAAAATTATTTTCATGTAGTAGTTAGCCACAGTTTGGATAGCTTGTTAGCTAGCTGGCTGAAGCCAGCATCAAAGCTTGGCTGCGTTTCAAACTCAGAAAAGACACAACCTCGTCCACTTACCCTTGCCTTAAGCCCTTGGGGGAATCCCCGCGGCCATATTTGTTATCGGTCCAAATGATTAGCCAAGCAAGGGAAGTTTGCAACTTAAGCCCCACAGCCCTAGTTTTTAATGGAGTTTGCGAGTGTACAATTTTGTTCACTTTGGGGCCTGAAACGTCCCATAATTCAATTCGTGATGATTATACATCCACTAAGAAAAGTCAGCCAAAACTTAAAACCTCAACATACAAGTGTAATTAAAAACGAATGTATATAAGTTAGAAATTGTGCTACTAATGCACAAACACGTCTTGTAAAAGTAATGATGTTTTTGTTTGGTTAGCTTTTGGAAATTGTAGAAATAAAAAATGTTCCTTCTTCAGAAGTTCCAGCGAGGCAGGCAAACGTTAGTTAGCTAATTAATTTGCTAGCTATCATACAGTAGACATATATTAATAATTATATAGTTAATATAAGTAGACATGCAATCATAATTTACTGTAGCGCATATAAAGCACACACAAGCTACCGGTGGCAGAAAACACAATCGTCGCAGGACGAATGAGTGACGAATTTCCGGGCAAGGGCGGTCCATTTAAAATTCACTCCTTCCTCCCTCGCCCCTTGACCTGCAAGTGTAAGCTCATCAGACATCATGATACGTCATCAGATGTGTCCACTTAATTTGAGGGCTAAGGTGAGAGGTTGTGTCTGTTAAGTGTTTGGAATGCAGCCCTAGATTACTTATTGGGAAACAATATTTCTGCTAGCTAGCTAAATGTATACGTTTATTACGTTAATTAAGACACCTTATGTTGATGTTTACTTTATTTGGCAGTTACCTGTATATGAATGTTAGCTAGCTAGTTGTACATGTGTTGTGTCATCCAACAATTTCTTAACTCAAAAATGTTGCTTGCTAGCTAGTATTAGCTATTTGAATGGCAGCCTCATCACATTGATTGGGAATTCGCTGACTGGCTATAGCTAGCGAACTAACTACATCATATCTATCTGCATATGAGTGATCATTTTTGTCATAAATGTTTATTCCCCAGTGCCTTCTCACATCATGTCGGTATCATTTCTGTTTTCATTTATGATCCAGAAAAGGACATGTCTGTAGCTTGTATTGCTTGCAGTAAGCCATTGTTCTTTTCTTTTTGACCTGAAATTATGTAATTCATGACATCTTAGAAATGACAGCCAAAATGTAGCGATAGACAAAAATGCTGTTGAGGCTTATTTAATGAAGCCTAAATTAGCATTAGTATTATGTTTCATAGATTGTGTCCTTTGCCTTTCACCTTTAATCAATTCCTGAAAAGAAGAGAAATGTCACTGCCATACATCTACATTGTTACATCCTCTCAGACTGCCTCCACACAAGGGCAGGATCCAAAGTTCAAAACACGCCATAATGACATCACACCTAAATGTGTCAAGTGGATTCGGGGGATGGAAACAATAGGCCAAGGGAGCACTCCCTTCTCTCCTCTCCTTGGTTCTTATCGTTTATACACTGACACAGAAAAAGGCTCCACCTCCATCAGTCAAATGGAAAGATGATGCTGTTGCAGTGATAAACAGAAACCTCGAGAAGTCCCTCTGACAGAGCTTATTTGTCCATTGATGGCAAGGCTGCTACACTGCTCATCAAGCAGCTCTTGCTACATCATTACTTGAGGGTGAAGCTACATTAATAAGCCAGCATTAGATGATGTAATTCAACATGAGATAAGATGGACACACAGATATATGTTACAAATCCACACCACAGGCGCTACATTAAAAGGCCAAAACCACGCATCTAATCCATTCTAGGAGTGCCAAATGGCCTGTCTGAAATTTAAACAGCCATCTTCAAACGCAGATATTTTACAACCGGATAACTTTGTAATTCTACAGAGGAAATCAAGGAGATTGCATGAAGTTGTATGGCGTCATGGTACATTATCTCTCTACTCTACATGTCAATACATGTAGAGTAGACTCATGTTGGTTTGAAGTTGAAATCATAATGGGGGCTGAAGATTGTCAGGCAATATGGAGACGGTAGTAAAAGCATCTGTGCTGCGTTTGAGCCCATTTAGTGCTTGGACACATACTGTTTTGAGTTTAATGGCCTGGGGGATTGCCATCAAAACAAGCCGGATGACTCATGGACGTATTGGAGAAAGAGGCCTGGGAAAAGACAGGGGCGAGGACCATGGCTCACTGGGGTACTGTTGTTCCTGTGGCCCAGCTGCACTTGAAATAATCCAACAGATGAGTCCTCAATCAACATAACAACATGTAGTCTGCCGCAGTGGTAGTCAGATGAAGGACAGTTTGAAACAGGATGCAGCTCATCTGAGGTCCCGTAAATATCCCTTTTCCTGCACTCATTCTGCCTATTTAACTACCCTTCATCACAGTAAGATACTCATCTGCAAACCACTGCTTTTATTTCAGGAATTATCTTTGTTAAGAGTTTGATGAATTAATAACGATTACATGTTTTCAAACCAAATTAAACGATGCGACAGGTTCCCTACATTGGGGAACTGTCAAATAATATTCTGCATCTTTGTACAGCACAGAATACTATTACATAACAATAAACCTTATGTCAAATTAAATAAGGTTACAGGATTTTTGTACTACTCGATCTCAAATACAAACTGAAGACAATATTCTTAAACCCTGGTCGTTTACACCAAGTGCATGGAGTGGGCTGTCAAATCTTTTTAACACCATTCATTTCCCATTCATAGTACACAAGCCATTACTCTACCATTCATAACACACCTGCAGGGAGAGTGTTGGAGTGTGTGACACCTGAGAGCAGTGTAAAGATGAGGTGATGACAGGGGATTGAAGAACTAAAATGACTCATTCACAGTCCAAGATATTTCTCAATTGATTCTACTGAGAATAGTACCACCATTTTATATTCAAGCAACACAGTATGTGGGTGGTAGAAGTTGATATGGAACTGGTTATGATACTTCTACAGTTTATTAAGGTTAAGTAGTATAAGAACATCCAAACACTTACCCCAGTGTTGTCATGGTGACGATGGTGTACCAGAAGGAGGCGGGGATGCTGGAAAACGTGGTTCCCTTGGTGCCTTTCTCAGCGTAGAACATGACGGTGGCAAAGATGATGACGGCCATGGTGAGGGAGAAGAGGAGGAAGCCCAGCTCCGAGGCGCAGGCTTGCAGCGTGCAGCCCAGGATACGCAGCCCCTGAGAGTGACGGGAGAACTTGAAGATACGGAACACCCGGAAGACTCGCAGGGTGACAAAGGCCCCACTGACTTCCTCATTCTCTGGCATGACAAGGCCGATGTAAAAGGGCAAGATGGCCACCACGTCTATCACGCTCATCACCGAACGCGCAAAATCACAGCGGCTGGGGGCAGCATACAGCCTCATGAGGTACTCGAAGGAGAAGATAAGCACACAGGCCGTGTCCAAACAAGAGAAGGCCACTGAAAACTTCTCACCACACGGCAGGTCCTTTATACTCCCTTTGATTGGTCGGCAGGGAACCGTTTCCACAACGTTGGCAATAACAGACACAGCGATGAAGAAGCCAGTGACGTAGTAAAAAACCAAGGCCATGGTGCTTGTGTGAGGGTTCTCAAAGGCCCTCCATAGCCTCTCTCGTAATGTGGCGTCTGGGGGCAGGGGAGCGTCTCCGGCATTCTCGGCCTCGGTGTCCTCAGCCAAACGCTCCTGGTTCTCCTTCTTGCGATCCCGGTACTCTTCCATACAGCAGTCACCTATGATCTCCGGTATTATGCCATAGAAAGCCAGCTCTTCCTCAAAAGCCTGAATGCATTCATGTCGGGGGTAATGTAGCTTGCCTGTTCGAAAAAAGTTTAGTATATGGCGGAACATCTCTGGATCCCTGTCAAAGAAATATTCCTGAGTTTCCTCATTGTAGAAAAACTCCTTTTCTGAGCTGCCTAGAAGGGTGTCTGGGTAACGGTCCAAGGTGTTCTTCCATGTCTGAAAGCGTAGTCCACTCACATTTACAAACAAGATCTCATCACTGCGACTCTTTTTGTCCACAGGAGGCTTGGGCATTGTCTTTTGGGCCAGTGGTAGCCAGCCTACAGCTGCTGCCCGAGCAAAGGGCATCCATGTTGCAACTCCAGCAGCCATTTTTGTGTAGTAGCTTTTGTTTCAGGAGTAAACAGGATGGTGAGTACGGAGTACGGAGTACAGAGTACAGAGTACGGAGTGTGTCTAGGTACTTGAGGGTTATTTCTGGGCCTTTTTCCGGATCAGGAGGAAAAGTATAGTTATATCCGATCTAATCATCCGAACTGAAGGCCTCAACAACCGGGTTGGCTTGCCTCCATTTCCAGTCTGTCAGTTTGTTTGTGCATTGGCTTCAGTAGGAGAGGGCAATGTAAGGCAGGCAGAGAGATGATAGTGTTTACATCATTAAAGAAAAGGGTCAAGGTAAGGCAGTTGGGGACTGAACCATAAGTTCAGGCCATTGGAATAGCTCAGGAAAACTAGGCCTGATTCATAAAACATCAGACTATTGACCGCTTTTGTATTAATAATAGCATAGTAATATTGTAGAACAATACTGTATATGGCTTTTCAGTAGTGTTAAAAATAAAATAAATAATAAGTCTCCGGCCTTCGCTCACTGCCTCCCCTTTCTCAGAAGACAGATTAGTTGCAGCGCTGTGGTTTTTCAAATTCGTATTAAATTGTGATGATGATTGCCGAAGTTGCAAGATAGACACTTTTTCCTCTGTTGCTTTTTCCCTTTCCCTCTCACTGTTGCTCTCCAGCTTTGATTATGGATGCCTCTCTCTGTCCCTTGGTTTCTCTCGCCCTCTCTCTGAAATGCACAACCAAACCTTAAGTATTATCGATTTCTTTGGTGTCAGAGCTCTTGTGAAAGGAAACGTTTGAGTCTTAGGCGTTTCTATTCCTTGTATGGTCGTCCCTTTTTATACCTGTCAAGAAACACAACACACACAACTTAGATATTGCACAGCACAAGCTGTAAAGGCATGCTATGTCTCTTTGTGTCACAGCTTGGGTGAACTTAGCACACAGTTTGCATCACAGTCTGTTTAAAAAGTCTGAGCTTCAATATACAAACAGAGAGGTCCCTCACAAAGAGAACTTTCAAGTTGACCACATTTTAATCATATTTAGAACCTAGACCAAACAGTTGTACCAATAGAAATACACATGTTCATTTTGCACTGATTGTCAATTTGTACAGAACTCCAACCCAAATAAGCACTTCATGTGGTCTCTAAACACATAATACATCAACCATACAAAACCATAAGATAATGACATGACAAAATGCTAAAACACAACTGTACCTCTTCAGTATTAATCCACAAAGGGATTATGCTTTAAATGTGTAATAACGTAAATAACGCTAAATTGTATTTCATTATAAAAAGGTTAACATTAGACGTCGAGATTAAATAAATTCTAAACAAATACAGATGACTGTATGTTCTTGTTCTTTTTATGTCACTCTTCTAAACAAGAGATGTGTGAGGGTGTATCCATGAAACATCTAGTCTGTCTTGTGAGGGGAGCTGGAGTGTGCCCCGACCCTAACCAACAGACAGGTGACCCAACCCAGATGCATTACAGTGCACAACATGCTCACCCAATCAAAAATCAATAAGACACTATAACACAGCAACGCTGCTGCAGTGGACGTGAATTACATCTAAAACAGCTACTTCGGTATATAAACAAAAACACAGCAATCTCACATATCAGTCGAGCACTAACGGTTAGTTTACAAGTGAAATGAGGCTTTCATGCTGTGTTCACTTAGCCTTCTATGTAAATTGTTACTTCAATGTTCTCGCCATGTTGCTTAAAACCACATGGTCACGCAGTCAATGGAAAATGAAATACGAAATAGCCCTAAGGAAAAGGCATCACTTCAACTACATTATCTTTACACTTAAATTCAGACAAGGGTCATAAAAAAATGTATGTATATATGTCAGTGTATAGTAGAGTATATTATGTGCATGTGTTGACACATAAACAGAAATCTGAATAACTCGTGAAGTTCTGTATTCCATTACTATTAAGGCTTGGGTTGTAGCTAGAGCAATTAAGAGCTTACTTACCAAGCATTAAAGCTGCAGACAATGTGGAAGAGAAAGCAAAGGCAATGAGAGAATTATAAGCAGCCCCTCTCCTGGAATCGAACCACATCGCACACCGGAGAGTGAGGGAGTGATTGTCATGCTTAGCCTTAGCTCCTCTCCTGTCCACTCTCTCCTCTCAGTCAGCTCTGTGCCTCTGCTTGCTCTCACTTTCTCCAACTCTACCTCTCATTTGCTTGCTCGACCCCCCCCCCACAACCTCTCTCTCGTTCTCTCTTGCTCTCTCTCTACTGCGCTCTCCCTCCCTCTCTCCCATCACATACACAATCACATACACACGCGCCTCCTTACCTCCTGAAAACACACAGCATCATACATTGGGTAATAAAGATGATGCTATTTGATACACAGAAATCCCAGACTACTGTTTTTGCATGCACCATGGCTTAAATCTGACTAAGCAGTTTTACTGGGGGAATACACTTCACATTTTGTACTCAGTCTCAACCCGTTCATAGAGATTCTTTGCGTACCTGTTTTCCTACAGTTTTTATAGGGCAGCTTGATTAGGAAGTAGGGGTGGTATTTCAGGCAGTGTTTAAGCTTCAATTACCTAGCCAAAAAAGAAAACAACACAGGCCTGCTATTCCCAAAAGCACTTAATTAAGTAGTGTCACATTTGCCGTTCCACTTAGGATAACAAAATTAACGTTCAAATAGTTCTCAATACATCCTACCTGGATACCGTGCCTGGACTACATTTTTAAAAAGACAAATGAACGGCTGAGGAGAGAAGCTTGTGATGATGACAGACACAGCCTGAGGAGGAACATAGGATAAACAGCACCTCAAGAAGAGCATAAAGAAACAGTATACAAACACAAGCTGTGGTGAATCTATTCCCTCGCTTGAATTATTCATGTGGGCAAAAGCTGCATTCAGCACTCTGACGTTCATTCAACCTACCATTTATAACCAGCCAAATGGCCATTGACCGAAACAAACATACAGCACAAACCCACGTTTGTGAATGGGATAAACAGTTCATGCAACTGCACTGAAATACTGGTTCATTCTGTATGTATGGGTCTAGATTGTGTCGGCCTCCATAAAATAAATATACAGCATGATATACAGTATGATGCACATCGCATGGAAAATAATGTATTGTATCAAAGAAACCTAAACTGAAAAATCTTGTGAAAGAACTGCACTGAACTGTACAGCTATCAGATATTGATCTGTTTGCCTTTGAAACCTTCGATGCAAAGGATCTGGAGCTACATTCATCATTTTGTGGATCACGTGCTTTGTTTTTAATGCCCACTTGTTTATTTTCAATGAAACCATAGCCATCACAGTGCACATGTGACTCTCTGGCTCTAATTTCATGGTGAAAACCTGGAAATGTGTGCCTTGAGGCACTAAGTTATTGTGACTGATACTAAACAAATGGCCCTAAGACACACAACATGGATTCTTCACTGGCTTAAGCATTGATTTTTATATGGTGTTGGCATTCCTGCATTCAATAGTGAATAAAAACACAGCAGATACATTTAACTGCAGTGAAGGGGAAAGCAAGGCAGAGGCGCTTCGTCAAAGGAAGATGGCTGAATTGCATTGAGGGGAATGACTTGATAGTGATAGAGGCTGCATCAAGACTCACTGCTCAAACTAATGTTAATGGTAATCATGGGCATGGCAGTTACTTAAAGGTACAGTTTCTCTCTTCCAATTGGTGAAGTAGTGATATGGTATCCAATGGGAGGGCTTTTCGCCAATCAAAGTCAACTTTGATTGGCTGCTTCTGCAGTATGTATTATCTTATTAATAATTCACCAATCTCAGTGCGGTCATGTGCAGAGTGGAAGCAATGGGATGGAGAAACATTTCAAGAGTGAATGAATAAATACAATACGAGGAATGATGATGGGAAAATGAGAAGCTCAATGGTTAGTCTACTTGCCCCTGCAGCTGTCTGATGTGTGTGTTTGTGCTCCTCTTTAACAGTAACTGTATGACCTTTTTACTTATTCCATGACTTGCTCTGGTTCGATTCGCCTTGTATGGGAGAGTGGGGTAAATTGAGCAATTTTTTTTACATTCAAAGATATCTACATATATTTCAGGATGGTGTGTATCCCTGAAGAAAATATAAATATCTCACGTACACATTACAGTTTTGAAAACATAGCTCTTGGCACAACTTACCCCTGGTATTGGGTAGGTTGAGCCGCGGGACAGGGTAAGCTAAGCCGCCGACACATTTCTGTACTGAATGAAATATTACCAATACCTTTGAAAAACCATGTCTATGTTTATTTCCCAAACACAATTCATCACAATCACCTTTTTTTTAAATCAATTTATGCATCTTTCAACACAGGCTTAACACCTAACTCATATCCTAGCGATAATGCTTTACATTACGCCTGGGATGAAAACACTTACATTTGCTCAACTTGCTATTGGCTCAACTTACCCCAAGGCAAACATTTTGACTATATTATCCCACACAGCTACAAGGACGCACTTTCATGCTAGGTTTATGACCTCATATTGAAGGTTAAAGAGACCCTAACTGATGTATAGAACAATCTTACAATTATCTACTTTGGTTTAGATACAAGCATCATGAAACCTCTAACACAATACATTCTTTTGACACATTTCTTTGGACCTAAACTTGCTCACCACTTTTTCCATGTGTTTTTTTCCATAAAATTATGACCTCTTCCTAACTACGCTATTTTGTCAAATGATTAATTTTGTATGGTTTTGTAGAAACAAGGCTGGTTCAACTTACCCCTTTAGCTCAACTTACCCCACTCTCCCATATGGTTCACTGAGTTATTTTCACCTCCTGTTCTCCAGGTACATTTGGTGGCTTAACGTTCCTCTTAATTCAGTTAAGAGCCGTCAGCTCTTATCACATCCAACAACACAATTCCACAAAGCTGATTCGAGAGCTTTACAGTATGCTACACTAGACTTCAAGAGAACTGCTTTACGTTTACATTTTACATTTTAGTCATTTAGCAGACACTCTTATCCAGAGTGACTTACAGTAGTGAATGCATACATTTCATCCATTTTTTTTTTCTCCCCATATTGGTCCCCCGTGGGAATCGAACCCACAACCCTGGCGTTGCAAACACCACGTTCTACCAACTGCAAACATCATCACTGCCACGGTGTCACCATCAAACTTCACGTGATTAGTAACACATCTACTACAGTTAAAATAGCTACCTACCTCAAATGCACTGATGATATCATCTATACTGAACAAAAATATAAACAACAATTTCAAACATTTGACTGACTTAGAGTGCACATAAGCAAATCAGTCAATTGAAAAATTCATTAGGCCCTAATCTACGGATTTCACATTATTGGGAATACAGATACGCATCTGTTGGTCACAGATACCGAGAAAAAAAAGGTAGGGGCTTGGATCAGAAAACCAGTCAGTATCTGGTTTGACCACCATTTGCTTCATGCAGCGCAACACATCTCCTTTGCATAGAGTTGATCAGGCTGTTGATTGTGGCCTGTGGAATGTTGTCCCACTCCTCTTTAATTGCTGTGTGAAGTTGCTGGATATTGGCGGGACCTGGAACACGCTGTCGTATGCGTTGATCCAGAGCATGCCAAAACAGCTCAATGGGTGACATGTCTGGTGAGTATGCAGGCCATGGAAGAACTGGGACATTTTCAGCTTCCAGGAATTGTGTACAGATCCTTGTGACATGGGGCTGTGCATTATCCTGTTGAAACATGAGGTGAAGGCAGAGGATGAATGGCACCACAATGGGCCTCAGGATCTTGTTACGGTATCTCTGTGCATTCAAATTACCATCGATAAAATGCAATTATGTTCATTGTCCGTAGCTTATGCCTGCCCATACCATAACCCCAACACCATCATGGGGCATTCTGTTCACAACGTTGACATCAGTAAACCGCTCGCCCACACGACGCCATACACGTGGTCTGCGGTTGTGAGGACCGTTGGACGTACTGCCAAATTCTCTAAAACTACGTTGGATGCGGCTTATGGTAGAGAAATGACAATTCAATTCTCTGGCAACAGCTCTGGTGGACATTCCTGTAGTCAGCATGCCAAATGCATGCTTCCTCAAAACTTGAGATATCTGTGGCATTGTGCTGTGTGACAAAACTGCACATTTGAGAGTGGCCTTTTATTGTCCCCAGTACAAGGTGCACCTGTGTAATGATCATGCAGTTTAATCAGTTTATTGATATGCCACACCTGTCAGGTGGATGGATTATCTTGGCAAAGGAGAAAGGCTCACTAACAGGGATGTAAAATTTGTGCACAAAATTTGAGAGAAAGAAGCATTTTGTGCAGATAGAACATTTCTGGGAACTTTTATTTCAGCTCATGAAACATGGGCCCAACACTTTACATTTATATTTTTATATTTTTGTTCAGTGTAGATTACACTTCATTTATCAACACCCAAGTGGGCAATAACAAAAGCCACATAAATCAGAAATCATATATGGACATCAATTGGTGATTTAAACATTCCAAAGTTACCATAATAACTGTATTCCACATTTGGTGAGTTCCTTCCTTCCTACAAGCTTAGAAAATAATATGATATCTAGAACCTAAAAGGGTTCTTCGGCTGTCTCCAAAGGAGAACACTTTGAAGAACCCTGTTTGGTTCCAGGTAGAAACCTTTTGGTTCCATGTAGAACCCTTTCCACAGAGAGTTCTACATGGAACTCAAAAGGGTTCTACCTGGAACCAAAAAGGGTTTTCCTATGGGGACAGCCAAAGAACCCTTATGGAACCCTTTTTTGTAAGTGCACTCCTGATACTCTGAAATGTTAACACACTGGCTCACATGACCAGAGTCGGGAGAGCAACATCCTACAACCCATTACTGTAATGTGTAGCAACCTGGTTAGAAATATGAGACTTTACACTTTTACATTTTCCATCCAGTGAAACTTTATGTCCACAATTTGACCCTTAGAGCACTACTACGGTACATGAAGAAGAATCATAATACCTACTTGCCATCTGAGCTCCTTGCATGTTGGCCTGTACTATATCTGAGGGCAGTATTTGTTTTGTTTAAATTATCGCTACCTTTCTATGAATGATTACAGAGATGTGTAAAAAGCCATCCCGTGGCTAACACTTCATTCCAACACTTCAGACGCTCTCACAGTTTCATCTGACTGCAGGCCAATGCTTGACTTGTCATTTCTCATAGACCCCTTTCCAATACACGACACACTGACGTCACGCATAAATGCGTGCGACTCTTGGCAGCAGTAAGAAAGCCATCACCATCTGCACCCATTCAACATAGCCTGGATTTATGTTATTATTACTTCTAAACCAAATAACTTGTTGGGGTTCTCAATGACGTTTTGATTCTTGCTTGAACAGCCGTTAAGATTATATTTGGTTGTGATCTTTTTGAAATAACTATTTTGGATGTAGCAGCTCATTGATTTAGGCTGTAGCAAAAGCCAAAGAGCCATTTTACTGGTTGAAGTGTAAGTGTTTTTTTAAGTATAATGCAGTTGATATGCGATGATGATGCACATATTATATTGAGCCTTAAAATCCCAAAGTACTGTGAAATGCATTCATAAGCAACATGTAAATAGAGGCTTTTTTTGCTGGCGTTCTATAAGAACTCCCCCCTTGTTCTGCCACCAACTTGCACGCATTGCTCTCGTATGGCAAGGTTTGCAAATACAGAAAGGGGTCTATTGTGCTCATGCTAACCTCTACACCAGGGATGGGCAACTGGCGGCTCTCTGAACAATTCCCCCCAACACACACATTTATTTGTTATACTATTGTGAGTTGCAATAGTAGAATACACAAGGTGCAATTTTGAATTTTGGTTGTGCATCAGCAGTTCTTCTCTTGTATGTCAGTCACTCAATTAGCCCATGTCAGCTAACATTTTCAGATTGGTAAGTTAGTCTAGCAGCCAGCTACAGTTCCTTCAGAAAGTATTCATACCCCTTGACTAATTCCACATTTTGTTGTGTTACAGCCTGAATTCAAAATGGATTAAATATATTTCCTCTCTCACCCATCTACATGCAATACCCCATAATGACAGTGAAAACATGTTTTTAGAAATGTTTGCAAATTGATTGAAAATGAAATACAGAAATATCTAATTTACATAAGTATTCACACCCCTGAGTCAATACATGTTCGAATCACCTTTGGCAGTTATCACATCTGAGAGTCTTTCTGGATAAGTCTTTAAGAGCTTTGCACACCTGGATTGTATAATATTTTCAGCTCTGTCAAGTTGGTTGTTGATCATTGCTAGACAGCTATTTTTAAGTCTTTCCATAGATTTTCATGCCGATTTAAGTCAAAACTGTAACTAGGCCATTCAGGAATATTCAATGTCATCTTGGTAAGCAAATCCAGTGTATATTTGGCTTTGTGTTTTAGGTTTTTGTCCTGCTGAAAGGTGAATTTGTCTCCCAGTGCGTGTTGGAAAGCAGACTGAACCAGGTTTTCCTCTAGGTTTTCCTCCCGTGTTGCTCAGTCGGTAGAGCATGATGCTTGCAACACCAAGGTTGTGGGTTTGATTCCCACTGGGACCAATACAAAGAAAAGTTGTAAAAATGATGCACTCATTACTGTAAGTTGTTCTGGATAAGATCTTCTGCTAAATGACAAAAATGTTAAATGTGTTGTATTTCTTTTTATCTCCCACCACCATGCTTGAAAATAATGAAGAGTGGTATTCAGTGATGTGTTGTGTTGGATGTGTCCCAAACATAACACTTTGTATTCAGGACATCAAGTTAATTACTTTGCCATATTTTTTGTAGTATTACTTTAGTGCCTTATTGCAATCAGGATGAATGTTTTGGAATATTTTTATTATGTACAGGCTTCCTTCTTTTCACTTTGTCATTTATGTTAGTATTGTGGAGTAACTACAGTGTTGTTAATCCACCCTCAGTTTTCTCCTATCACAGCCATTAAACTCTGTAACTATTTTAAAGTCACCATTGGCCTCATGGTGAAATCCCTGAGTGGTTTCCTTCATCTCCGGCAACTGAGTTAGGAAGGACACCTGTATCTTTGTAGTGACTGGGTGTATTAAAACACTATCCAAAGAGTAATTAATAACTTCTCCATACTTAAAGAGATATTCAGTGTCTGTTTTTTTTTTTTTTTTTACCCATCTACCAATATCTGCCCTTCAAAGCGAGGCAATGAAAAACCTCTCTGGTCTTTGTGGTTGAATCTGTGTTTGAAATTCGCTGCTCAACTGAGGGACCTTACAGATAATTGTATGTTTGGGGCACAGAGATGAGGTAGTCATTCAAAAATCATGTTAAACACTATTACTGCACACAGAGTCCATGCAACTTATTATGTGACAGGTTAAACAAAGTTTAACTCCTGAACATATTTAGGCTTGCCATAACAAAAGGGTTGAATACTTATTGACTCAAGACATCCCAGCTTTTCATTTTTAATTCATTTGTAAAAATTCCACTTTGACATTATGTGTGTATAGGCCCAACTCTATTGCATTCTAAACTCAGCAAAAAAAGAAACGTCCCTTTATCAGGACCCTGTCTTTTAAAGTGACACATGTCAATTTAACCCATTAAAATTCAGGCTGTAACACAACAAAATGTGGAAAAGGTCAAGGGGTGTGAATACTTTCTGAAGGCATTGTATCTATAAATGTAGTAATCATGGTCAAATTACCGGCCCGGTGATCCCACATTGATTTTGTTAGTCAGTCTCACTCAGACATCATATTAAAAACTGCAAAAATGTGTAACGTGTACGCTGGGAGTCGGGAAGCAAGTACAGGGAGTGAATACTTTAATAAATAAACGAACATGGAACAAAACAAGTAACAGACATGAAACACGAACTGAGTCAATAACGCCTAAGAAAAGAACCAAAGGGAGTGACAGTTACAGGGAAGGAAATCAGGAAGGTGATGGAGTCCAGGTGAGTCTGATGAGGCACTGGTGCGTGTAACGATGGTGACAGGTGTACGTAATAATAAGCAGACTGGCGACCTCGAGCGCCGGAGAGTATACGTGACAAAATGTCTCTACATCCCATGGCAAAATGTGTAGAATTGCAGCAAACTTGCTTTTTATTTTTCTCACCCCATGGGGATTTTTTTGTGGGCCTCACCCCCATCAAAGTTGCCCATCCCTGCTCTACACATCCACATTACACTGTATGGCCCGCTATCCAAGAAAGACACAATACTGAAATATATGCACACTTGCTTTTCGACCATACAGTTAAATATCCTTCACTATCAATCATAGCATTTCCAATTGTTCATAAGTAGGTAGTACAATATGATTTACTATCAAATGAGATTGGCACTTTCCCTTTTATAGCCCCAACTCTATTGCATACTAAACTCAGCAAAAAAAGAAACGTCCCTTTATCAGGACCCTGTCTTTCAAAGATAATTCGTAACAATCCAAATAACTTCACAGATCTTCATTGTAAAGGGTTTAAACACTGTTTACCATAAACAATTAATGAACATGCACCAATGGAATTAAGACACTAACAGCTTACAGACGGTAGGCAATGAAGGTCACACTTATGAAAACTCAGGACAGTTAAGACACCTTTCTACTGACTATGAAAAACACCAAAAGAAAGATGCCCAGGGTCCCTGCTCATCTGCGTGAACGTGCCTTAGGCATGCTGCAAGGAGGCATGAGTACTGCAGATATGGCCAGGGCAATAAATTGCAATGTCCATACTGTGAGACGCCTAAGACAGCGCTACAGGGAGACAGGACGGACAGCTGATCGTCCTCGTAGTGGCAGACCATGTGTAACAACACCTGTACAGGATCGGTACAGTGAGGGAAAAAAGTATTTGATCCCCTGCTGATTTTGTACGTTTGCCCACTGACAAAGAAATTATCAGTCTACAATTTTAATGGTAGGTTTATTTGAACAGTGAGAGACAGAATAACAAAAAAGAAAAACGCATGTCAAAAATGTTATAAAATGATTTGCATTTTAATGAGGGTAATAAGTATTTGACCCCTCTGCAAAACATGACTTAGTACTTGGTGGCAAAACCATTATTGGCAATCACAGAGGTCAGACGTTTCTTGTAGTTGGCCACCAGGTTTGCACACACCTCAGGAGGGATTTTGTCACACTCCTCTTTGCAGATCTTCTCCAAGTCATTAAGGTTTCGAGGCTGACGTTTGGCAACTCGAACCTTCAGCTCCCTACACATATTTTCTATGGGATTAAAGTCTGGAGACTGGCTAGGCCACTCCAGGACCTTAATGTGCTTCTTCTTGAGCCACTCCTTTGTTGCCTTGGCTGTGTGTTTTGGGTCATTGTCATGCTGGAATACCCATCCACGACCCATTTTCAATGCCCTGGCTGAGGGAAGGAGGTTCTCACCCAAGATTTGACGGTACATGGCCCCATCCATCGTCCCTTTGATGTGGTGAAGTTGTTCGTTCCCCTTAGCAGAAAAACACCCCCAAAGCATGTTTCCACCTCCATGTTTGACGGTGGGGATGGTGTTCTTGGGGTCATAGGCAGCATTCCTCCTCCTCCAAACACTGCGAGTTGAGTTGATGCCAAAGAGCTCCATTTTGGTCTCATCTGACCACAACACTTTCACCCAGTTGTCCTCTGAATCATTCAGATGTTCATTGGCAAACTTCAGACGGGCATGTATATGTGCTTTCTTGAGCAGGGGGACCTTGCGGGCGCTGCAGGATTTCAGTCCTTCACGGCGTAGTGTGTTACCAATTGATTTCTTGGTGACTATGGTCCCAGCTGCCTTGAGATCATTGACAGGATCCTCCCGTGTAGTTCTGGGCTGATTCCTCACCGTTCTCATGATCATTGCAACTCCACGAGGTGAGATCTTGCATGGAGCCCCAGGCTGAGGGAGATTGATAGTTATTTTGTGTTTCTTCCATTTGCGAATAATCGCACCAACTGTTGTCACCTTCTCACGAAGCTGCTTGGCGATGGTCTTGTTGCCCATTCCAGCCTTGTGTAGGTCTACAATCTTGTCCCTGACATCCTTGGAGAGCTCTTTGGTCTTGGCCATGGTGGAGAGTTTGGAATCTGACTGATTGATTGCTTCTGTGGACAGATGTCTTTTATACAGGTAACAAACTGAGATTAGGAGCACTCCCTTTAAGAGTGTGCTCCTAATCTCAGCTCGTTACCTGTATAAAAGACACCTGGGAGCCAGAAATCTTTCTGATTGAGAGGGGGTCAAATACTTATTTCCCTCATTAAAATGCAAATCAATTTATAACATTTTTGACATGTTTTTCTTAATGTTTTTGTTGTTATTCTGTCTCTCACTGTTCAAATAAACCTACAATTAAAATTAAAGACTGATCATTTCTTTGTCAGTGGGCAAATGTACAAAATCAGCAGGGGATCAAATACTTTTTTCCCTCACTGTACATCCGAACATCACACCTGCGGGACAGGTACAGGATGGCAACAACAACTGCCCGAGTTACACCAGGAACGCACAATCCCTCCATCAGTGCTCAGACTGCCTGCAATATGCTGAGAGAGGCTGGACTGAGGGCTTGTAGGCCTGTTGTAAGGCAGGTCCTCACTAGACATCACCGGCAACAACATCGCCTATGGGCACAAACCCACCATCGCTGGGCCAGACAGGACTGGCAAAAAGTGCTCTTCTCTGACGAGTCGCAGTTTTGTCTCACCAGAGGTGATGGTCAGATTCGTGTTTATGATTGAATGAATGAGCATTACACCGAGGCCTGTACTCTGGAGAGGGATCGATTTGGAGGTGGAGGGTCCATCATGGTCTGTGGCGGTGTGTCACAACATCATCGAACTGAGCTTGTTGTCATTGCAGGCAATCTCAATGCTGTGTGTTACAGGGAAGACATCCTCCTCCCTCATGTGGTACCCTTCCTGCAGGCTCATCCTGTCATTTTTACATTTTACATTTTAGTCATTTAGCAGACGCTCTTATCCAGAGCGACTTACAGTAGTGAATGCATACATTCCATACATTTTTTTTTCTTCGTACTTGGCCCCCCGTGGGAATCGAACCCACAACCCTGGTGTTGCAAACACCATGCTCTACCAACTGAGCTACGGGGAACATACATGACCCTCCAGCATGACAATGCCACCAGCCATACTGCTCGTTCTGTGCGTGATTTCCTGCAGGACAGGAATGTCAGTGTTCTGCCATGGCCAGCGAAGAGCCAAGATCTCAATTCCATTGAGCACGTCTGGGACCTGTTGGATCGGAGGGTGAGGGCTAGGGCCTTTCCCCCCAGAAATGTCAGAGAACTTGCAGGTGCCTTGGTGGAGGAGTGGGGTAACATCTCACAGCAAGAACTGGCAAATCTGGTGCAGTCCATGAGGAGGAGATGCACTGCAGTACTTAATGCAGCTGGTGGCCATACCAGATACTGACTGTTACTTTTGATTTTGACCCCCCCTTTGTTCAGGGACACATTATTCCATTTATGTTAGTCACGTCTGTGGAACTTGTTCAGTTTATGTCTCAGTTGTTGAATCTTGTTATGTTCATACAAATATTTACACATGTTAAGTTTGCTGATAATAAACACAGTTATTTGACATTGAGAGGACGTTTCTTTTTTTGCTGAGTTTAGTTCAAATCACCCAGAATACACAAGGACTAATATTGCATTAGCCACCTGTAATACTAAAACAATGACAGGATGTGTGATGCATACAATGGCAAAGTCAAGGCCTTCGAGCATAACTGTTTTTCCCAGAACATGTTAGTCTAGGTGAAATAGGGACCCATTAATAAAATATGAGGAGGAACTCACATGGAATGGGTTTAATTCAGACACAAAGATTTGAGTTAAAAGCTATGGAATGGTAATGTGGCTGAAATTGCATTTGACAGCACTCTCCAAAATCCTGAGTGCGACCTCCCAAATTTACTCATCCCTTTTGAGGACATCCAGTGGAACAAAAACATACCATTATTCATACCGAATGGCAGCCTTCTTTTCCTCTGCATTACCTCAGCACAGATCATACCTTACAAAGCATACAGTATCCTCCAATACAATAACACTATTTTAATTTTGCCTCAGGATTGGTACCACAGAGGTACCAGAGCGACCAGAATAGATAGTGATTTGATCATCAAGATAAGTTAGTAATACAGTTATGCAGTGACTTCTCCATCAAGCCTAACATATCACTTTGATAAGACCAAATCAAATAAGAATGCCTATAATGCTTCCAGAGAAGGCAGGCATCTTAACCACACACAAACCATGGTGCAGTATTGTGTGCACTTTCCATATGAAAATAGTATTCTAATGGGACACTGTAGTATTCATTCGAGTTGAATGTTTACCTAACAGGTGGAAGAATTTTTATTAAACCTTTATTTAACCAGGCAAGTCTATTAATAACAAATTCTTATTTATAATGACGGACTGGCAAGAGGCAAAAGGCCTCCTGTGGGGACAGGGTCTGATAAAAAAGAAAAAGAAAACAATGTAAGACAAAACGGACGACACGGATATAAGACTTTGGCAACAGCACAAATACAACAGAAAACAAACAGTGGATGTGTGTCCCCGTTCTATAGAACGTTCTTCCAAGGTAGTAATTACCATGCATTTTGTTTTAGAGGAATTCAGAACAAACTTCAAATCATACAGATTCTGTTAAATGATGTTAAAAGCTTTTTCAAAAGCCAAAGTCAAACTGCTGCTGCCACTTGAATAGAGAACAGTGTCATCCGCATAAAAACGTACATCAGCTATCTTAATATGTCTCCCAACGTTGTTGATATAGATAATAAACAGCAGGGGACCTAAAATTGATCATTGAGGCAGAACTCAGCATAACTCTACGGTGTCCGACTTACAACCATCTGTCTTAACACTAGGGGTGGAACGGTTCACTAAACTCACAGTTCGGTACGTACTGCGGTTTTGGGGTCACGGTTCAGTTCGGTTTCGGTACAGCAGGAAAATTAAATGCCATTCACAATGTTCAGCATTCACAATGTTCCTAGCATTGTCTGTTGTGAGAGGATTGTTGGGGCTCTCAAGTTTCCACTCTGATGCTGCTTTTGTAACCATGTGGGAGGTGGGAATTTACCAGTCGTAAATACCAGTTGGATACATTCATGAGATTTGAACTTGTTTAGAAATGCTGATTGGGGGCCTCATGAGTGGCGCAGTGTTCTAAGGCACTTCATTGCAGTGCTTGAGGTGTCACTACAGACCTGGGTTCGATCCCAGGCTGTGTCACATCCGGCCATGACCGAGAGTCCCATATGACGGCGCAAAATTGGCCCAGCGTCATCCGGGTTAGGGGAGGGTTTAGCCTGGAGGGCTTTACTTTGCTCATCATGCTCTAGTGACTCCTTGTGGCGGGCCGGATGCCTGCAGGCTGACATAGGTCATCAGTTGAACAATGTTTCCTCTGACACATTGGTGCAGCTAGGTTCTGGGTTAAGCGGGCAGGTGTTAAGAAAAGCGGTTTGGCGGAGGATGCATGACTTGACCTTTGCCTCTCCCGAGCCCGTTGTGGAGTTGCAGCGATGAGACAAAATCGTAATTGAAATTGGGAGAAAAAAATCAAAAAATATAAAATATTGCTGATTGGCTAATGGCCAACAAGCTGCATCAACCATAAACTAAAAGTACAGCTATCATGCTTGTAAAAAAACTTATTGAGCTAAAAAAACACAATAATATATTGCTTTTTATAAATAATGCTGTAATAGAGGCCATTTCCTTAGTAGGTGACGTCAGAGGTCACCACGTGGGAGAAGTGGGTGCTCAGGATGATGGACGATTTTCCCACTAGTAATTACCAGTTGGAGGTCCACTCAAGGTGATTTTTCCCAGTCTTATGTGGTAAATTCCCGCATCCCATTTGGTTAGGAATGCAACATGACACTGCCTCCTTCAGTGCCAGACGCTCACTTGTGATTCTCATAAAGGGGGCTTGTCTGTAGCACGGTACATCTCCCACTCTGGGGTAATGTGATGGGCTGTCACTTAAGTAAACACAGAGTGTTGACCGATTAATAAAAAAACGTCTACTTTGACTTGGGGAGTTTACAATTAATTAAAAACTTCTGCTTTGACTGAGGTAGCGGGTACTACCTGTTTGCTGATATGGGTGCAAGAGGGACGTTGTAAACAATGATGGAGGATCCTCCAATTCTGGTTTATCGACCCCACCACCATGATCATACAGAACTAGTTCCCGGCTGCTCCTCACAAAAGGGCAGTTTGAAATGTGTCAGGCTCAAATTTACTAAGAGGCATTGGCCTACAACGCAGCGTAGGCAAAGCCTACAGATGTAGGATCTTCATATGATCTGTCTTTTGTTGATGTCAATTTAACTGCACAGCAGGAAATGCAAACTTGTAGTGTATTCAAGGTTTAAAACCTTTTACAGCATTGGACTAAATCAGGGTCACAGTGGAATTCTTGGTAGTCAAACAAATCGACTTTGAAACAAAAGTATACACGTCACAAACATGGTTATAGAAGACACCTGCACTATGTAAGACATACAGTGCCTTCGGAAAGTATTCAGACCCCTTGACTTTTTCGACATCAGCCCTTACAAACAATGTCCATTAATTATAATCCACATAATAATTAACATTTCCTGTTGCTTCAGGATTACTTTCCTGCTGTAGCAAACTGGCTCAAATTAAGATCATACATCTGTATAGGCCTAGTGCTTTTATTTTGTAAAAAAAAAATTGTATTCATTCGGGTTCACAGTGTGGACCAAACCGAGGTCCCTGTACCGAACGGTTCGGTATGAATACGTGTACCGTTACACCCCTTAACACAACGGTTTCGATTTGACAGGTAGTTCACAAACCACTCCAGAGCATGACCAGTAATCGCAATACACTTCAATCTCTGCACCAAGACAGTATGGTCCACAGTGTTTAACGTGTTTGCCAAGCCTATGAATACAGATACACAATGCAGCTTCTTATCCAGGGCACAGTGAATATAATTCAAAACCCTCAAAGTTGCTGTGAAACCTGAAACCTGATTGCATACAACTCAATATATTGTTTTCCTGGAGGTATGCCTTAAGCTGCTTATTGACTAGGGACTCCATTTTTTTTTGCCAGAACAGACCATTTAGATATGGGCTGATAGTTATTGAACTCCTTTCAAAAGAGGTAGTTTCTCTCACACCCTCCCTTAGCACCCAAGTCTTTGCAATCGCAAAAAATCTCTCCTCACATCTGCCCTCAGCACTTTGACGCGCGAGTCTGGATGTTTATATGCTGACCTCACGCCTCAACAAGCTTCTGATTGGTCATTGCCTATACTCCTGGCCACCATTGATTGGCAGACCTGTGAAGCAAATGCACGTGCCAACAGAACAGTTTTTAGAGGTCGAGGGAAGTTGTGAGAGAAACACCCGCTCGAGCTCAGCCATCCACATAAAGAGAGTGCAATTACTGAACTGGGAACATTTTCACGCTGGGAGAAATGTTACAGCATGACGTCACAATCAGAACTCAATCAGAACAATTGGGAGCTATTTCATGCTGGGAAAATATTTACATGACAGCCGGCAGTGGGAGAAGAGAGATGGATTTTGGCCAACATTCTGCACATTTCTCTTCAATTAAATATTTCATCTCAATACAATGTTCTGTTCCCAAAACTAGAATCCGTTATGAACAGAGTGGAAAAAGTTTTGTAGAGTTTACCCTTTGTAAAAGTACAAAAAATAGCGTTGTTTAGAAGGAGTGCAAAGGGAAATTGAATTATTGCATACGCGCACTTCACAGAGTAGGCGTTACCTAACGGGAATATGCAGATGCATGCTAGAACACGCCAATAGGATCTCGTTAACTCATGCTTGGCTCTGCCCACCACCTTTCTAGTTCTGCCCACTATGACTCATTTGTTCCCATTGGAAACGACAGGCTGTGGTCTATCTTGGTTTAGTTATAAAAATCTATGATCCTGTATTATTTCAAACAGCAACTATCAGAAAATAACACGGATCACATTTTACCACACATTTACAGTGTTAGTTTCATCAACTGTTGTACAAATATGATAGAAAACACAGAATTGTTTTTATTTTGAGTGCACAGGGCTTTTAAAAGTTGCTAAGGCAGAAACGTTCCATCAACTAATTGAATTGTTTCACATTTAACATTTAACATTTTAGTAATTTACCAGACGCTCTTATCCAGAGCGACTTACAGTTAGTGCGTTCATCTAAGTTCATACCCGCTGACACTAATGTCTTGTCTCATGCATGGTTTCATTGACTAAACATTGATGTAGCTTTGTTTAAGGGTCGGAACCAATATTATTTTACAATCATTTAGTTCTGAAAAAAAACAAGAATAATTTTTTCCATTCCACTGTTCTGACCAGCAAAAATAAAGTCCTGACCAAAACGAAGTAATGGATTATATCATTCCTTTCTGTTCTTTTTCAACGTCTGATAATTGAAACATTTTAACATTTAGCTCAACATTAAATTACTTCACCAAGCAGTGCAGATGGAGCAGCTTGCTATGGAGAGGGCAATACACATTTATAAAAAAATCTAAAACTGAAATATATCATTTACATAAGTATTCAGACCCTTTACTCAGTACTTTGTTGAAGCACCTTTGGCAGCGATTACAGCCTCAAGTCTTCGGTATGACGCTACAAGCTTGGCACACCTGTATTTGGGGAGTTTCTCCCATTCTTCTCTGCAGATCCTCTGTCAGGTCTGTCAGGTTGGATGGGGAGCATTGCTGTTCATCGCACAGACAGGAATAAGAATATAAAAATATATGGATGAGCAATGTCAGAGCAGCATAGAATAAGATACAGTAGAATAGTATAGGACACAGTATATACACACAGTTGAAGTCGGAAGTTTACATACACTTAGGTTGGAGTCATTAAAATTCGTTTTTCAACCACTCCACAAATTTCTTGTTAACAAACTATAGCTTTGGCAAGTCGGTTAGGACATCTACTTTGTGCATGACACAATAACTTTTTCCAACAATTGTTTACAGACAATTTATTTCACTTATAATTCACTGTATCACAATTCCAGTGGGTCAGAAGTTTACATACACTAAGTTGACTGTGCCTTTAAACAGCTTGCAAAATTCCAGAAAATGATATCATGGTTTTAGAAGCTTCTGATAGGCTAATTTACATCATTTGAGTCAATTGGAGGTGTACCTGTGGATGTATTTCAAGGCCTACCTTCAAACTCAGTGCCTCTTTGCTTGACATCATGGGAAAATCAAAATAAATAAAATAAATTGGTGATCCTAATTGACCTAAGACAGGGAATTTTTGATAAACACCATGTGCAGAGTGGCACCAGTTCCCTGAACCGGTTCCAACCCCTGGTAGTAGCTGATACACAGCCTCATGTCTCCTCTCTCTGATGAATGATTGATAGAGCGGTGAGACTGAACTCTAGGTACTCGTCACTCTGTCCTTAATCAGCTCTAGCACGGCAACAAAGTCTCCTGATGAAGAGGTCATTTCAGCGTTTTAGGAGGAGTATCAGAGGTGATGTCATCTGACTTGTCAATGATCCCCAGGAGCATGGTTAGACCCAGTATGCTCTCCCTTGGCTAAAGTGTGTAGAGAGCTAAGAGATAGTCTATGAGATTAATATGTGCACTGACAAGGCTATGCTTTAGCAGGATGAGCACCAACTGTGCTGAGGGGAAAGATTACATTAAACAGTGTCATGAGATGAGAACTTAATACTAGACCGCACTGACGTGACTTCACTTTTATCATTCATCTGAAGACTGTTATTTATCTAATCAACTAACTATGTTTAATTGTTACCCGATTAAATTAATCATGTAACAATTAACTCATTAGGATCTGGGGCACCACGAGAGCGTTTCCAAATTAAACTCTAAAGGTCTTTACCTATCACATCTATAAACATTCTACTTATTAATCATAACCTCGTATCATATCATCATTCTGAACAGTCGTAACCTCCATGCATCTGCAAAAACCCGGGCCGTACTTATGATTCAGTACTACACGAATTGGTTTAATTATTTATTTACTAGCTAACTAAATGGTAACACAGGATAAACATACACACTTAATACATTGAAAACAGTTCCCTAGTGGACTGACAACAATATGGCTGCTTGTTACAAAATTCATGGAGAGGGCAAGAGAGAGAGAGAGGGACAAGGGCACATAACGATTTGGGCCTTTTAGCGGCACACTTCTAAGGCTCTGATTGTCCGAAATGGTTCAGACAAGTCTTCTACTGTTGTCATTTTCTGTAGTTGTCCGGTATCTAGTGACTTGTCATGTAGTTCTGAACAGAGCTACAGAGTTGATTCTCCTTCCATTCGCTCTGGAAGATGCCTCTTTGAAGATAGTCTAGCCAGCCATGTCGATGGTTCCTAGTGGGGTGATGAGATGGTTTGAGCAGAGTAATAGAATGGTCCCACTTAAATTCACTTTTCTAGATACTTTACTTAGGACAGCTAATCAGCTGTACCTGTGATTGGTCGGGAGGTGAGTTAATCGTCTCAACCTCGTTTTGAGATTCAGAATTCAAACCACTTTAAATGTGAGCTGAAGCTCTACGTCTCTCTGGTCTGATATGTTCATTCTTAACCCATCATTTTATACAGTTTGTTAGGAAGGGGCGATTCCATCAGGCTGACACGCTCTCTGACCTCACTCAAGGGTGTGACTTGCCAGTTTTACAAATTTATGTAAAACTATTATCTCTTATGGCTCCTAAAATCATGTCCCTCTCTTAACAAAAACACTTTCCTAATGTTTCATATTTCATTCACCACGCATAGGATGGACACTTCACACACGTAGTGGGTATACTTTCCAAGTTACAGTATGTCCTTTATAACATTTTTAATGACAACCCGAAAATAACGCACAATATGACATTAGTGTTCTATAGATCGCCTCTGACCGTTCCCCACATTCTATGTTAGCAATATTGTTCCAGTATTCGCTTTAGAACGTGTTAAAGTTTCGGCGGGAAAAGTCTGTGAAACAAAGGCAACATTCCTCTGGTGAACATTGGAGAGGGAGACCTGAATCTTCTCTCCTTGATTTACAACAGGGTGTGAGGTGTTATCCCCCACCAGTTCCCTCATCCCCCCTCTGCAGGTGAGAGGGAGTCTGGTTGAAGTTATTTATTGCAAAGCTGATCTGGCCTATTTGGATCCTCACAGGACAGTCATGACAGCACATTGCAGATATTGTTTCAGGGAGTCAAAATAGCCTACATTACCTGTAACAATCCAGGTACCCAAATTTAGAAGAGGCCAAGGAAAATAAATCACTTCATTTTAAGGACTGCATTCCCCAGGTTGGGTCCGTAAAGTCGCAGCGATGAGATACATTAGACCCAGTGTGTCATAATGACACAGTAGGATATCAACACCACTGCAGGGATAACTGGTGCTGATAGGACAGGAAACAATTCTATACATTGAAAGTCACTTACTGACTCATGTAGCTTACTGAAAGCTCTACACTCTGAGGTCTTTCCACTGAGGTAGATTAGTGTTGTGAATGACGATCATCTCATAACAATCAGTGTGCTAAAGTTCTAAAGCTTCATATCTCCCTTCCATGCGGACTTGATAAATGATAGTGTGACATGCGTCCAGTTAGTGGGGCGGGTTTTGCATTTAAATGACCAGTGTTTCCTTGCGTCCAGCAGATCTCTTTTACGCGTGTACAGGTTGGCGTGCCCTGGGAGGACTAGAGCGGGGACAGTGCGGCATAGTCCAAATTCAGTGGAACCGAATCGTGTAAGTGTGCATGCAGTGTGAGTGCCCATCTCCCTCCAGATCAGCTCTCCTTCTCCCAGGGAACTCCCTCCTTGAATTCTTTGCACTTACTGTAGAAAAACTGCTCTAAACTATTTCAAAACTATTTCTATATATTTTTATGCATAGCCTGATGTATGCGCATTAGTGCTGAAGATGATGTTTGAGATGTGTGGAGCGCTCTGATTATTTATCGATGATTGAATGTGATCACATTGCTTTTTATTTACTGCAGCAACGAGAAGCAGCTATCTGTCTTATCATTTCAATGGTCCACCCCTGATGTTTAGAAACTGTATTTTGTTAATGTTTAGTTGTATTTAGTTATTTATCAGAGGACCTTAACTCTATAAAAGGTGGCGCATCGGTGACAACCTTCTCATCACAAAAGGAACTTGTGGGGGGCTATGGATGTAATGCGTCTGTGTGTAGCTGGTGTAGAAGAGTCAGGCGCAGGACAGCAGATAAAAGTAAAGTCGCAATTTTACTCAATATTAATACAATACACGTCAATAATACCAAGGTCACAAATACGGACCGCAATAAAATAAACAATCACTCACAAACAAACATGGGGGAACAGAGGGTTAAATAGTGAACAAGTAATTGGGGGAGTGAAACCAGGTGTGTAAGACAAGGACAAAACAAATGGAAAATGAAAAGTGGATCGGCGATGGCTAGAAGGCCGGTGACGTCGACCGCCGAATGCCGCCCGAACAAGGAGAGGGACCGACTTCGGCGGAAGTCGTGACAGTACCCCCCCTGACGCGCGGCTCCAGCAGTGCACCGACACCGACCTCGGGGACGACCCGGAGGACGAGGTGCAGGGGGATCAGGATGGAGACGGTGGAACTCCCGCAGCAACGAAGGGTCCAAGACGTCCTCCACCGGCACCCAGCATCTCTCCTCCGGACCGTACCCCTCCCACTCCACGAGGTACTGAAGGCCCCTCGCCCGACGCCTCGAGTCCAGGATGGCTCGAACAGCATACGCCAGGGAACCTCCCGCACCTCAGACTCCTGGAGTGGACCAGCCACCACCGGCCTGAGGGGAGACACATGGAACGAGGAATTAATACGGTAATCTGGGGGAAGCTGTAACCTGTAGCATACCTCGTTCGGTCTCCTCAGGACTTTGAATGGCCCCACAAACCACAGGCCCAGCTTCCGGCAGGGCAGGCGGAGGGGCAGGTTTCAGGTCGAGAGCCAGACCCGGTCCCCCGGTGCGAACACCGGGGCCTCGCTGCGGTGGCGGTCGGCGCTCGCCTTCTGCTGCCTCACGGCCTGTTGCAGGTGCACATGGGCGGTGTCCCAGGTCTCCTCCGAGCGCTTAAACCATTCGTCCACCGCAGGAGCCTCGATCTGGCTCTGATGCCAAGGTGTCAGAACCGGCTGATACACCAGTAAGCACTGGAAGGGGGAGAGGTTAGTAGCTGAGTGGCGGAGTGAGTTTTGGGCCATCTCTGCCCAGGGGATGAACGCCGCCCACTCCCCCGGCCGGTCCTGGCAATATGACCGCAGAAACCTACCCACATCCTGGTTTACTCTCTCCACCTGCCCTTTACTCTCGGGGTAAAAACCTGAGGTGAGGCTGACCGAGACCCCCAGACGTTCCATGAATGCCCTCCAGACCCTGGACGTGAACTGGGGATCCCAATCAGAGACTATGTTCTCAGGCACCCCGTAGTGCCGGAAGACGTGAGTGAACAGGGCCTCCGCAGTCTGTAGGGCCGTAGGGAGACCGGGCAAAGGGAGGAGACGGCAGGACTTAGAAAACCGATCCACAACAACCAGGATCGTGGTGTTGTCCTGTGAGGGAGGACGATCCATCAGGAAGTCCACCGACAGGTGCGACCACAGCCGTTGTGGAACGGGTAGGGGTTGTAACTTCCCTCTGGGCAGGTGCCTGGGAGCCTTTCACTGGGCGCACATCGAGCAGGAGGAAACATAAACCCTCACGTCCTTGGCCAAGGTGGACCACCAGTACTTCCCACTAAGGCAACGCACCGTCCGACCGTTGCCAGGGTGACCAGAGGAGGGTGACGTGTGGGCCCAAAAGATCAAACGGTCGCGGACAGCAAACGGAACGTACAGACGCCCAGCTGGACACTGGGGGGGAGTTGGCTCTGTGCGTAACGCCTGCTCAATGTCTGTGTCCAGCTCCCACACCACCGGTGCCACCAGGCAAGAAGCCGGAAGAATGGGAGTGTGATCATGGACCGCTCCTCTGTGTCATACATCCGGGACAGTGAGTCTGCCTTAGCGTTCTGGGAACCTGGTCTGTAGGTCAGAGTGAAAACAAAACGGGTAAAGAACATGGCCCACCTTCCCTGGCGAGGGTTCAGTCACCTCGCCGCCCGGATGAACTCCAGATTGCGGTGGTCAGTCCAGATGAGAAAAGGGTGTTTAGCCCCCTCAAGCAAATGTCTCCACACCTTCAGAGCCTTGACAACAGCCAACAGCTCCCGGTCCCCCACATCATAGTTTCGCTCCGCCGGGCTGTGCTTCTTCGAAAAGAAAGCACAGGGGCAGAGCTTTGGTGGTGTACCCGAGCGCTGAGAGAGCACGGCTCCTATCCCAGCCTCGGACGCGTCCACCTCCACTATGAACGCCAAAGAGGGATCCGGATGATCCAGCACGGGAGCCGAGGTAAACAGAGCCTTCAGGTGACCAAAAGACCTGTCCGCCTCAGCCGACCACTGCAGTCGCACCGGTCCCCCCTTCAGCAGTGAGGTAATGGGAGCCGCTACCTGACCAAAACCCAGGATAAACCTCCAGTAGTAGTTGGCAAACCCTAGAAACCGCTGCACTTCCTTTACCATGGTGGGAGTCGGCCAATTACGCACGGCTGAATGCAAATAGTCTGGGTAGCCATTTGACTAAACAAAAAAACACAATTGGCTGGGGGCACGTAAAACGTCTGCCTTCTTCTCCGGCGCCATCTTACAATATTAATCAATATCAATCCCTGCTAGAGCAACATGGGAAACATACAAAAACAAATATGTATTGCACTGTACATGCTCTTGTGAGATGTCTAAAACCATTTCAATCTACCTATTACAGAGACATTACACAGACTCATTTACCCATTACAATCTGTCATTCAATGTATTAAGTCTAAACTACAAATCACAATGAACTTCTAACATCTCATCATAATGTAATTACTGAAATATCACTTGGAGCGGATATTATGATAACATATGATTAACTGTCCCAGCCACAGTGATGACTTGAGAAACAGAGATTTCCGGAATGTTGTGGGAATCAGCGACAGTAATCTTAAAAGCCTGGAAAAATACTGCATTATCCATCAATCTTATCTTACTATCATTATAGTACATTCCAGATCTCTCTTGAAATACAGATTTTTACCTCAATGAGACTAACCTGGTTAAATAAAGTTGAAATAAATAACAATGCCTCTCCACTGCACTGTGTGTAAGCTTCTTAATGAAATAGGATGCAAGGACCCTTGGAAAGCAAAGCCAATAAAGAAATGTGACAAGTGTGTGTTTGGTTTTTAATGTGTGTCCTTCACACAGTTGTGGTGCTCTCAGTCAGAGTGCAAATCGTCATTTACCCAGTCTGCTCTTCTTCAAGAATCTCCCTCCCTCCAGCCATCCAGGATTACACGTCTCCCCAGCTTGCCTCATTGACTCCATTAGATTTCAATTAGGTCTCCCTTTTCCCCCCTTCTCTTGTAAATTCAGGGAAGTGGAAGAAGAGAAAATATGCTGTGTGGGGCATTAATAGAGGACGTGGTGAGAGAGAGTAATGTAAAAAGATTGGTGGAGATACAGGGGCAGAAGGAAAGAGGACACATTATTTATTCATGATGCCTCTGTAATGATTTCTATTACCAGATAGATTGCCTTCTGTTAATGGGCACTCTCTTTTATTTCTGTCTATATTTCTTTGGAGTCAGTTTTATGCTCTGGAGTGGAACATCAATGCAGGGCAATGGGGGATCCAAGGCTGTTCTATGTCCTCTGGAGTGGGATCAGCGTGTGAAAAAGGCTGGATTGTGAGTGTCATCTGTGGTTGTACTCTCCCTCACCTCCTGCTTCTAAAGCCAATCTCTTTGTCCCCTGGGTCACATTGTTAGTATTGATGATTGGTGTCCTCTCATAAGCTGTTTCTCTTGACAAAAATAAATAGTTTCACTCCTTCCCATTCATTTTTAATGATCAATGAAACTAGATCATGTGTCCCAATAGAGCTACAGGTAACTGGCAAAATAAAGGAAACACTTGAGTAAATGAGGGATACAAAGTATATTGAAAGCAGGTGCTTCCACACAGGTGTGGTTCCTGAGTTAATTAAGCAATTAACATCCCATGCTTAGGGTCATGTATAAAATGCCCAGTTACCCATTATTTGCCAGCATGTTCCACCACCATCAACAAAACACCAAATGATGGGATTTCTCATGGAAGAATGGTGTCGCACCCCTCCAATAGAGCTCCAGACACTTGTAGAATCTATGCCAAGGCACACCGAAGGTGTTCTGGTGGTTTGTGGTGGCCCAACGCCCTATTATATCGAATCAAATTGTATTTGTCAGATGTGCCGAATACAACAGGTACCTTACCGTGAAATGCTTACTTACAAGCCCTTAACCAACAATGCAGTTCAAGAAATAGTTACGAAAATATTTACTAAATAAATTAAAGTAAAAAATTAAAAGTAACACAATAAAATAACTATAATGAGAATATATACAGGGGCTGCCGGTACCGAGGTAATTTGTACATGTAGGTAGTTGGGGTAAAGTGACTATTCGTAGATAATAAACATCAAGTAATTGTTCAGCAGTCTTATGGCTTGGGGGTAGAAGCTGTTAAGCAGCCTTTTGGACCTAGACTTGGTGCTCCGGTACCGCTTGCCGTGCGGTAGCAGAGAGAACAATCTATGACTTGGGTGACTGGAGTCTTTGACAATTTTATGGGTATTCCTCTGACACCACCTAGTATATAGGTCCTGGATGGCAGGAAGCTTGGCCCCAGTGATGTACTGGGCTGTACGCACTACCTTCTGTAGCGCCTTACGGTCTGATGCCGAGCAGTTGCCATACCAGGCGGTGATGCAACCGGTCAGGACGCTCTCAATGGTGCAGCTGTAGAACTTTATAAGGATCTGGGGAACCATGCCAAATCTATTCAGTCTCCTGAGGGGGAAAAAGTGTTGTCGTACCATTTTCACGACTGTCTTGGTGTGTTTGGACCATGATAGTTTGTTGGTGATGTTGACACCAAGGAACTTGAAACTCTCGACCTGCTCCTCTACAGCCCCATCGATGTTAACGGGGGCCTGTTCAGCCCTCCTTTTCCTGTAATCTTGCTCACATTGAAGGAGAGGTTGTTGTCCTGGCACCACACTGCCAGGTCTCTGACCTCCTCCCTATAGGCTGTCTCATCGTTGTCGGGGATCAGGCCTACAACTGTTGTGTCATCGGCAAATTTAATGATGGTGTTGGAGTCGTGCCTGGCCGTGCAGTCATGAGTGAACAAGGAGTACAGGAGGGGCCTGAGCACGCACCCCTGAGGGGCCCCAGTGTTGAGGATCAGCGTGGCGGATGTGTTGTTACCTACCCTTACCACCTGGGGGTGGCCCGTCAGGAAGTCCAGGATCCAGTTGCAAAGGGAGGTGTTTAGTCCCAGGGTCCTTAGCTTATTGATGAGCTTTGAGGGCACTATGGTGTTGAACACTAAGCTGTAGTCAATGAATAGCATTCTCACATAGGTGTTCCTTTTGTCCAGGTGGGAAAGGGCAGCGTGGAGTGCAATAGAGATTGCATCATCTGCGGATCTGTTGGGGTGGTATGCGAATTGGAGTAGGTCTAGGGTTTCCGGGATGATGGTGAGTGCTACAGGCGGTAGTCATTTAGGCAGGTTACCTTTGCTTTCTTGGGCACAGGGACTGTGGTGGTCTGCTTGAAACATGTAGGTATTACAGACTCGGTCAGGGAGACAGCGAAGACACTTGCCAGTTGGTCCGCGCATGCTCTGAGTACACGTCCTGGTAATCCGTCTGGCCCCGCGGCCTTGTGAATGTTGACCTGTTTAATAGTCTTGCTCACATCGGCTACGGAGAGCGTGATCACACAGTCGTCCAGAACAGCTGGTGCTTTATGCATGCTACAGTGTTGCTTGCCTCAAAGGCAAGCATAGAAGTAGTTTAGCTCCTCTGGTAGGCTCGCGTCACTGAACAGCTCGCAGCTGGGTTTCCCTTTGTAGTCTGTAATAGTTTGCAAGCCCTGCCACATCTGACGAGCGTCAGAGCCGGTGTAGTAGGATTCAATCTTAGTCCTGTATTGACAGTTTGCCTGTTTGCCTGTCAATTAAGACACTATGTTGGGGTTTCCTTTATTTTGTAGTTACCTGTACTGCACATTCATTTATGGCATATACATTTGAGCATTTTGTCCTATTTATTTTAAGAACAGTTTTAATTTCTTACATTTCTTTGATTCAAACTCAATTCAGAGATCACCAAATTTAATTGAATAGATTGTTTTCCCCAGTTCATTTGTCAATAATAATAATGTATATTATACACTACATGACCAAAAGTATGTGGACACCTGCTCGTCAAATATCTCATTCCAAAATGAATGTGGAGTTGGTCACCCCTTTGCTGTTATAACAGCCTCCACTCTTATGGGAAGGCTTTCCACTAGATGTAGGAACAGTATTCCTCCTCCACCAAACTTTACAGTTGGCACTATGCAGTCGGGCAGGTAGCGTTCTCCTGGCATCCGCCAAACCAAGATTCGTCCGTCGGACTGCGAGACGGTGAAGCGTGATTCATCACTCCAGAGAACACGTTTCCACTGCTCCAGAGTCCAATGGCAACGAGCTATACACCACTTCAGCCGACATTTGGCATTGTGCATGGTGATCTAAGGCTTGTGCACGGCTGCTCCGCCATGGAAACACATTTCATGAAGCTCTCAACGAACAGTTATTGTGCTGATGTTGCGTCCAGAGGCAGTTTGGAACTCAGTAGTGAGTGCTGCAACCAAGGACAGACGATTTGTACGCTCTACGCGCTTCAGCACTCGGCGGTCCCATTCTATGAGCTTGTGTGGTCTACTACTTTGGAGCTGAGCCGTTGTTGCTCCTAGAAGTTTCCACTTCACAAAAACAGCAGTTATAGTTGACAGGGGCAGCTCTAGCAGGGCAGAAATTTGATGAACTGACTTGTTGAAAAGGTGGCATCCTATGACGGTGCCACGTTGAAAGTCACTGAGCTCTTCAGTAAGGCCATTCTACTGCCAATGTTTGTCTATGGAGATTCCATGACTGTGTGCTCTATTTTATACACCTTTCAGCAACAGGTGTGGCTGAAATAGCTGAATCCACTAATTTGAAGGGGTGCACACATACTTTTGTATACATGGTGTAGATTGTTTTGTGCAGGAGAGTAAGTATACTATTCTATCTCTCTAAATGCAAGACAGATAAGGGGCACCAGTCAGTAAAGGGGAAACCTACTTAGTTCATGTATCATTCGCCTATATCTGTGAGCTCTAGAACTCAGACCAATTGCCCTGCTTTAATTGGACCATACTGTATGACATCATGCAGCAGATACTTTTAGGGCCAACTGTGACAACTGTTTACAAAATGCCACAGTTGTTTACAAAACGTTCTGTTTAAACCTATAAATAGATTTGTGCAAGTTTCAAACAGGACAATCCACTTCAAGTTAGCATACCCTAGTTATCATTCTCCTTTTCTGTGTAGTTCTACAGTATTGTAGAGTAGTCAGGACATTACTAGAAGGCAATATGATCATGTGCCATTATGCTTCACTGAAATCAATTAGATCAAATTGCACCAATATTACAGTCAGTCAGGGACAAAGCTAGCTGTGTATCGTTTTCATGACCATGTCTGGCTGTGGCATGTCAATGTTCCTTAAGCATCAGGTAGTCTATGGATAATATATTGATCAGCGCACAGGAACCTGGCTGGCACTGAGGCTATGGAACCAAATCTGTTGGAACCAGCAGCTGATACAGCAGACAGGTCTGGTGTTCATTCAGTCCAAATGTCCCTGTTGTATTGTCACACAGGTGCACAGTCAGTCCAACCATTATCTCAACAAACAGTGTGTGACGCTGGAGGCCCAAGCCCACAAAGGTAGCCAGGCAGGTATTATAGGTTATCGTGATCTGTTAGCTTCAAACCATAGCTAATGGTGAGAAGCTTCTGATCGACTGCCAGATAAAGATATCATGACAAGGCAGAGTAAAACACCTCTCCTTTGGTGCTTAAACCACCAGAGAATGACATCCACCTTTCAATCTTCCTGTCCTCTATAACTGATTTATATCAATCACCCTGACTATTGGCAAGAGACCCTCCTATTATAGATATACTCCTGATGGTCAATTTAATGGACTGTTCCTACCAATATAATCCTGTCTCCAGTGCATCATAATGCCCCAGTTCACAAGTATGGCCGACTAATTAAATGGACAGTTTGGAAAAGCCATCAATGGACACAGACAGGGAATGTTGGCCCAGAGAAATTGACTATCCACATAATTAACTGTGCCTAGAGAATATAAAACAACGGGCATTACCAATAGCTCTTGCTAACTGGGTTCATCTTAAAAATCCATACACATCTTGAAAATCCATCCTCTTATTTGTCAATAAGGGCTATTGGATCCTAAGAGGTCAAGAACACAAGGGGAAACATTTGATGTAACATTTTGGTTGAGGATAGTCTAGTTTATTGTCCCATTTAGCATATGACTGTTCTGTATATGTTGTATATTCCTCACTGGCCAAGGAGTTCTGTATTTTGGTAAGTAAAGGAGGGTTAATTATTTTACTTGACTCTAGGCACAAATGAATCACATGAATCATGGGGACTGACACGGGCTGTTCGGTCAGGTCAGACGTGAGCTAAACAAAATATGAAAAATGCTTTACACTCATAGGCGTGGGACGTCGGGGTGCTGGAGGTGCTGCAGCACCCTCTGATAAATTGCAATACATTTGACAAAATGATATAATTATATAATAAACAGATTAAATGATTTAGTAAAAGAAATGTATGCAGGATGATACAGTGTTGAATTCCATTGCTCCATCGTTTGACCAAGCCTTTTCACATTTGAAGTCTGATATTCAAGTACTGCAGAGGTCACTATTGGATCTAAAGTTAGTGCTCAATGCAAACAAACCAAAATGCGTGCTTTTTCTCTAGGTCCCATAACCCAGATTTAAATGAGTTTGTAATTGCTAGTTTGAACGGTAGACAAATTGAGTGAGTTACTTCCTACAAAAATCTTGGTATTTGGCTTGATGACAAACTGTCATTTAACAAACACGTCACTGAGTTGGTGAAGATGTTAAAGTTTGAGGTTGATTTATTTTACAGAAACAAAGCATGTCTGACATTTGTTAATAGGAAGGAAATTGTCCAGGCCACTTTTATGTCTATTGTAGATTCTGGGAATATTATCTATATGCCTGCAGCAGCATCTACACTTAAACCACTAGATGTCGTTTTCCATTGCACCCTTAGGTTTATTACTGGTGATGGTTCTAGAACTCACCATTGTGTTCTGTATCAGTGGGTTGGGCCTCTTGTAGGTAAGGAGAGAGCAGCATTTTCTTGGGTTTATTTACAAAGCACTCATGTAGAAACTTCCTATGTATCATCATCATTAATTCAATTTAGACTTCCAAATGACCAAACCTGGTCTCAGGATTGGATAAAGCTTTGGTCTTCACAGAGTTGGGTAAAGCTGATTTTAGTTTTGTTGCGCCGTTTATGTGGAACAACTTCCAGAGCTCTCTGAAATGAGATGTTCATGTCAACCGTGGTCAGTTCAGAGTCATGATCGGAGACCTATATGTTGATAAATGGGTCTGTTTTTCTTAATATGTTTGGTAAATTGTATATTGTATGTTTAATGTATTTCTGCAGGCCTCATCTGTAAAAGAGACCCTAGCCTCAGCATGAATTCCCTGTCAAAATAAAGGTTATATACAATTCTAAATACTACACCAGAGAGACGCAATTTGGGCAGCACCCGCGCAAAATATAAAATAGCTTGTTGAGTTGTGGCCATAGAAATATAATCCATAGAAGGGTATTGGAACCTCTAACCTCGGCAATTTGACTGGTAAACTCATGGGTGCAATGGCTGCCAGGACTGACTTGAATGGGCATGTCCGTTCTATGGTTTGTATTTCTATGGTTGTGGCTGTCAGTGAAGATCAGCTACAACAGGCCTTTAGCAAATGTCTAAATACAATTGTGGGAAAAGCACAGTTTGGAAAGCAAATGCCTACTGCTAAAAAAATAAAACACATCTGTCTATAGAAGCTACCAAAATCTTTCTCAACAACTCCCAATATTGAGCCAACTTAACTGTTTCAAAGTAGCCTATCTTGAAAGGTTATTGGCACAAGTGCATTGGCCATCACTGGTCAGTAGCCTACACATATCTTTATCATTGGGTGAGTCAGTGCCACTGGAAAGTTGATTTAGTAGCCTATACTGTAGCCCATAATAGCCTATAATATACAGTATATACCTTGGTCAGGTCAGAGTAATGATCGGAAACAGGTTGGTGCCATTTAAGATGAAGGAGGATGATAAAGAAAAGAAATGATGAGCATAGCCTTGTTTCTATTACAGCATATTGGATGACTGTCACTCGTTTCCATTCACCCAGCAAAATGTAAATGCTCAAATAGGTTTAGGCTACTACATGATACTCAAATGTTCCCTGTACCCATCATGAGGTTGCTACAACCTAGCCTATGAATGAAAGTTTACAGCGTAGGTGCACAGGTCGAGAGAATTTTGAGTAATCAAGGTGACAGACAGTGACACATTCAATATCATCTTGTACACTCTTGCCTGCATCAAGCTGATCTAGTTTGTAATCATTAGTCCAACAGTTGCAAATTAGACTTTGTATTGGACAAATTCAGGTATGTTTATCCCCGTTTCGTTCCGTTTGCTTCCATTTAAGAACGTTTTCAACAGAATCGGTGCAATGAATACACCCCTGATCACACGCAAACACAGTTCACTTTCATAGCAGCCACATACAAACAGCTCGTTGTCTGTATATATAATTCCTTCTCGCATCTATCTCTCACCTTTTCCCTTCGCTTGTAGACTTCATGGCATAACGCATCAGCTGTCTGTGACCAGGAGAAAAAAAAACGTTCCAAGCCAAACCTTCATATCATGATCGCTAACCGCTACACACAGCCTACATCGTTGTCACAATATTATCTAACCTTATAGTCAACATAGCTTCTAGAACTAACGCATTAGTAAACCTGCTACAATCATGGAGTACAGTGTGTACAGTCAGTGGCAAGCAGTTTGGCAGATGCAGCGGCGGCCCCAGTGGAAATACATTTATAAAAACAAAAGCTTACCTTGACTTGGAAGAGTTCTAGTGTTGGATAGCAATAGTCAACTAGCATTCCTCTCTGTTTGAGCCAGGTGTTTGAGTAGGCTAAACTAGCTAGCAGCATTCGATGCTAGCTAAGCAAGTGAAAGAAATATAGCACGAAGTCTCTCTCTCTCCCTCAATTTTGGAAGACATTAATTTGTTCAAAACTGTTCAACTATTGTCTTTCTCTTTAAGTAAACTACTCACCACATTTTATGCACTGTCATGTTAGCTAGCTGTAGCTTATGCTTTCAGTACTAGATTCATTTTCTGATCCTTTGATTGGGTGGACAACATGTCAGTTCATGCTGCAAAAGCTCTGATAGGTTGTCATAAATACTCTATAAGTCTATGGAAGGGGGTGAGAACCTAAGCCTCCTAGGTCAATGTACCCAGAGGAGGACAGATGCGGACCTCCGGCTACACCAAGGTGCTACCCTACAGAGTGCTGCTGAAGCTACTGTAGACCTTCATTGCAAAACAGTGTGTTTTAATAAATTATTTAGTGACATGTGAATATATTTTGTATAGTTTTATCTAGAAAAGATAACTTTAATGTTAAATGAAATTCACTGAGGAGGATGGTCCTCCCCTTCCTCCTGTGAGGAGCCTCCACTGATACAGTAAATTTCCTCCTAATATTGTACAATGTGTGTGTCTACCCTCTTTTCATTGGCCTGGGCTATTCTTTGCATTCACAATGTTGTTTTTATTGTTTGACAGTGTCAGAGTACCCACTCATTTCAGTCATTTGAGTGGTATTAAAAAAGATTCTGCTAATGTCTCCAGTCATGTTAATGACATAAAATAACAGGAAATGCATTTATAAAAAGGCAAATCCTACAAACACCTATACTCAACTGTATGCAACTACATAAATGCAATGATAGAGGCATGCAATGCTTTATTATAAAGGGGATTTTTTTTTACCCACCACTCAAAACATCTTCCCTCTGCTATGTTTACACATGTTTTTGGTTTGTACAGCATGAAAAAGACATGTCCTACCTATATAGTTCTCAACCATGACCTTTAAGACATGAGTTATTTTAAGCCTTACATTTTTTTTAATACTCCTGATTATTCCATGGGCTTACTGTACAAAGTAGGGGGAAAACCTCCTTCATATCTATTGGGAATTGATAAAGCAATGGATAAAACTCCAGGGAGGGCATTTTTTATTATATCAAGGCAATTACTGGATGGATAAAACAGCAAAGAGATATTTGGCAAAGGATCATTTGACTCTTGTTTTCCCCCCGATGGTTTCTTCAAGATTTAAACCTGAAGCCTTTTTATTCTCAATTAGGAGACTCCCACAAACTCTCGGACAGCCTCCCACACTGCATGGCCCTGTGCGTGCACTGCCACAATGACACACTGCACACCCACTCTGGATGCAAAAAAAGCCCAGGCAGATTCCATTACACAGACACTTAGAACAAGAGAATCAATACAACCTTCGCAAAATGTTAGTTACAGTGCTTTTCAAAACATCTCACATTGAAGGGCAGGAGATTATCGTCTGCTGGTTGTAAAAGAGGGCCCTAATGGTTTCCCCTCACTGGCTGGTGTTGAAGGAAGCTGTGAGGTCTACAGGGATGATGGGAGAGGAACATGAAAGGAAATTAAAGAACTGAAAGAGGATTCCATTCAACATGGTATAGAATTATTATTACTAAATTAGTTGCAAGGTGTTCCTAATGTTTTGTACACTCAGTGTATATTACTAGTGATAGCCATGAAACCCTGGATTGCTGATGCTGTGTATTGGCCAATGAGAGGCTTTAAGGCCACCGGTTGGACATATCGGCACTCCTCAGAAGAAGCAGTCCTCCATAGGAATTCATGGAATTCTACATTATTTAAATTAAATGTTTCAAGGACAAAATGACATTAATAAATAAAAAAGAACACTCTTTAAAAATCAGGCTGATCTGTGAGAGTTCTGAAAGACGCAGGACTGACACACAGCACTGATGCACCAGAATGAACATGCAGTCCTTCTCACAGACATCATGAGAGGGAGGGAGGTTTTTTATTATTATTTTCATCTCATAAAAAAAGGAAGATCAAGTAATTCTGAACGTTTTTACAGTAGCCTTGAGAAGGCCTTGTTTGAGGTGAGGGATTTCGACTAGCAAGGAGAGATTATGAAGTAAGACAAAATAATATATGGTCAGGTGAGAATGGATAGATTGCAGGCAGAGACAGGGAGACAGACTGTGCTCTCGTCTTGGTGGCCCATGTTGTTAGGATAGTTTGCTTCTGCAAAGCTTAGAAAAGCTATTTATAGACAGCCGTGAAGAGGAAAATGAAAACTGCTACATTTTTTAACTCTGTAACTCAAGATTCCTTCCCCAAACCCTGTCTCTTTGCTGGCTGGCCAGGGAAATGCCCTAGTGACTTTACGGATTCCCAGGTTTAAAATAGAACAAGGTTATGTCATAGCCAGATGAAAAAGTAACATCACCCCCTTTAAAGTTGAGAAAAATGTTCTAATGTTATAGCAGACATTGTACCTTTTTTGTTGTTGGTCAAAATACTTCTATATGGATGCATTGGACTATATAATGTAATGTTACCAATGGGATAAACAGTATAGATATGAAAGTTTCAAAATATGTATTAACTTGCATTAAGGCACATCAATGACACAACCTGCCAGACAAACCAACTTCCAACATGCTCAGGTTGTCAGTTTGTTGTGACCTGACCTGAATGACTTGATAGGAAAAAACTAGCTAAGTGACCTGATATTCCAGAAGCGTCTGGGACAGAAACTCAACATCAATCAAAAGCTGCTGGTAACTGAGTAGTGTGTGTGTGTAACTGGATAAGTATATTAGAGTACAATCAACTTCACAAAGAAATATGTTTTTGTGTTACTAAGTAGTAGCTAGGCTATGCCTCTCAGTCTGCCAAGATTATGCCCTGGTCGGTTGGTTGGTTGCCATGCACAATTAAGGTTACATCTATAACTTACGAGTCGTACCCACTGTGTGGAAACATTTGATGTGATGCAACGGGACACACGAGAACACGGCAGTAATGTACCAGTGTGTTTCTTACCTCGGATACAGTTGCTGGCTCCTGGAACCCTAGAGTGTATACGGATGGGGCTGACAGGGGCACGCACAACAACACCGCTAACTTCTAATATTACAAGTTTGGGGGAATGTCAAGATAGGGCACATACAACAACACTGCTAAGGATGTTTAAATGGCCAAGCTTAGGCGATTGTTTGCACCACAGATCAGTTTCTCACAACACTGATACTAAGCCAAGAGGATCCACCAGTCTGTACGTAGCTAGCACATCAGCCGTATACAGTTGAAGTCGGAAGTTTACATACACCTTAGTCAAATACATTTAAACTCAGTTTTTCACAACTCCTGACATTTAATCCTAGTAAACATTCCCCGTCTTAAGTCAGTTAGGATCCCCACTTTATTTTAAGAATGTGAAATGTCAGAATAATAGTAGAGAGGGTGATTTATTTCAGCTTTTATTTCTTTCATCACATTCCCAGTGGGTCAGAAGTTTACATACACTCAATTAGTATTTGGTAGCATTGTCTTTAAATTGTTTAACTTGGGTCAAACATTTCAGGTAGCCTTCCACAAGCTTCCCACAATAAGTTGGGTGACTTTTGGCCCATTCCTCCTGACAGAGCTAGTGTAACTGAGTCAGGTTTGTAGGCCTCCTTGCTCACACACACTTTTTCAGTTCTGCCCACAAATGTTATATAGGATTGAGGTCAGGGCTTTGTGATGACCACTCCAATACCTTGACTTTGTTGTCCTTAAGCCATTTTGACACAACTTTGGAAGTATGTTTGGGGTCATTGTCCATTTGGAAGACACATTTGCGACCAAGCTTTAACTTCCTGACTGATGTCTTGAGATGTTGCATTGTCGGGTTCACCTAGCGGTCATGAAAAGGGCTGTACAAATGTTTGATGTATTAGAATAATTGATTATGCTTATGTTTTATTGAGAGAAGGGGAGGGGATAAGACCTCTCCCTCCTTACATTTATAGGGTCCTAGACTACAGATTAACAATATATATTAATTGTAGAGGTTTAGAATTCCACAATTGTTTTTTAGTTCTCTCTCTCTCTTTCTTATAAAAAGGCCTCTCTGAGAATGTGTGACTGAGACAGAACTCTGCAGGGGAGTGGACGAGATAAGACTAGTCAAACATTCCACAATAAATCAACTTTGGGGAGTGGACATTTACTGCTAAGTTTTAGATAACACTAAAAGTCATTGTTTATTTAGCTTGGTAGGCAGGGTTTGGTCTCAGGAGTAAAAAGGTAATGACGTAGGTAGTGACATAACCAGGATAGACTGAGGGTGTAACAAAACTACTTGAGACTTTTTGTTTGAGGCAGAACTTACTCGGAAACATGCGTGCTATGTTCCTGATTGTCAACTTCTGTCTGCAATTGCATTAATAAAGGTTTTTTAATTATTTAATTAAATATATTGTCATAATGCTAATTTCACCAATGAGCTAATGATGATTGACAAGGACGAAAGGAAAGAACCCTAACAGCTTCAATATATCCACATCATTTTCCTTCCTCATGAAGCCATCTATTTTGTGACGTGCACCAGTCCCTCCTGCAGCAAAGCACGCCCACGACATGATGCTGCCACCCCCGTGCTTCACGGTTGGGATGGTGTTCTTCAGCTTGCAAGCCTCCCCCTTTTTCCTCCAAACATAACGATATTCATTATGGCCAAACAGTTCAATTTTTGCTTCCTCAGACCAGAGGACATTTCTCCAAAAGGTACGATCTTTGTCCCCATGTGCAGTTGCAAACCGTAGCCTGGCTTTTTTAATGGCGGTTTTGGAGCAGTGGCTTCTTCCTTGCTGAGCGGCCTTTCAGGTTATGTCGAAATATAGCTCTCGTTTTACTAAGGATATATATACTTTTGGACCTGTTTCCTCCAGCATCTTCACAAGGTCCTTTGCTGTTGTTCCGAGATTGATTTGCACTTTTCGCACCAAAGTACATTCATTTCTAGGAGACAGAACGCATCTCCATCCTATGCGGAATGACGGCTGCGTGGACCCATGGTGTTTATACTTGCGTACTATTGTTTGTACAGATGAACGTGGTACCTTCAGGCATTTGGAAATTGCTCCCAATGATGAACCAGACTTGTGGAGGTCTACAATTTCTTTTCTGAGGTCTTGGCTGATTTCTTTTGATTTTCCCATGATGTCAAGCAAAGAGGCACTGAGTTTGAAGGTAGGCCTTGAAATACTTCCACAGGTACACCTCCAATTGACTCAAATGATGTCAATTATCCTATCAGAAGCTTCTAAAGCCATGACATAATTTTCTGGAATTGTTCCAAGCTGTTTAAAGGTCCAGACAACTTAGTGTATGTAAACTTCTGACCCACTGGAATAGTGATACAGTGAATTATAAGTGAAATAATCTGTCTGTAAACAATTGTTGGAAAAGTGACTTGTGTCATGCACAAAGTAGATGTCCTAACTGACTTGCCAAAACTATAGTTTGTTAACAAGAAATTTGTGGAGTGGTTGAAAAACTAGTTTTAATGTCTCCAACCTATGTGTATGTAAACTTCCGACTTCAACTGTAGGTGTAAGAGAGCCATGCTGTCACGTCACTAGTCCTCCCTCCAAAAAGGGGTATTCCTGGGTAACGTCAGGCATCATCTCAATGTCACGTTTATGATTTAATAATTCAGTCAACTATAATGTTTCCTAAAACTAAGGTTTAGTCTAAGTCCATGTCTTTTAGGAACTCCTTCCTCATGATCCCCAAGGGATGGACATCCATTTCATAGCTGCTTGATTTGGTCCATTTGGTCCACATACACATAAATTACAGCAATACATATTCAGTATGGAAGTAATCAATATAGAAATGACTGCCTCCCTGCTACAACCTGCATAAAATAATCTGACAAACATTACATATTAAGCAGTGAGTGGTAGCCACCACCAATGCAGAGCTCGACGGTTGCACTAAAGTGGATTCCTCATGACATATAGCAAGTACAGGGAGAGAGAGACATCACCTTACTCCCGTCCTGTCAGAGGATAAATGTTCATGGCAGCTTCAAAGACAAAGATGTGCAACCCGCTCAAGGTAGCACAGTCACTTCATTCTGTCTTCTGTCACCTGTCCTCACTTTCACTTTCAATTGTGTTGTCATATTGAAGATTTTTTTTTTAACCCCACCGTCCATTAACCAAACAATTGTCATTGGTTGCACTAATTGCACTGTTTGTCGACATAACCTGGTTCAGCATTCATCACATTACTCTGAAGGCATAGTAATGCAGAAACGTTGGTGTTTTTTTTACCCAATAAGTTACTGGGGGGTTATACATATGGAGTGTGCGACTCTTTGTTTTTATAGCTTACAGTTTATTCATCGTTAGTCAGCACCTCTACACTAAATCATTTTCTTTGAGTGTGTGCCAGCTCATGCTTTTTATTAACAGCATCCCGGATTCGCCTCTTCACTGTTGACGTTGAGACTGATGTTTTGCGGGTACTATTTAATGAAGCTGCCAGTTGAGGAGTTGTAATGTGTCTGTTTCTCAAACTAGACACTAATGTACTTGTCCTCTTGCTCAGTTGTGCACCGGGGCCACCCACTCCTCTTTCGATTCTGGTTAGAGCCACTTTGCGCTGTTCTGTGCAGGGAGTAGTACACAGCTCTGTATGAGATCTTCAGTTTCTTGGTAATTTCTCACATGGAATAGCCTTCATTTCTCAGAACAAGAATAGACTGAGTTTCAGAAGAAAGTTATTTGTTTCTGGACATTTTGAGCCTGTAATCGAACCCACAAATGCTGATGCTCCAGATACTCAACTAGTCTAAAGAAGGTCAGTTTTATTGCTTCTTTAATCAGTACAACAGTTTTCAGCTGTGCTAACATAATTGCAAAAGGGTTTTCTAATGATCCATTTTTTTAAATGATAAACTTGGATTAGCTAACACAACGTGCCATTGGAACACAGGAGTGATGGTTGCTGATAATGGGCCTCTGTACGCCTATGTAGATATTCCGTAAAAAATCTGCCATTAACAATGTCTACACTGTATTTCTGATCAATTTGATGTTACTTTAATGGACAAAAAATGCTTTTCTTTCAAAAACAAGGACATTTCTAAGTGACCCCAAACTTTTGAACGGGAGTGTACATACATTTCAACAAACATTAATGACATTTGCTCAGAACCACATGCTCCCACCGTATTCATACCCATCCGGTCCTTCCCACAATAATATCCCTTACTAATTATCATCTTGTGGATCTCTCCAGTGCTTGTAACACTTTATGCCATATGGGTTCAAATTGCACTATTTTGTTTCTCTCTGTTGCCCATGTTTTTTCAATACTTAAATAATAATGCATTTGATTCGTCCACTGTCACTAGAACCACAAACGGTCAATCTGTCCGTTTTCAATTTCTTAATTTCAATAAAAACCTTGAACCCACCTGTCCCTGACTTTTCCTGAATACAGTATGTGTATTTTACACTCTAGCAGTACTTTCAGACAAATATCATAAAAGACAAAAACTTACTGAGCATTATCCTCCTAAAAGCGCCATGACGGTCAAAATGACCGTATGCATATTCAACAGTAGAATAGCCAGGCCTCGAGGAGAACCAATAGTCAAAGGTGTAATAAATATACTGCTCAAAAAATAAAGGGAACACTTAAACAACACATCCTAGATCTGAATGAAAGAAATAATCTTATTAAATACTTTTTTCTTTACATAGTTGAATGTGCTGACAACAAAATCACACAAAAATAATCAACGGAAATCCAATTTATCAACCCATGGAGGTCTGGATTTGGAGTCACACTCAAAATGAAAGTGGAAAACCACACTACAGGCTGATCCAACTTTGATGTAATGTCCTTAAAACAAGTCAAAATGAGGCTCAGTAGTGTGTGTGGCCTCCACGTGCCTGTATGACCTCCCGACCATGCCTGGGCATGCTCCTGATGAGGTGGCGGATGGTCTCCTGAGGGATCTCCTCCCAGACCTGGACTAAAGCATCCGCCAACTCCTGGACAGTCTGTGGTGCAACGTGGCGTTGGTGGATGGAGCGAGACATGATGTCCCAGATGTGCTCAATTGGATTCAGGTCTGGGGAACGGGCGGGCCAGTCCATAGCATCAATGCCTTCCTCTTGCAGGAACTGCTGACACACTCCAGCCACATGAGGTCTAGCATTGTCTTGCATTAGGAGGAACCCAGGGCCAACCGCACCAGCATATGGTCTCACAAGGGGTCTGAGGATCTCATCTCGGTACCTAATGGCAGTCAGGCTACCTCTGGCGAGCACATGGAGGGCTGTGCGGCCCCCCAAAGAAATGCCACCCCACACCATGACTGACCCACCGCCAAACCGGTCATACTGGAGGATGTTGCAGGCAGCAGAACGTTCTCCACGGCGTCTCCAGACTCTGTCACGTCTGTCACGTGCTCAGTGTGAACCTGCTTTCATCTGTGAAGAGCACAGGGCGCCAGTGGCGAATTTGCCAATCTTGGTGTTCTCTGGCAAATGCCAAACGTCCTGCACGGTGTTGGGCTGTAAGCACAATCCCCACCTGTGGACGTCGGGCCCTCATACCACCCTCATGGAGTCTGTTTCTGACCGTTTGAGCAGACACATGCACATTTGTGGCCTGCTGGAGGTCATTTTGCAGGGCTCTGGCAGTGCTTCTCCTGCTCCTCCTTGCACAAAGGCGGAGGTAGCGGTCCTGCTGCTGGGTTGTTGCCCTCCTACGGCCTCCTCCACGTCTCCTGATGTACTGGCCTGTCTCCTGCTCTGGACACTACGCTGACAGACACAGCAAACCTTGCCACAGCTCGCATTGATGTGCCATCCTGGATGAGCTGCACTACCTGAGCCACTTGTGTGGGTTGTAGACTCCGTCTCATGCTACCACTAGAGTGAAAGCACCGCCAGCATTCAAAAGTGACCAAAAAAATAGCCAGGAAGCATAGGAACTGAGAAGTGGTCTGTGGTCCCCACCTGCAGAACCACTCCTTTATTGGGGGTGTCTTGCTAATTGCCTATAATTTCCACCTGTTGTCTATTCCATTTGCACAACAGCATGTGAAATTTATTGTCAATCAGTGTTGCTTCCTAAGTGGACAGTTTGATTTCACAGAAGTGTGATTGACTTGGAGTTACATTGTGTTGTTTAAGTGTTCCCTTTATTTGTTTGAGCAGTGTACATTTAACTAGAATGCCTGACCTCATTCTGCCCCCCGCCCCTTCATGCCAATGTTATGTGGTTGTACAGTGGGGGAAAAAACTATTTAGTCAGCCACCAATTGTGCAAGTTCTCCCACTTAAAAAGATGAGAGGCCTGTAATTTTCCTCATAGGTACACGTCAACAATGACAGACCAAATGAGAAAAAAAATCCAGAAAATCACATTGTAGGATTTTTTATGAATTTATTTGCAAATTATGGTGGAAAATAACAAAAGTTTCTCAATACTTTGTTATATACCCTTTGTTGGCAATGACACAGGTCAAATGTTTTCTGTAAGTCTTCACAAGGTTTTCACACACTGTTGCTGGTATTTTGGCCCATTCCTCCATGCAGATCTCCTCTAGAGCAGTGATGTTTTGGGGCTGTCGCTGGGCAACACGGACTTTCAACTCCCTCCATGGGGTTGAGATCTGGAGACTGGCTAGGCCACTCCAGGACCTTGAAATGCTTCTTACGAAGCCACTCCTTCGTTGCCCGGGCGGTATGTTTGGGATCATTGTCATGCGGAAAGACCCAGCCACGTTTCATCTTCAATGCCCTTGCTGATGGAAGGAGGTTTTCACTCAAAATCTTACGATACATGGCCCCATTCATTCTTTCCTTTACACGGATCAGTCGTCCTGGTCCCTTTGCAGAAAAACAGCCACAAAGCATGATGTTTCCACCCCCATGCTTCACAGTAGGTATGGTGTTCTTTGGATGCAACTCAGCATTCTTTGTCCTCCAAACACGACGAGTTGAGTTTTTACCAAAAAGTTATATTTTGGTTTCATCTGACCATATGACATTCTCCCAATCCTCTTCTGGATCATCCAAATGCTCTCTAGCAAACTTCAGACGGGCCTGGACATGTACTGGCTTAAGCAGGGGACACGTCTGGCACTGCAGGATTTGAGTCCCTGGCGGCGTAGTGTGTTACTGATGGTAGGCTTTGTTACTTTGGTCCCAGCTCTCTGCAGGTCATTCACTAGGTCCCCCCGTGTGGTTCTGGGATTTTTGCTCACCGTTCTTGTGATCATTTTGACCCCACGGGGTGAGATCTTGCGTGGAGCCCCAGATCGAGGGAGATAATCAGTGGTCTTGTATGTCTTCCATTTCCTAATAATTGCTCCCACAGTTGATTTCTTCAAACCAAGCTGCTTACCTATTGCAGATTCAGTCTTCCCAGCCTGCTGCAGGTCTACAATTTTGTTTCTGGTGTCCTTTGACAGCTCTTTGGTCTTGGCCATAGTGGAGTTTGGAGTGTGACTGTTTGAGGTTGTGGACAGGTGTCTTTTATACTGATAACAAGTTCAAACAGGTGCCATTAATACAGGTAATGAGTGGAGGACAGAGGAGCCTCTTAAAGAAGAAGTTACAGGTCTGTGAGAGCCAGAAATCTTGCTTGTTTGTAGGTAACCAAATACTTATTTTCCACCATAATTTGCAAATAAATTCATAAAAAATCCTACAATGTGATTTTCTGGAATTTGTCTGTCATTGTTGACGTGTACCTATGATGAAAATTACAGGCCTCTCTCATCTTTTTAAGTGGGAGAACTTGCACAATTGGTGGCTGACTAAATACTTTTCCCCCCACTGTATTTAAGGTGTTAGGTAACAGAATACAACATTTTTATATTTTAAAGAACTTAACATTTCCATTAGTTTGTTACTGTAGGCTATTATGTAAAAAAAAAAAAAAAAAAAAAAAAAAATTAAAGAATTTCTAATTTTAAATCTATTTTATTTGTGGATTGCCTTTGTTACAACTAGAAAACAAAAACATGCGTGTTGAAACACAGTAGAAGCTTATTTTTATAAGGGCAAAACAAATAAAAATACCCAAACTTCAAGACACCTGGTCAATTAAGAAAATAGAGAATCATTGTACCATCTAAACCACTGTGAAATAACATGGACGTGTACAAACAGACCAGCTACAAACTCCGTAAGGCAATCAAAAAGGGAAAATGATAGTATAGGGACAAAGTGGAGTCACAATTCAATGGTTCAGACATGAGACGGATTATAAGGGTAAGCCAGCCACGTCGCGGACACCAACGCCTCGTTCCTGGACGAGCGAAACACCTTCGACCACTTCGAGGAAAACAACATCAAGCCACCGATGCGGGCCCCCAACGGTTACGAGGACTGTGTGATCTCGTTCTCCGCACTCAATGTGAGTAAGTCATGTAAGCATGTTAACCCTCACAAGGCTGCCGGCCAAGACGTCACCCAAGCCGCATCCTCCGAGCATGTGCAGAATAGCTCCAGACAGCGTGGTGAAGAAGGCACAACAGCATCTTTCAACCTCAGGCTAAAGAAATGTGGCTTGGCCCCTAAGACCCTGACAAACTTCTACAGATGCACCATTGAGAGAATCCTGTCGGGCTGTATCATCGCCTCGTAAGACAATTGCACCGTCCACAACCGCAGGGTTCTCCAAAGGGTGGTGCAGTCAGCCCAACGCATCACTGGGGGAACACTGCCTGCCCTCCAGGACATTTACAGCACCCGGTGTCACAGGTAGGCCAAGAAGATCCTTAGCCACGGCCTGTTCAACCCACTACCATCAAGAAAGCAGAGACAGTACAGGTGCATCAACGCTGGGACAGAGAGACTGAGAAACAGATTCTATCTCCAGGCCATCAGACTGTTAAACAGTCACCATTAGCCTTAGTCACTGTTCTAGCCAGCTCCCACTACCATGCACCTTAAAGGCTGCTGCCCTATGTACATAGTCACTGAACACTGGTCACTTCAATAAATGTTACATAATAAACAACCCCTTATATGTATATATATATATATATATATTAAATACAGTGCCTTCAGGAAGTATTCAGACCTTATTCTAAAATGTATTAAATACATTTAAAAAAATCCTCAATCTACACACAATACCCCATAATGACAAAGTGAAAACAGGTTTTTAGACATTTTTGCAAATATACTCAAAATAAAAACAGAAATACCTTATTTACATAAGTATTCAGACCCTTTGCTATGAGAATCATAATTGAGCTCAGGTGTATCCTCTTTCCATTGATCATCCTTAAGATGTTTCTACAACTTGATTGGAGTCCAAGTGTGGTATATTCAATTGATTGGAGATAATGTAAAAAAACGCACAAACCTGTCTTTATAAGGCCCCACAGTTCACAGTGCATGTCAGAGCAAAACCCAAGCTATGAGGTTGAAGGAATTGTCCGTAGAGCTCCGAGACAGGATTGTGTTGAGGCACAGATCTGGAGAAGGGTACCAAAAAATGTCTGCAACATTGAAGGTCCCCAAGAACACAGCCGCCTCCATGATTCTTAAATGGAAGAAGTTTGGAACCACCAAGACACTTCCTAGAGCTGGCCGCCCGGCCAAACTGAGCAATCGGGTGAGACGGGCCTTGGTCAGGGAGGTGACCAAGAATCCGATGGTCACTCTGACAGAGCTCCAAAGTTCCTCTGTGGAAATGGGAGAACCACTAATCAGGCTTTTATGGTAGAGTGGCCAGATGAAAGCCACTCCTCAGTAAAAGGCACATGACAGCCCACTAGGAGTTTGCCAAAGGGAACCTAAAGACTCCCAGACCATGAGAAACAAGATTCCCTGGTCTGATGAAACCAAATTGAAATTATTTGGCCTGAATGCCAAGCTTCACGTCTGTAGGAAACCTGGCACCATCCCTATGGTGAAACATGGTGGTGGCAGCATCATGCTGTGGGAATGTTTTTCAGCGGCAGGGACTGGGAGACTAGTCAGGATCCAGGGAAAGATGAACGGAGCGAAGTACAAAGAGATCCTTGATGAAAACCTGCTCCAGAGCGCTCAGGACCTCAGACTGGGGCAAAGGTTCACCTTCCAACAGGACAACAACCCTAAGCACACAGCCAAGACAACGCAGGTGTGGCTTCCGAACAAGTCTCTGAATGTCCTTGAGTGGCCCAGAGCCCGGACTTGAACCTGATCAAACATCTCTGGAGAGACCTGAAAATAGTTGTGCAGCGACACTCCCCATCCAACCTGACATAGCTTGAGAGGATCTGCAGAGAACAATGGGAGAAACTCCCCAAATACAGGTGTGTGTAGCGTCATATGCAAGAAGACTCAAGGCTGTAATCGCTGCCAAAGGTGCTTCAACAAAGTACTGAGTAAACGGTCTGAGTACTTATATAAATGTGAGGTTAATGTATTTTAATTTTTATAAATTTGGCAGAATTTCTAAAAACCTGGTTTTGCTTTGTCATTATTGGGTAGTGTGTGTAGATTGATGAGTGGGGAAAAAAACGATTTAATCTATTTTAGAATAAGGCTGTAACGTAACAAAATGTGGAAAAAGTGAAGAGGTGATAGTAATTGATTTAGTTTAAGTAGCAACATGTGTTGCAATACTTACACGTGTGTGGCATGTCTTAATGCTTGCAATTTCTCAGATTTTGTTGATTAGCTGGAATAACCTGCTTTAATTTTTTATGGGTTGTGGGCTGGAGGGTAGGGTCAGCTGTTTCTGCTGAGAGGCTGTTCACAACATGACTGCTCATTTACAGTTGGCAACTACAGCACTCTCTCTTTTGCCAGTTAAATGTGCTTAGATGACAGGAGGACAGAGTCTGTCCAATTCATTTTTCTGATCTCCATCTTTTTTTTGCCATCTTGTTTTATATTACATATCTTTTCAAGAAGGAGACAGACTCTTGAGAGGCAGTGAGGAAGGGGGAGAAGTGAACAACTTACAAATAGTGTACTATCACACAAAACAACAATGTACGAGGCGTGTGTTAGCTGGCCCTACTTTAAATCTTAAACACATTGTTCGATCCACTGGGTGGAATAAAAAAATACAGTAGGTATCAAATTCAAAAACAGTAACACCAGTTGGTGCCATACAAAACCAGGACAAAAAAAGACCATTGGGAATTTTCACAATTTAATCGACAGAATGGTCCTTTGGTGGAAGGATTGTTGACATTTGTATCTGAAAGCATAATTGAGAAATAATTAATCAATTTTGGCATATTTATTACATTTTGCATTTATCCAGTCCTCCTTTTACTGTGCTTCATCTGTAGGTGTAACAAAGCAAAAATTGGTGTCATATGAAGCTTTACCACTTGCTCTCTAATATGAATTGTATTTTGATTTCCAAAAAACATTTATTACAGTCATTTAAACAAGAATATTGGGGAAAAAAGTGGCACATTTTCTATATTGTTGACGGAGCAGGATCTCTGCAAGTTTTAGAGTTATGATCCAATTTGTAAGCATTACTAACAGAATGTTAAAATTGATTCAAAATGGTCATCCTTTGCTGGTGGTTTGAAGGATGTGTAAAAGGAAGGTTGTCTACTGTGCCAATGTATCTGTATAAAATGGGCCATAACTTTAAAACTAGCAGAGATCTGGAACTTTGATATGTCCGTAGAGTATATTATGGAATCACTCTAAAGCGATCTACTCATTACCATTTCATGGAATTATTCACTATTGGGTGAATAGAGAACACATCTCAGAGACTGGTTCAGAAGCACCCCTGAGGTAAACATAAATGTATTAACTGAAAAATTCCAAACTCAGGAGGAACACTTAATTCTACTGTTGAACCACCACTGTATGCCCACATCATTCCAATTATGAGAGACGAGCGAGACACCTCAGTGAATTGTGTTTAATTAAAAACAGATTGGAAAGGTTGGTACCATGACACTACAATTAACCTTAAACCACCAAATTTGTCGATATCTTTTTCTAAATTAACGCAATAAAACTTGTCTTCACCTTTCGATACTTCATTTCCCAGTGGGAAAGGAAATACAAGAAAAGCAATTAGCGTAACAAAACATATGCACTTCAGAGAATATGACATCAATAAAACAATTTTAGAACGAATGTACACCTAGGCTATATTACACATTCTAAAAAAAATACATCTAGTTCCTACAAGCAGCAACACAACACATCAACTTTCAATGTGTTTATTCTCAGTCTCACTTCCCATTAAGTTGTCGCTCAGTTCGTAATCCCACATTGCAAGGTGGGAAAAGGTTGAGTTGCCCCACAAGCCCATCTGTCAATCATCACTAAATCCAGTGCACCTGCTTAACAAATCAGGCACACTGCTAACACAGACACACAATTTCTTCTAACTCATAAGGCTTAACGACTGAATGATTGAAGGGATGGAGGGCTACATGTGTGTTCACAGGCCAGATGTCTACTTTAGCTATAAGCGGTTCTATGATTTATCCATGGTCTAGAGATTTGTTTAGAGGTCAGTGAAGAACCCAAATCGCATGCACTTCCTGGTGCCATTTTGGATTAGCAGATGTTTTGGTGCAGTGCTTTAACCTGTTTTAAGTCCAAACAGCTCTCTTACAAGTACAACATCCATCATGTCACCTGGGTATGCAATGCCACTATTTTTATGAGATTGGTACAACTACCCATGTTTTTTTATTCTTCATGAATAATGCACTCTGTTCACCTCTATATGTTAATCTTTAATGGCCTGTCCTACTTTAGTGCTGCTATTGTTCTGTGTCCAATGTGCACACCATAAGATTGATCTCAACCTCAGACCCACAGAAGTGGCTTAAATTGCATGATGCACCCATGAGTACATTTGCCAAAAGTTAGCCTCTAAAGGTTGGTAATGGCTCACATCAACACCATTATCCCAGAAACCCTAGACCCACCCTAATTTGCATACCGCCAAAACAGATCCACAGATGATGCAATCTCTATTGCACTCCACACTGCCCTTTCCCACCTGGACAAAAGGAACACTTATGTGAGAATGCTATTCATTGACTACAGTTCAGCGTTCAACACCATAGTGCCCTCAAAGCTCATCACTAAGCTAAGGATCCTAGGACTAAACACCTCCCTCTGCAACTGGATACTGGACTTCCTGACGGGCCGCCCCCAGGTGGTGAGGGTAGGTAGCAACACATCTGCCACGCTGATCCTCAACACTGGAGCTCCCCAGGGGTGCGTGCTCAGTCCCCTCCTGTACTCCCTGTTCACCCACGACTGCATGGCCAGGCACGACTCCAACACAATCATTAAGTTTGCAGACGATACAACAGTGGTAGGCCTGATCACCAACGATGACTAGACAAACTACAGGGAGGAGGTCAGAGACCTGGCCGGGTGATGCCAGAATAACAATCTATCCCTCAACGTAACCAAGACTAAGGAGATGATTGTGGACTACAGGAAAAGGAGGACCGAGCACGCCCCCATTCTCATCGACGGGGCTGTAGTGGAGCAGGTTGAGAGCTTCAAGTTCCTTGGTGTCCACATCAACAACAAACTAGAATGGTCCAAACACACCAAGACAATGAAGAGGGCACGACAAAGCCTATTCCCCCTCAGGAAACTAAAAAGATTTGGCATGGGTCCTAAGATCCTCGAAAGGTTCTACAGCTGCAACATCGAGAGCATCCTGACTGGTTGCATCACTGCATGGTACGGCAATTGCTCGGCCTCTGACCGCAAGGCACTACAGAGGGTAGTGCGTACGGCCCAGTACATTACTGGGGTTAAGCTGCCTGCCATCCAGGACCTCTACATCAGGCGGTGTCAGAGGAAGGCCCTAAAAATTGTCAAAGACCCCAGTCATAGACTGTTCTCTCTACTACCGCATGGCAAGCGGTACAGGAGTGCCAAGTCTAGGACAAAAAGGCTGCTCAATAGTTTTTACCCCCAAGCCATAAGACTGAACAGGTAATCAAATGGCTACCTGGACTATTTGCATTGTATGCTCCCCCCAACCCCTCTTTTTACACTGCTGCTACTCTCTGTTTATCATATATGCATAGTCACTTTAACTATACATCCATGTACATACTACCTCAATTGGGCCGACCAAGCAGTGCTCCAGCACATTGGCTAACCGGGCTATCTGCATTGTGTCCCGCCACCCCCTCTTTTACGCTACTGCTACTCTCTGTTCATCATATATGCATAGTCACTTTAACCATCTCTACATGTACATACTACCTCAAATCAGCCTGACTAACCGGTGTGTGTATTTAGCCTCGCTACTTTTATAGCCTCGCTACTGTATATAGCCTGTCTTTTTACTGTTGTTTTATTTCTTTACTTACCTATTGTTCACCTAATACCTTTTTTGCACTATTGGTTAGAGCCTGTAAGTAAGCATTTCACTGTAAGGTCTACACCTGTTGTATTCAGCGCACGTGACAAACTTTGAATTGATTTGATTCTAATGAACTTATCCTCTGCAGCAGAGGTAACTCTGGGTCTTCCATTTCTGTGGTGGTCCTCATGAGAGCCAATTTCATATCGCTTGATGGTTTTTGCGACTGCACTTGAAGAAACTTTCAAAGTTCTTGAAATGTTTTGTATTGACTGACCTTCATGTCTTACAGTAATGATGGACTGTCATTTCTCTTTGCTTATTTGAGCTGTTCTTGCCATAATACGGACTTGGTCTTTTACCAAATACGGCTATCTTCTGTATACCCCCCCTACCTTGTCACAACACAACAGATTGGCTCAAACGCATTAAGAAGGAAAGAAATTCCACAAATTAACTTTTAAGAAGGCACACCTGTTAATTGAAATGCATTCCAGGTGACTACCTCATGAAGCTGGTTGAGAGAATGCCAAGAGTGTGCAAAGCTGTCATCAAGGCAAAGGGTTGTTATTTGATGAAAATAAATGTATTTTGATTTGTTTAACACTTTTTTGGTTACTACAGGATTCCATGTGTTATTTCATAGTTTTGATGTCTTCACTAATATTATACATTGTAGAAAATAGTAAAAATAAAGAAAAATCCTTGAATGAGTAGGTGTTCTAAAACTTTTGACGAGTAGTGTATATTGATAAAAATCACCTTGTCCTAGAGAGATTTAAACGGTTATCAAAATGTCATGCCAGGGTAAGCCTACACGAAACACAGCCCTTATTTTATGTGTTTCTAAAATCCCCTATGGGAAAAATGAATGGTGGAAAAACAATTGGAACCATTTCCCTGTTGACCACTAGGTTGTATGGGTAATATGACTCATACTGTGGTACTCTATCAGAATGTGACAAGTGTCGCTGGTCAAAACTACATTTAACTTACACTCTGGTGGAATGTCTGTAGACCGTCAGTTTTCTTGTTGCACAGACATGAAAAAAGTTAAATGTCTCTGCGACTGTCACAATGTCTGTTGTGGTTACTGGGCTGCTACAGCAACAAGACCAAACCATCTATGACAAGATAGAACTCCTGCACTAAAATTATCTTATAGAATTACCTACTTTTATTTCACAACCATCAGCTATTTTACCTTGTAAATAATTGTTATTGTGGTGGGTTTATTTTCCTGTAATAATGAATAAAAGTAGCTAAAGCTAAGCCATTGTCAGCTATAATCTAGCAACAAACCAAAACATTGTTTAGAAAGTTTTAGTTGCCTGGCTTGCTAGGTTGACATTTACAAAATGTGTTTTTAAACGTATGGGTTTACTGGTTTTAAAATACAGCAAATATGCCATTTGGAACACTGGGCTTATGTCATGCAGAGGCTGTCGTTTTGTGTTTATACTTTTTCATACAGTTTGATGTCAGACGACAATAGCATGTTTATGATGTCACCGTGACAGCTGTCTACAGACCAACTGTAAACCAGCCAGCCTTAAGGCTGCATTTACACAGGCAGCCCAATTAAGATCTTTTGCCATATATTTAGGCATATCTGATACCCATCTCATCTCCTCCCTAATGTGAAAACAGCAACAAAAAAACACATGGGATCACTTTTGGTCTGATTTAGATTACATCCCATATGTGGATCTCATTCCTGACACAATTCTGATGCTCCATTTGCAACCTGTCTGGACAATGAATACTAGAATGGACATGAACTATCTTGACAGTACAAAAGGTGAAAGTAGTAGCAAAAAGTAGTAGTAAAAATACACTTTATCTAGTCCATGGGCCTATATCCTAATCTGACTTTGGTGCAGGTCATGTTGTTCTTCACATTACCGTCTCTGGTAAACACACACTACAGTGCCTTCGGAAAGTATTCAGACCCCTTCACCTTTTAAACATTTTGTTATGTTACAGCCTTATTCTAAAATTGATTTTTCTCATCAATCTACACACAATACCCCATAATGACAAAGCAAAACCAGGTTCAGAATTTTTTGCTAATTTATTTTCAAATAAAAACTGAAATATAACATTTTTATAAGTATTCAGACCCTTTACTCAGTACTTTGTTGAAGCCCCTTTGGCAGTGATTACAGCCTTGATTCTTCTTGGGTATGACACTACAAGCTTGGCACACCTGTATTTGGGGAGTTTCTCCCATTCTCTGCAGATCCTCTCAAGTTCTGTCAGGTTGGATCGGGAGCGTTGCTGCACAGCTATTTACAGTTCTCTCCAGAGGTGTTCGATCGGGTTTAAGTCCGGGCTCTTGCTGGGCCACTCAAGGACATTCAGAGACTTGTCCCAAAGCCACTACTGCATTGTCTTGGCTGTGTGCTTAGGGTTGTTGTCCTGTTGGAAGGTGAACCTCCGCCCCAGTCTGAAGAGCTCATCTTCAAGTTTCTCTCTATGCTTTGCTCCGTTCATCTTTCCCTCAACCCTGACTAGTCTCCCAGTCTCTGCCGCTGAAAAACATCTCCACAGCATGATGCTGCCACAACCATGCTTCACCGTAGGGATGGTGCCAGGTTTCCTCCAGACGTGACGCTTAGCATTCAGGACAAAGAGTTTAATCTTGGATTTCATGAGACCAGAGAATCTTGTCTCTCATGGTCGGAGAGTCTTTTGGTGCATTTTGGCAAATTCCAAGCAGGCTGTCACGTGCCTTTTACTGAAGAATCGCTTCCGTCTGGCCACTTTACCATAAGGCCTGATTTGGTGGAGTGCTACAGAGATGGTTGTCCTTCTGGAAGGTTCTCCCATCTCCACATCTCCACAGAGAAACTCTGGAGCTCTGTCAGAGTGACCATCGAGTTCTTGGTCACCTCCCTGACCAAGGCCCTTCTCCCCCGATTGCTCAGTTTGGCTGGGCAGCTAGCTCTAGGAAGAGTCTTGGTGGTTCCAAACTTCTTCCATTTAAGAATGGAGGCCACTGTGTTCTTGGGGACCTTCAATGCTGCAGACATTTTTTGGTACCCTTCTCCAGATCTGTGCCTCGACACAATCCTGTCTCGGAGCTCTACGGACAATTCCTTCAACTTCATGGCTTGGTTTTTGCTCTGACATGCACTGTCAACTGTGGGACCATGTGTGCGTTTATAAATCATGTCCAATCAATTGAATTTACAGGTGGACTCCAATCAAGTTGTAGAAACATCTCAAGGATGATCAATGGAAACAGGATGCACCGGAACTCAACTTCGAGTCTCGTAACAAAGGGTCTGAATACTTATGTAAAGAACGTATCAGTTTTTGTATTTTTAATAAAGTTACGTTTCTAACAACTTGTTTTTGCTTTGTCATTATGTGGTAGTGTGTGTAGATTGCTGAGGATTTTGTTTTATTTCATCAATTTTAGAATGTAATGTAACAAAATGTGGAAAAGTCAAGGGGTCTGAATAATTTCAGAAGGCAATGTATATCAAATAAAATCAATGCATATTTGTCACATGCACAGTGTAAACGGTACAGTGAAGTGGCTACTTGCATAGTGGAGTCTTTAGACATGTGGTTAGCTAGCTAAACAATGAACCATAATCCCAACTCATATTACAATGCATGAATGCAGGTAGCTAAACTAACCAAAAAGGTTCAATGTTAGCTAGCCATCTAACATTAGGCTATAACTACCAATGCAAATGGGTTTCTGAGATACAAATAATATTACTACACAGATCATACACGTAAAGTTAGCGAGCCAGCCAGCTAACGTTAGCTTTCTAGCTAACAGTACGCTTTAACTTGCAATGAAAACGACTGACAAAATTAGAAACATATCATATCTGAAAATGTAGTAAGACTTAACCGTATACAGTGCATTCAGAAAGTATTCAGACCCCTGGACTTTTTCAACATTTTGTTACATTACAGCCTTATTCTAAAAACAAAATCCAATCAATCTACACACAATACCCCATAATGACAAATCGATAACAGGTTTAGAAATGTTTGCACATTTATAACAAATAAAAAACAGAAATACCTTATTTACCTAAGTATTCAGACTATTTGCTATGAGAATCGAAATTGAGCTCAGGTGCATCCTGTTTACAATGTTCATCCTCTAGGTCCCAAGAAACAAGAGATCTTCTGTCAGATCTGACAATGAATCTTGATAGTTGTACAGTCGTCTGCAATAATCTGTGAAGGACCTCTGTGTTACTCTGGACCCTGATCTCTTTTGACGAACAGATCAAAAAGATTAAGAGCAGCCTTTTTCCATCTTCGTAACATTGAAAAAAATCTGAAAATGTTTGTCCAAAAAGAATGCAGAAAAGCTAATCCATGCTTTTGTCACTTCAAGATTAGACTACAGCAATACTCTACTATCCGGCTACGGCTGCTAGAATCTTGACTAGAACCAAAAGATTTGATCATGTTACTCCAGTGCTGGCTTCCCGTTAAGGCTAGAGCTGATTTCAAGGTTTTACTGCTAACCTACAAAGCATTACATGGAGTTGCTCCTACCCATCTCAACAATTTGGTCCTGCCGTACACTACGCTACAGTCAAAAGACGCAGGCCTCACTGTTCCTAAAACAGCTGGAGGCAGGGCTTTCTCCTATAGAGCATTTTTATGGAATGGTCTGCCAATCTTTGTGAGAGAGACAGACTCGGTCTCAAGCTTTAAGTCATCACTGAAGACTCATCTCTTCAGTAGGTTCTACGATTGAGTGTAGTCTGGCCCAGGGGTGTGAAGGTGAATGGCAAGGCACTGGAGTGACGAACCACCCTTCCTGCCTCTGCCTTGCCGGCTCCCCTCTCTCCACTGGGATTCTCTGCCTCAGACCCAATTACGGGGGCTGAGTAACTGGCTTGCTCACACTCTCCCATGCCGTCCCTATGTGTGCATCACGTCGTGCCAGGCTTTTTCCGCTATACTCAACCTGAGTAGGTCGAGTCACTGACGTGATCTTCCTTCCTGTACTCGGGATTGTGCGGTGGGGGAGATCTTCGTGGGCTATGCTCGTCCTTGTCTCAGGGTAGGACGTTAGTCGTCTGTTGATATCCCTTTGGTGGTGTGGGGGCTGTGCTTTGGCAATGTGGGTGGGGTTATATCCTGCCTTATTGGCCCTGTCATGACGTTGGCCTGTGGGTAAGGTTTATGACCCCCCCCATAAATACCCTTCTCCCTTCCCTCTCTCTCTGACTCTACTGAAGGACTCTTGAATAGCCTTTGTTAAACATAGAGAGTCTGGGAACATCAAACAAGTGAGGGGAAGGAACCATATTTCGGTAATAGAACCAGTTGAAAATATGCGTTGGTACTTAGCGCCCTCAAGCCATAAGAAGTTAGTTTCACGTCCGGATGAAAAGTGTGCCCAAAGTATACTCCCTGCTATTCAGGCTCAGAAGGTAGGATATGCATATAATTAGTAGATTTGGATAGAAAACACTCTGAAGTTTCTAAAACTGTTTGAATGATGTCTGTGAGTATAACAGAACTTATTTGGCAGGCGAAACCCCGAGGACAAACCATCCAGGATTTTTATTTTTGAGGTCACTCTCTCTTCCATGGGATTTCATTGAGAATCTAGAATTCTAAGCGAGTTGCTTGCAGTTCCTATCGCTTCCACTGGATGTCAACAGTCTTTAGAAATTGGTTGATGTTTTCCCTTTGTGTAATGAAGAAGTAAAGCCGTTCAGAACGAGGTTCGAGCGAAGTGTACTTTTTGATAGAGGCGAGCGACCAGAAAGCACGTTCCACTTTGTTTTCCTCCGGTATTGAACGCAGTTTATCCCGTGTTAAAAATTTGAGCGATTATTTAGATTAAAAAAATACCTAAAGTTGTATTAGGAAAGTTGTTTGACAATTTTCAGCAAAGAGTACTGGTAACTTATGAGAGATTTTGTAGTCATGTTGCGCAAGTTGGAACTGGCGCCAAATAAATGGACATTTTGGATATATAACGACGGAATTAATCGAACAAAAGGACCATTTGTGATGTTTATGGGACATATCGGAGTGCCAACAGAAGAAGCTCGTCAAAGGTAAGGCATGAATTATATGTTATTTCAGAGTTTTGTGTCGCGCCTGGCGGGATGAAATATACTGCTCAAAAAAATAAAGGGAACACTTAAACAACACATCCTAGATCTGAATGAAAGAAATAATCTTACTAAATACTTTTTTCTTTACATAGTTGAATGTGCTGACAACAAAATCGCACAAAAATAATCAATGGAAATCCAATTTATCAACCCATGGAGGTCTGGATTTGGAGTCACACTCAAAATTAAAGTGGAAAACCACACTACAGGCTGATCCAACGTTGATGTAATGTCCTTAAAACAAGTCAAAATGAGGCTCAGTAGTATGTGTGGCCTTCACGTGCCTGTATGACCTCCCTACAACGCCTGGGCATGCTCCTGATGAGGTGGCGGATGGTCTCCTGAGGGATCTCCTTCCAGACCTGGACTAAAGCATCCGCCAACTCCTGGACAGTCTGTGGTGCAACGTGGCGTTGGTGGATGGAGTGAGACATGATGTCCCAGATGTGCTCAATTGGATTCAGGTCTGGGGAACGGGCGGGCCACTCCATAGCATCAATGCCTTCCTCTTGCAGGAACTGCTGACACACTCCAGCCACATGAGGTCTAGCATTGTCTTGCATTAGGAGGAACCCAGGGCCAACCGCACCAGCATATGGTCTCACAAGGGGTCTGAGGATCTCATCTCGGTACCTAATGGCAGTCAGGCTACCTCTGGCGAGCACACGGAGGGCTGTGCGGCCCCCCAAATAAATGCCACCCCACACCACGACTGACCCACCGCCAAACCGGTCATACTGGAGGATGTTGCAGGCAGCAGAACGTTCTCCACGGCGTCTCCAGACTCTGTCACATCTGTCACGTGCTCAGTGTGAACTTGCTTTCATCTGTGAAGAGCACAGGGCGCCAGTGGCGAATTTGCCAATCTTGGTGTTCTCTGGCAAATGCCAAACGTCCTGCACGTGTTGGGCTGTAAGCACAACCCCCACCTGTGGACGTCGGGCCCTCATACCACCCTCATGGAGTCTGTTTCTGACCGTTTGAGCAGACACATGCACATTTGTGGCCTGCTGGAGGTCATTTTGCAGGGCTCTGGCAGTGCTTCTCCTGCTCCTCCTTGCACAAAGGCCGAGGTAGCGGTCCTGCTGCTGGGTTGTTGCCCTCCTACGGCCTCCTCCACGTCTCCTGATGTACTGGCCTGTCTCCTGGTAGCGCCTCCATGCTCTGGACACTACGCTGACAGACACAGCAAACCTTCTTGCCACAGCTCGCATTGATGTGCCATATGTGTGGGTTGTAGACTCCGTCTCATGCTACCACTAGAGTGAAAGCACCGCCAGCATTCAAAAGTGACCAAAACATCAGGCAGGAAGCATAGGAACTGAGAAGTGGTCTGTGGTCCCCATCTGCAGAACCACACCTTTATTGGGGGTGTCTTGCTAATTGCCTATAATTTCCACCTGTTGTCTATTCCATTTGCACAACAGCATGTGAAATTTATTGTCAATCAGTGTTGCTTCCTAAGTGGACAGTTTGATTTCACAGAAGTGTGATTGACTTGGAGTTACATTGTGTTGTTTAAGTGTTCCCTTTATTTTTTTGAGCAGTGTATGATTGTCAGTGTTTGTTTGCTGGGGGACTATCCTCAGATTATAGTGTAATTTGTTTTCGCCGTAAAGCCTTGTTGAAAACTGACATGGTGGCTAGAAATACAAGAAGTTCAGCTTCAATTTGGTGTATTACACTTGTGAATGTATGAAAGTTAAATATTTGTAATAATTTTTGAATTTGGCTCTCTGCCATTAAACTGGATCCCGATCCCGTTAACGGGATTTCAGCCATAAGAAGTTAATGAATATGATGTCAGTTTGGTTGTCATCTGAGACATTATGACAGGACGACAAACTGTATCTGGGAAAGTCTACACATTCTAGTTATCAGATTCACATGGAATTGTTGTGCAATTTAAATGTTTGAATATGAAACTATTTTTGAAAAGATTAAATGTAATTTTAGCTTCCAAATTAGAGAATTGGGTTTTCATAAGGTTAGAGCCCTGCTCAAATCAGTGGCCCGCCCCTGTGAAGAGACATAGGTTATAACCTATGAACCACACCCTTCTCTCCCTCCACTATATAAGCCCTTGACGAAAATGTAACCTTCTGTTCCGAGGATGATAGGATGACGGTCCATACGTTAAAAAGGACGAACATGTCAACTACAGAACTAAGCAAACCTCAGCGTGAGCTTTGGTTGTGAATGGTATGAACTTTGAACTCTTATTCACTAAAGACGTGAGATATCCTAACCGTTGAGTTAGCAACAGCAGCTATAAATGTGGGCTAGGAAAGAACGGACGGCGTATCCAGTCTAACACACAACGAAGATACTACAACGTATCAATTTACCACCAGAGACAACAAGATCTCTGTTGGGCAACACGACCAGCATCTAGGACCTACCTACCGAAGCGCAGCTCAGAGAAAATATTTATTGCATTTCCCTTTTCCAAATGGGCGGTAATTTAGAATGCATAAGATACTGTATTTACGAAAGCTTAGCTTCTCCCTTTGTTCCTCAGTCTTCCCGCTCTTTCATTCAAGCCCAACCCCCTCTCTTTGTGTAACCAGCCGTCATACAGGTTCTGTCCACCACGGACAATTTCTGTATGACAGAATTTGCATTCTGTGTATATGTAATTCTGTGTGATTAGTTAGGTATTTAGTAAATAAATAATTAAACCCAATTTTGTATTGCTGATTCAACTTGTTAGCCAGGGTTTGTGAAGATAACCAAGAATTTACAACTTTCAGATGAGACTGAAATAAGGTGACGATTAATATTGACTGCTATTGACGTAAAATATTACTAGGTCTTTAAGAGTTTATTCGGAAGATAACAGCTCTATAAACATTATTTCGTGGTGCCCCGACTTTCAAGTTAATAACATTTACATGATTAGCTTAATCAGGTAATATTAATTAGAGAAAGGATTTTATAGAATAGCAAGTCATATCACTTAATCCGGCATAGCCAAAGACACGACAGCCCTGTCCGAGGGTTACTTTGGACAGGGCCACAGTGTCCCACAACCCCGTCTCAGTCTCCAGTATGTATGCTGCAATAGTCTTTGTGCCAGGGTCAGTCTGTCATATCTGGTGTAATACTCCTGTCTTATCTGGTGTCCTGTGTGATCTTAGGTATGCTCCCTCTAATTCTCCCATTTCCCTCCAGGAGGACCTGAGCCCTAGGATAATGCAAAGGACTACCTGGACTGATGACTCCTGGCTGTCCCCATTGCCAGTCCACTTGTTCATGCTGCGGATCCAGTTTCTGCTGATCTGCCTGCAGCTATGAAACCCTGACCTGTTCACCGGATGTGCTACCTTGTCGTGCTGCAGTCTCTCTCGTCTCTGAAAAGCCAACTGACATTTACTCCTGAGGTGTTGATCGGTTGCACCCGCTATAACCACTGATTATTATTTGACCCTGCTGGGCATCTATAAACATTTAAACATCTTACAGAACGATATGGCCATGTACTTTAATCTAAACCCGGCACACCCAGAAGAGGACTGGCCAGCCACCTCTCAAAGCCTGGTTCCTCTCTAGGTTTCTTCCTAGGTCCAGCCTTTTTAGGGAGTTTTTCCCTAGCCACCATGCTTCTACATCTGCATTGCTTGAACTCTTGAGGTTTTAGGCTCGGTTTCTGTAGAAGCACTTTGTGACAAGTGCTGTTGTAAAAAGAGCTTTACAAATATATTTGATTGATTGATTGGGTGTGTATTTTAATAAATCTATTGAATATACACCATCACAAAGAAATCAATTATGGATTTGTTTAGGCATGTCTTAAGAAACATTTTAAAACCATGTATTTTCAAAAAATAGCATATGAGTTTAAATTATGCTACTGGTCTGGGTAGCCTATAGGCTACATGGCTGTGCCATGCAACTTAAATTGTTATTTTGTTCATTAAAAGAGACATTCCCCTGCACTTATCACAGTCAACACACATACACAGTATTTTATAGTAAGAATATAATGGAATATAAATAAAACATTTCAGACAACTTGAGATCCTATATAAAAAAAAAAGGTTATATTTTGACAGAGCCCATGCCCTCACTTCTGAGAGTTTGTAGGTGCTTGTATGTTCTTTAGAAACATTAGAATCTTTCCGATCACGTAAACACATAAAACCTGGATGAACCCTACCCTCACTCCACTTTGTTAGATATCATGCACATTGATAGCGTTCCAGCAAGCATCCTTGCCAACTGATTTTATCATATTAGTAGCAAAATGTCATCTAAATAGAACTAATCACAGCAAAACACGCTCATCATAAATGTCCAACAACATATTGTACTCTACAGTATTGCTTTCTGACTCCAGGAGAAGAGGACTAGCGGAGCGGCTTTTGTAATGGCACATGGGCTCGCCTGGAAAAAGAGAGGCGATGTGTAGCTGTAGAAGCTAATTGACATTAACCCATCATTTGTTGGCTAAAATATTAGGCCTAATACTGCAGTAAATTTATTATCACCAGCCAATGTGATCACACCATCGCGCACTCTCTCATTTCAAAACTCCCCATTAATTATTTTGGCCGAAGAGAGAAACTACAAAATCGCTAGCAGGCCAAGTTAGAAACGTATGCATATTAACCCATCGTTTATTATCAAAATAAAAAATAACCTTTAATATTTACCTGTCAAATAAATACATGAAATGGAATGCACCGTGTGCGTTCCACCAGGCTAAATGACAAAGCATTTCTGAGACAACAGACAAGAACAGCTGAAGGAAAGAACTACATACAGTACATTTAAAATAGAGAGATGCATTAAAAGCATTTCTGTGAAGCTTTGCGATTGACAAGGACAAGTTTGATGTCAGACAACAATCGAACGTTCATGATTTAATGCATGCCAAAGCCAGTGAGATGAAAGGCGATGATTTATACTGAGGCGTTGGCGGGACTTCTAAAAATAATACCGCAATCATGACTACCTCGGTAGGCGGAAATAAAAGTACAGGCTTTGTTACCGGCAATACGTTTACAGATACAGTGCATTTGGAAAGTATTCAGACCACTTTACTTTTTCCACATTTTGTTACAGCCTTATTCTAAAATTGATTAAACTAATTTGATTCCTCAATCTACACACAATACCCCATAAAGACAAAGCAAAAACAGGTTTAGAATGACAATTTATTAAAAATAGAAAACAGAAATACTATAAGTATTCAGACCCTTTGCTATGAGACTCAAAATTGAGCTCAGGTGCATCCTGTTTCCATTGATCCTCCTTGAGCTGTTTCGACAACTTGATTGGAGTCCAACTGTGGTAAATTCAATTGATTGGACAGGATTTGGAAAGACACACGCCTCTCTATATAAAGATCCAACAGTTGACAGTGCATGTCAGAGCAAAAACCAAGCCATGAAGTTCAAGGAATTGGAATTGCCTGCAATTGTCCACAGGATCGTGTCAAGGCACAGATCTGGGGAAGGGTACCAAGAAATGTCTGCAGCATTGAAGTTCCCCAAGAACACAGTGGCCTCCATCATTCTTAAATGACAGAAGTTTGGAACCACCAAGACTCTTCCTAGAGCTGGCCGCCCAGCCAAACTGAGCAATCGGGGGAAAAGGGCCTTGGTCAGAGAGGGGACCAATAACTCGATGGTCACTCTGACAGAGCTCCAGAGTTCTTCTGCAGCACTCCACCAAATCAGGCCTTTATGGTAGTGGCCAGACGGAAGCCACTCCTCAGTAAAAGGCACATGATAGCCCGCTTGGAGTTTGCCAAAAGGCACCAAAAGACTCAGACCATGAGAAACAAGATTCTCTGGTCTGATGAAACCAAGATTGAATTATTTGGCCTGAATGCCAAGCGTCACGTTTGGAGGAAACCTGGCACCATCTCTACATTGAAGCATGGTTGGTAGAATCATACTGTGGTGATGTTTTTCAGTGGCGGAGACTAGTAAGTATCTAGGAAAAGATTAACAGAGCAAAGTACAGAGAGATCCTTAATGAAAACCTGCTTCAGAGTGCTCAGGACCTCAGACTGGGGCGAAGGTTCACCTTCCAACAGGACACGACCCTAAGCAGCACTGGTCTCTTAATGTCCTTGAGTGGCCCAGCCAGAGCCCGGACTTGAACCCGATTGAACATCTCTGGAGAAACCTAAAAATAGCTGTGCAGCTACGCTCCCCATTCAACCGAAGCGCTTGAGAGGATCTGCAGATAAGAAATGGGAGAAACTCCCCAAATACAGGTGTGCCAAGCTTGTAGTGCCATACCCAAGACTCGAGGCTGTAATCGCTGCCAAAGGTGCTTCAAGAAAGTACTGGTTAAAGGGTCTGAATACGTATGTAAATGTGACGTTTCATTTTAGAAATAAATTTGCAGACATTTCTAAAAAACAGTTTTTGCTTTGTCATTATGGAGTAGTGTGTGTAGATTGATGAAGGGGGAAAAAAAACATTTTAATCAATTTTAGAATAAGGCTGTAACGTAACAAAATGTGGAAAAAGTCAAGGCGTCTAAATACTTTCCGAAAGCACTGTACAAAGAAAAAGGTTGTAAAATGTTGTCAGCATGCTAAAGTTGGCGGGTTTTTTGACTAGGAATGAACGGGATATGAGTATGGACAATCAGAATAAAATCTGAACTGGGTTCTTAAGAGTGGCTGTGTAAACAGTACAAAAAAAATTGCATGAAATGAAATGTATGTATTCACTACTGTAAGTCGCTCTGGATAAGAGCGTCTGCTAAATGACTAAAATGTAAACAGCCTAAAGCAGTGGTTCTCCCCCGGCGGTGCTAGTACCCCTGGGGGTACTTGGCCAATCCACAGGGGGTACTTGAGATGACTCAGGAGACCATAGGGCTTACTGGTAAAATGCACAAGTAGTGTACTCCGTACAGAGCAAAAGGCACTTGGTGGTACAGAAAACAAAAAAGGTTGAGAATCACCGCTCTAAACAAGGACAGAATTATCAATGCTCAAAGAATACACAAATAATAGTTGCTGTTTTCTAACTGCAGGCATAGGAGAGAACATTTGGAGTGGTGCAGCAACCGGTCATCAACAACTATAAAGAACACAATCACACAAAATGTTTCAGCTAGTGAAACAGTCAAGTGGTTTGTCTCACATGTCCTTGTTTCAGCATATAAGTCTACACACAATATGAACTCAGCAGGTGTTAGAACAGAGACAACTGCAGAAACATGAGCGCAAATATAACTTCAGATCCACCTTCTATTCTCTACAAGTTAGGAAAACAAATTGCTCTTGCTTTCCGAAATGACAAATCACCAAAAGAGATTAGACGTGGAATACATTTTACAGCCATTTTTATTGACACTGCATGAATATCATTTAGCTGGAGAAACAGTTGACAAATACATACATCTGAAGGAAAGGAATAGTCCACTGGGGAAGCAGTCGAGTGCTGGGTTGTATATTTGACCTTTAAATAAAACCCTGAATGATTATATCTTTTAGTATTTATGAGGACTTTGCTGCAGCCGAGTTTGGCAATTCAAACATTTAAAGGCAAATAAAAGGGGACAGGATTATTTAAATAAAAGCACACCATCTTTAATGTATTGGAAAAAGTGCAGAGTGTACTTATCTACAGTATCACTTATTATACCCAATATACTCATCTGAATCAAAGTCCATTTTGTCTCAAATGGGTGTTCAAAGAACGTTCCGGAACACATCCGCCAAACATGCCTTTGGTAGGAGTACATTACTGTATAAACTTAGCATTACACAGATTACTGCTATAAAAAAAATTATCATAATTTTAAAATGTTAAAGATAAAAGTAATGTTAAATGACATTAACTAGTGACGTACATTTATATACTTCTTGATTTCAGGCAGATATGTAGACAGGAGATAAGACTCTGGGGGGGGGGGGGCTTCCAATGAACCAATCGGTTTGTTCCTAAAGTTTTCACTGTGGTCTGAAGTGAAAACATCCTCAAATAAGGGAAACGTGTCTCAAAGTGTGAAAGGCTAACAGCAGTACACACGTTCAAGTCCACTTAAACGATCACAGATTTAATCTGCCAAGCTACTGTTGATCAGTCACATTGAGAAATCATTTAAAATAATACATTTGCTAAATTAGTCAAAGGCAAACTAAGAGACCAACTTTACATGATCCAAGCTTCCCTCATCTGGACCGTCACTCCAGTGCACTGGGCCAGTTCTTCTTATAAAAACTGGTAATGGCCGGGTAACGACGCCAGATAATTATTTGTGATGAGTTCAGTCCATGTGAAACTCAGAGACCATTCTGATGAGCTGGGCCAGAGTGAATGGAAGAGTTTCACTCAGACTACCAACACTGCTGTTAGACCTTAGGCAGGGGGAGATTAGTTCTCAAACAAATTAATCCTCTCAAAGAGAATCCTCTGTTTCTTAGTGCATCTATAATCTAATATCTTAACAACATATCAAAGTGGAGTCAAGCCGGAATTACAATTACATCCACAAATCTAACCACGGGGGGGGTGGGAGGGGGGGTTAATTGGGGATAGAGAAAGCAGCCAAAGTGACATTTGAAAGCGGGGCACAAAGCAGGCATCAAGCCAGTTCCTGGACAGCCTATTCAAGTTGACAGCAGATGCTCAGCAGCTAAGGCCTCATCCGTGCCTCTGCTGCAGTCACAGCCCTGGTGCTGGGTGCAAACTAAAAGAGCACAGAGCTCTAACCCAGTGAGTCGAGACACCGGTGGTTTGGTCCAGTCCGCAATGCTAGTCAGATGATAGGCTATGCAATCTATTGAGGTTTTTGTCTAATTACTGTACTACTGGCTTTAGGATACCTGCTATTTTCCCCAGACATATTCAACTGGACACAGCATCTATAATCTATGCCGGATGTAATTTTGCTTCATATGCAATAGTTCTAACTCCGAGACCGATAAATTACTACAGTTGATTTTTCATTTTCATATATACAGGATTCATACAACAAAAAAAAAAACAAGAGTTGCAGAGTTTGAAGTTTAGCGAAATGAATACGAGTACAGGCAAAACAACAGCTTAAGCCTCTCTGTACGAGTAAGCAGAATGTCTCGTTATTCACAACATTAAACAATCTCTTGAAGATGTGAACCAGTAATGCACTGTCCTAGAGATTTCCTGGCATCCTGGTTCCTGCCAGCGTTGCATTCTTCAGAGCACACCAGAGTGTGTGTGTGTGTGTGTGTGTGTGTGTGTGTGTTGTGGGGTGGGGGGCAGAGAGAGCAGACAGAGCAGCCTGTCATAGAAGTCAGGCCCCAATATGCTATTTTTCTCAAGAGTTACAGAAAGAACCAAGATGTGTTACAATAAGTACATTCAGTTGTAAAGCAGTTGCAAAATCACTAACCCCCCCTTCCCCGCTCGCCATTTATCTGCGTTCCCGGCCAGAGGTTCAGTCAGTCAGCATGGATGAATGTGTAGTGTCCTCTTACTAGCCACAGAAACAGGTGATGAGAGAGTGAAGGAGAAGTGCTGGTCGGCGGGACTGGGTCCAGTCTTTTAGCCCGTGGCTGAGCCAGCTCCATAACTTGAGTCTTTACTTAAACGGACAATCTCCTGAGACAGAACTTCAAGATCCTAAAAAAAGACAAAAACATACATTGCTATTTTTAAACCACAAAGCTGGGTACAAAAAACAACCTCTGCTAATTTCTGGCAGCTTCATATCTAACTGCAAGACATCTCTTTCATCATGCATCCTCTTCCATTCTGATGTACTTCAGCTACGGACTACTGAACTTCAGAGAGTTGATTCAAGGTGTTGGGAAAGAACTGTAACAGTGACAATTATAGCGTGGAGGGTGCGGGGGAGCCATTAGACAGACGGACTCGGGTTCAGCTGCAATCTCCTCCCAGAAAAAGCCAACGTTCTATCCTCTGTGTGCTCACTATATTAACAGGCCTGTTTGTTTCTGGGCTGGCGGCCCCAACAGGCACTAAATATTCATGAGCTCGCTGCCCGCCGCTGCCCCTGGAATCCAGAGAGAAGATGGGAGTAACCAGGAGCCTGCCTGCCCATCTGCAGGTTCACCAGTAGCGAACACAACCGTCTTGCACTTTTGCCACGGCGCCCTGTCATTCTGCTCTGGTGGGCTGTGACACTGCTTCATCATGTTCTAGTGCATGATTAGGAGCCCATGCCTGAAGGGCTGCTTAGTAGCAGGAGGGAGGGAAGGGGGTGGGTGGAGAGGCATTAGCGGAGGAAGAGGACAGGGATGGGGGCAGTTACACATGGTTGCTCTCCCCTTCAGCACCCTCTTAAGTGTTTAATCAGATCAAGATTTTTCTCATTTAAATTGGGATAAAAGCGAACCGTTATGTTGCTGTTAACAAGTATGGTACAACTTGCCACCAGCATTGGGATGCTCATGTAAAAGCCTGCAGCCGCTTCTTCCAGCTGCCATGTAAAGGCTTTGTGACTGAATGACAATTCTCCATGTCTCATTCTTGGATGGGTAATTTTTAATATAGTCTATCCCTTGGCATATTTTTGGCCACTGTAATTGAGCTCCTATCTGCATAAAACCAATGCATGAAGTTCTCAGAAAATGTATCATGCATAAATGATTATATTTTACGATGACAACGTCAAAGAGGATCATCGGCTCGGCTGTCTATAAATAAAAAAAAAAAGGTGTATATTTCTTCATTTTGGATATCGAAGAGGACTACAACAGAATTTCAGGCTAGCTTTATTTTTTTACGCAGAGCCGGAGTGCCTGCAAGTCCTATCCTAGATTTCTCGGGTGTCTTCCAAGCCAAGGTTTAAGCCGGGTGTTTGTGTAACCTACAACTCCCCATGGGCACGCAGCACTCCTACACACCACACAGCCAAGGATCCAGACTGTCTCCAAGACCGACTACAGCACTACACCCCCTCACTGTAGCTAACTAGCTTACACACACACACACACACACACACACACACACACACACACACACAAAATATTAAACACAGACGTCTCACAGCATCACTGATGCAACACTAAACAGAGCAGGGTCAGTTACCACTCAGTATAGACAGTGGAAAGAGCCCTCCACCCCCATTACTTCACCACAGTTCATCAAAAGGCCAGGAGACATTTGATAGGTTCGTGTTCTGAGGTAAAAATCTGCATGAAGACAGAAACGCCACACTGTAATCCAATCAAACACACGAGACTGCGCCAACATGCTTTGCTTGGAGGAGACCCATTTCTATTTCTGCATAGAAAACCATTTGAACATTAAGGAGCGCCCACGCCTTGGCCTGTGATGAATACTCCCCCCATGGTGTGCTAGTCTCAGAGCTGGACAACAGCAGCACACAGGCAGGCATGTCACCCACACACACACAGTCACACTGACTACACACACACCACCCAGTCAGTGGTCATTGGTATGGATCCCCACACTTTAACTTCAGGCCCCAGGGATGTCCACAGGTTCTGAACCACTTAAAAACACATCCAATGTGTTTACGGAACACAAACCATTGAGTTCACCAGCATGACCACCACCCTCAACAGCAACGGTTTCCCCGCCTACCTTCCGTAGTGTACAGCAGCCTACAGGTGCCTACCTTCCCTAGTGTACAGCAGCCTACCTTCTTCTAATGTACAGCAGCCTACCTTCTCTAGTGTACAGCAGCCTACCTTCTCTAGTGTACAGCAGCCTACCTTCTCTAGTGTACAGCAGCCTACCTTCTGTAGATGCATGTTCTTTGTCAGCTGTTCCTCCAACATGTTCTGCAGCTTCTTGTTCATCTCCCGCAGGTTCTCGTCCCCAGGCTTCACCAGGTCCCGGAGCACAGAGCCCAGACCATGTCCGTGGCCCCCCACCTGGCCCCCGTGATTGGCCACCGCCACGGCACCATGTGCTGCAGGGGAGAGGGGGAACAAATCAATTAAAAGGATACCAATCTCCGGCATGCTTCATTGAACTAGAGTGTTTGACAAACCCAGGGAAAAACCTAGGGCCCTAGTTATAACTGGCCCATGAATTATATCTAATGAACATCGTTATTTGTAACAAGACACATGCAATTCTTTCAATGTGAATCATTGTTGTATCAATGTTCAATGGGTTACAGGAATTGAGCAGGACTTCTCTCTATTCCACGTTATTTTATGAAATGGTATGTCTTTAGTAAAAATATAATTGTTTGCTGTACAGTGCCTTCATAAAAAAGTATTCATACCCCGACTTTCTCCACATTTTGTTGTGTTACAGCCTGAATTCAAAACCGATTAAATATGTTGTTTTCTCACCCATCGACACACAATACCCCATAATGACAAAGTGAAAACATGATTTTTTATATTTTTTGTATTGAAAATGAAATACAGAAATATCTAATTTACGTAAGTATTAATTCCCCTCAGTCAATGCATGTTAGAATCACATTTGGCAGCGATTACAGCTGTGAGTATTTCTGGGCAAGTCTAAGAGCTTTGCACACCTGGATTGTACAATATTTCCCAATTATTCTTTTAACTATCCATGCTCTGTCAAATTGGTGTTGATCATTGCTAAACAACCATTTAAGTCTTGCCATAGATTTAAGCCGATTTAAGTCCAAACTAACGCGACCACTCAGGAACATTCACTGTCTTCTTGGTAAGCAACTCCAGTGTAGATTTGGCCTTGTGTTTTAGGTTATTGTCCTGCTGAAAGGTGAATTAATCTCCCAGTGTCTGGTGGAAAGCAGACTGAACTAGGTTTTCCTCTAGGATTTTGCCTGTGCTTAGCCCCATTCCGTTTCTTTTTATCCTGAAAAACTCCCAAGTCCATAACAATTACAAGCATACCCATAACATGATGCAACCACCCCTATGCTTGAAAATATGGGTGGTGGTAATCTGTAATGTGTTGTATTGGATTTGCTCCAAACATAACACTGTTGTATTCAGGACAAAAAGTTAACTACTTTGCCACATTTTTTTCAGTATTACTTCAGTGCCTTGTTGCAAACAGGATGCATGTGAATATTGCATTGGAATATTTTTTATTCTGTACAGGCTTCCTTTTCACCATGTCAACTAGGTTAGTATTGTGGACTAACTACAATGTTGATCCATCCTCAGTTTATTGGCTGTGGTGGGGGAGAACTAACTGTTTTAAATTCACTAACTGTTTTAAAGTCACTAAATTCCTGAGCGGTTTCCTTCCTCTCCGGCAACGGATCTAGGAAGGAAGCCTGTATCTTTGTAGTGACTGGGTGTATTGATACACCATCCAAAGTGTAATTAATAACTTCACCATGCTCAAAGGGATATTCAATGTCTGCTTTGTCTACCAATAGGTGCCCTTCTTTGCAAGGCATTGGAAAACCTCCTTGGTCTTTGTGGTTAAATCTGTGTTTGCAGTGAGGGACTGCTCGACTGAGGGGCCTTACAGATTATTGTATGTGTGGGGCACAGAGATGAGGCAGTCATTAAAGAAAATTATGTTAAACACTATTATTGCACACAGAGTGAGTCCATGCAACTTGAGGCATATTTTTACTCCTGAACTTATTTAGGCTCGTCATAAAGGGGTTGAATACTTTAACTCGACATTTTCTCTTTTAATTCTGTATTATTTGTCAAAAAAAAAAAACTTCCACTTTGACATGGGGTATATTGTGTCTGGGCCAGTGCCCAAAAATCTCAATGTAAAAAGAAATATAAAAAAAATAATAATATTTGGCCTATAACACAACAAAATGTGGATAAAGTCAAGGCTTTGGAATACTTTAAGTTTTTAAAATGTATTTAACTAGGCAAGGTACTGGATCTGTGTTGAGTTGTGGTGCATCCAAGACTCCGATGCCGGACCATACCGGTTAAAACAAAGGTGGTGGCAGTGCTACGCTTCTCTGCTCAATGCAGTACTTGTCCCACCTCTCGGGTGGTCTGCAAGCTCAATTACACTGGTTACAATGTTGTACATGTTCATGATCAATGTTTTAAACGCAGCAGTATCATCCATCTATTAGCCTACATCAATCACTTGAGAATCTCCTGCCTTGATAACATTATGTCAGCTGCTCCATTATATATGGATTGTAGTCAGTCTGTTCTGGGTGGGGTATAGCCAGCTGTAGATCCCTGGTTAGGGACCATCAAACCACTCAACAATTTACTAGAGGCCTTGGATCAATGATCTGTCTGACTGATGAGAAGCTGTTCCTCACGTCTGATAGCGTTTCAAACGACAACGCTGCAGTTGCTCTACAAGACAGGTAGCCAAACAATGACAGTCGAGATAAAATACTGAACCTCACGTGTGATAATGAGTTTAGGTCTTCTAGCGTACCCATAGTGCAGTTCAAGACTTAAAGCATTTATAACATTTTCAGGTTTATTATAAATAGGGCATACCCATTTCTAAAGTGTTGCAGGTTCAAACAAAGTGTTCCCATTACCAAAGCTTCTGGAAGTTTAAGTTAAAGGATTGAAATTGAGTTATGTAATGAAACATGAGAGTTGAGCAACAGTCACCCTAAACGCAGTTGGCTTTACCTAAAGATCATGGCAGCAGTCATTGGCGTGATATTGTAACTGTACAAGCTTATGGTATGATTAATTAAGAACATTTTCTATTGGGGGAGTTGGTGACATTGTCAGCTCCTTGTAGACACAAGGGCCACCTCTTGAAAGTTGCACAGTGCTCCTCTGGCCATGAATAGTCAGGTGGGTCCCTGCTGAACTGTCGCCCTGTTAAGTAGGGTTTTCCACAGGACGAGAGCAGTGATCGTCTGAACTGCCTCGGCTGCCAACGTTGTAAAGGACACTATTTGTCACTCAGTATACACTTTGTGGGGCAGGCACAGCCACTTTTCACAATGTGACACTAAAAATAAGCCCATATTGAGCAGACGTTAGACTAACTTTCTCTGAATCTCTGCGGCTTATGTACGGGCGCCCAATTCATACGGGACACTTCGGAAATGTGTCTTTACATTTTTTGGGTTTTCCGTGACAAATGAATATTGTGTTTTAGTACTGTAGCTGATAAAGGAACAGCGGTCTTATCAAGAAAAAGCTGCAAGCTCGGCAGAAGAAGTGACAACACATTGTCAATGTCACCATTAGTTTCAACCCTTAAGGATTAGCTGATCTTGTGGGCTTGCCTTGATTTTATTGTTCCATGCTATGCTTGGCATTTCACTCACCCGTGCAGACAGACAGTAAACACCACAAATTAGACAGCCTTTCTTTCATTGCTATAATACAGTACAGAAATGCTACGGTCCTGACTTTAAAAAAAAGGTCACCGTTATATTCATGTGATTCTTCTAAGAAATTAACTTAATTGACAAATTAAAAGAAAATAAACAAACCTCTAAAGCTATACATGAATATAGCCTAGATGTACTTGTTCTCCAAACCCATCTCTTCTTCTGGGACTAGCGCCGAGTGCACTGAGGGGAGACTCCATGGACTCAGAGCAGAATGACATAACCCAAACTGACATCTGCAACACCGGCTCGCTGATGCTGAAAGCCAGGCTGAGATCACAGATGGAAGATAGACATTCTCAACTCCCTTTAACCAATGATACCTCTAGTCAGGGGCGGCAGGTAGCCTAGCAGTTAAGAGGGTTGGACCAGTAACCGAAAGGAGATGACTAGGTGAAAAATCTGTGTGTCCTTGAGCAAGTCACTTAACCTTAATTACTCCTGTAAGTCGTTCTCGGGTTGAGAGCGTCTGCTAAATGACTAAAATGTAGTCAAACAGTTATACTACTTTGCCCTGGTATGGGAAGAATTCTACAGACATTGAAAAAAACACCAGTCTCCCTAATAGGTGACAATTGCTTTTCTCATCTTGAATCATGGAAACCTTCCAGGTCTTTCTTCCCCTAAGAGCAGTGTGATGCAGAAGTGCACTGATATGCCAACATGGCTGAACAGTAACGCTACTAGTCTAAGTGGTCCTGCTGCTACTGAACTGCTGAAGCAACACACACAGTGAGCCGTGGCTGGCTGCCACCACAGAGCTGCTACTACTGCAGCCCTGCCTGCTGCCACAGAGTCACTACAACTAACTGCAGCCCTGCCTGCTCTCAACTCCCACAGGATCACAGTGTGCTAAGTGGAAACACTGACAGGAAAAATACAGGCTAGATCTATAGAAATGTAGCCCTGCCTGTTTAAAGTGTATGCGTCATTTCTTGTAATCTACCCCCTCGTCCATTACAGGTGTCAAACCCAGTGATGAATCGTTCGTTTGCAAGAGAGTTGCAATGCTCACTTAAAACAACTTCATCATTATAAACGACTTTGTGCGGAGCTCTCCCAAGACAAGTTTTCCATTAACAGGTTCAGAAAATAGAATAACCATCAAGTAATTTCCCAAGTTGATGAAACACCTATTGTTATTAATTACAACCTATAAAACTTGTAGGCTGCTTTATAATGGACTCATATCCTAACATTCTGGAAGGTTGTGATGTTCCTGGAGTTCTCCATGCAGAACAAACCGTGTTGGATGAAAAGGTTAGAGGCTACGTCACAGTGGGAGCAGCCGCGTACAATACTAGGCGAGAGGCAGGGGTTACAGACTGCAGCACTAGGAAACTTACCCAAGCTGACTTCTCCAGCAGGGAAGAGCACTTAGCCAGGAGAGGAAGCTCATCTACAAATAAACTCCCTGTCCTACTCCACACATGACTGCGGCATTGTACCTGACTGCTCGATTAACCAACTCCCACAATCCCTACTACACTCTCCATCCCTCTCTCTCTATCACCAGACTGAAGTCTTACACATAACATCAAGACACTTCCTCCATCACACTAACTGATAGATAGAGATAGAGAAATGAAGTAGAACAGAGTGCCAGTGTGCTCCTCCACAGAAGCCCAATGAACTGATTCAGAGATGGTTCATCAAAATGCTGGTAACGTGTGGAGAGTTTGTGAATCATTATCCATCAAGCTCTTTCATAAGATGTGGAAGATCTCAGTGAACAAAATCCGCTGAGGAAAGCAGGTTGGAATCATTTGAAAAAGGATTAATCAAAGAACTGTCACTGTGTACACCACCAGTTTACAGCAGCACAAGTGTTTACAATACCATTAGCTACAAGAACATGATGTGGTGTCATTTAGTTGCTGGTGGGACTACGTTATGATGCAAGGTGCAGCAGAGCAGACAGACAGCAGTAGGCTGTGTTGACCAGGTAGGCAGTCTGGCAGGCACTGTAACATTACTGTGTGCGCCTCCCATCTCACCAGCAGGGCTGAGGTCTCAGTCGGCTGCTGCATTATTGAATATGTGCTGGGTTCACTCAGGCATGTCTGCACCCTGAATCATTTAAATCCTGCTAATGTCAGCTCTCATCTAGCACCAGGGCTTTCTGAAGGCTAGGCCCTTCTTCATTTTTCCACGGCCTACACAGCCTTCTCTGCGGATCTCTCGGATGCTGTTATTGGGGGGGGGGGGCTTATTTACCAAAGATATTTGCCACTGCTGTCCCACCCGGTCTCCTGTTGTTGAACCAACAAAAAGCTACACTACCATTACACCATATGTCTGGCTGTAAATATGGCCATTGTATGATCATTATAGGGATGCGAAGGCGCATAAAAATGGCGGCCCTCATGTACTTTACACAAATGCCTTGTTTGCTTAAGTTCGCCGTATGGTATACTGAACAAAAATAAAACGTAACAAGCAACAATTCTTTTTTTTTACTGAGTTACAGTTCATAAGGAAAATCAGTCAATTTAAATAAATTCATTAGGCCCTAATCTATGGATTTCACTTAACTGGGAATACAGTAATGCATCTGTTGGTCACAGATACCTTAAAAACCAGTCTGTATCTGGTGTGACCACCATTTGCCTTACACTGCACGACATCTCCTTAGCAGACTGTTGAATGTTGTCCCACTCCTCTTCAATGGCTGTGCGAAGTTGCTGGATATTGGCGGGAACTGGAACACATCGATCCTGAGCATCCCAAACATTGGTGTGGTGAGTATGCAGCACATGGAAGAACTGTGACATTTTCAGTTTCCAGGAATTGTGTACAGATCCTTGCGACATGGGGACGTGCATTATCATGCTGAGACGAGGTGACGGCTGCGGATGAATGGCACAACAATGGGCCTCAGGATCTTGTCATGGTATCTCTGTGCATTCAAACTGACATCGATAAAATACAATTGTGTTCGTTATCCATAGCTTATGCCTGCCCACAACATAACCATGGGACATTCTGTTTATAAAGTTCACGTCGGCAAACTGCTCGCCCGCACGTGGTTTGTGGTTGTGAGGCCGGTTGGAAGTACTGCCAAATTCTCTAAAATGACACTGGTGATGGCTTATGGTAGAGATGTTAACATTAAAATGATCTGTCAACAGCTCTGGTTGACATTCCTGCAGCATTCCAATTGCACACTACCTGAAAACTTGAGACATCTGTGGAATTGTGCTGTGGCAAAACTGCACATTTTAGAATGGCCTTTTATTGCCCCCAGCACAAGGTGTACCTGTGTAATGACAATGCAGTTTAATAAGCTTCCTGACGGGCCACACCTGTCAGGTGGATGGATTATCTTGGAAAAAAGGAGATATGCTCACTGACAGGGATGTAAACAAATTTGTGAACAAAATATGAAAGAAATAAGCTTTTGGTGAGTATGGAACATTTCTGGGATCTTTCATTTCAGCTCATGAAAACTTTACATGTTGCGTTTATATTTCTGTTCAGTGTACATTGCGCTCAGTTTTGTATTGGCATTAACACAGTATAAATTATCCCAGTTCTAGCTCCAAGACAACAGCAATTAGAAAAAATGATTGTGCTGATTTACTGGCCCATTGAACCATGTCGTGCGCCGTAGTTTAAAAATTCTGTCGATAGTTTTAGCACTAAGACGCCATATCTGAATTTCTCCATCTTGGTGCACCTTCGCCATAAACATCAGGTTGAGTGTCTGCTTTCACGTGCGCTCCTTTGACAGACGTGGACATGTTAATATCTAGCAACGCTACAAAGTGTTAATAAGTGTGACAAAACACCCTTATAAAATGCCTCAAAATATATCAAGTCATGTTCACTAGCAACCTTGTAAAATGTTTACACAATGCAGTATTTGAAGACTAAAATACTGCCATCACTCCAGCTAAATGAAAACATGCAACTAGCCAGTAGAAATATGTAAGCAAGAACCCCCTCCCCCCAAAAAACGAAAAAGTTGTGCTAGCTCTCATATCTCACACCTATTTTCCCTTTAAAAATATCAGATAAAGAAATGTTTTTTTCTTCACCCTGCTGTTTATGCAGTCTGACAAGCCCAGACAACTGGAGACCTTCAGCTTTTATAGCACAATATTTACAATTAGAAGAAACGGGCCATAATGGAATCTAGCCTGGCATTAAATGTTAAATCAGTCAGTCATGAAATTAAAACAGGAGGAGAGCACACAGACAGTGGTGGAAGGGAAAGCTCTTCTCTTATAAGCAGGGGATAAGAAGTCTAACCAACTTCCTCTAAATGGGGATGACTGTGTGAGACACAGTAATTACCATCATCTTGTGGTTCTAAACCAAGGTTGTTACAGGGCACAGGAGGTACTACGGATCCTACCTCCACCCCTCTGTAAACTGGCATCAGTAACGTGTGTGTGTGTGTGTGTGTGTGTGTGTGTGTGTGTGTGTGTCCGTCCGAAATAGTGTTGTCACAATACCAGAATTTTTACTTCGATACCAGGTTTAGTATGAAGATACCAAAACAATACCCTGGGGGGGGAGTCAATAGCCTGTCACAGAATGGCACTAGGTACAGACAGATATTGAGTTCAATATAATTACATTACATTTTTGAATGTATGCATTAATGAATCAAATTATACAATCAATTTGACATAGTTTTTTTAAACCAAACTACATTACCATTTATTTGAATGGTAAATCTCTAATGATAAACTGGGCAACTCAATATGTAGCCTATCCTGTTGGGGCCAGGGGGCAGGATCTTATCCCGGTATTGGGATTCATTGTCATGTGACCATGGCGGGGAATTCAAAACTGCAAGAGTCTAATCATTTCAAATACTCAAATAATCAACTATTTTCCTCCATTTGAAAGATACACATCTCCTAAATCTAACCACGTTGTCCGATTTTCAGAGGCTTTACGGAGAATGCATAAAGTTAGGTTATGTTAGGAGAGTACATTGACAATAGCTGTGTGTAATGTTTAGCCAATTCAAAGAAGGGCATCAACACAGACAGAAAACCAGCTAGAATTATGCACTTACCTTTGACAATCTGCATCAGATGACACTCATAGGACATTATGTTATACAAAACATGCATTTTTAGTTCCATCAAGTTCATATTTATATCCAAAAACAGCATTTACAGTCGCGGTGAAATTCAGATTTTTTTCCGGCTCGAATGCTCCCAATGAATCCAGTGTTACAAATCACGGAATTACTATTCGAAAACATTGGTAAATTATAATATTGTCATTCAAAGAATAATATATTATCATCTCGTAATTGCTACCGAATGGCCAGATCTCAAAATAACTTTACTGGGAAATCACATTTTGCAATAAACGGGGTACTATGCTAAGAACAATAGGCTAGGCTATACAGGTTAGCAGCATCTAATATCATAATAACATTGTAAATATCCCCTTACCTTTGATTATCTCCATCAGAAGGCACTGCCAGGAATCCCAGGTCCAGAACAAATGTGGTTTCTTTTGACAAAGTTCATAATTTATGTCCAAATAACACCAAGTAGTTAGCGTTCAGTAGGCTCCCACAAAACGTGGTGGGGGGGTGTAAAATCACGCCGAAAAGCTAAAAAAACCTAGTAAATAATCTATTTACGTTCGTTCAAACATGTCAAACGTTGTTTAGCATCAATCTTTTGGTCCATTTTTAACGTGAAACATCAGTAATATTTTTCACACAACCTATCCTGTGTCTAGAAAAACGATTATGACAAATGCACTCTTCTCAGATTTATGCGCAGGCGTGAAAAAATGAAGTGACGACATGTCAACTTCCCTGCATTCTAATTTGCTCTGTGTTAATCATAGACGCTTCAAACAACTTTATAAAGATCGTTGACATCTAGTGGAAGCCGTAGGAATTGCGAAATGAATCCTTTCTCACTGTGGTATCTATAAAACAATGACACTAAATAGTACAGTCACAAAATTCACATATTTTTTTTTATCTATTTTTCACAGGTTTTTGCTTGCAATGAGTTTTGTTATACTTACAGACACCATTTAAACTGTTTTAGAAAATTCAGAGTGTTTTAATAATATGCATATCCTAGCTTCTGAGTTGGTGTAGGAGGCAGTTAAAAATGGGCACATATTTTTTTCAAAATTTCTCAATACTGCCCCCTAGCCCCAACAGGCTATGCACAATACAGATGAATGTATATTCAATAAGAGTGTGTGCATGCATCAAGTTATTGAGCTTGTTTTGGCTGATTTCATGGGGCTACAGATGAAGAAAAAAAATATGTTTCCCTTCCATTTGAGACTTATTTTACTGTACTGATTAGCATAGAAGAAGCAATCTCTTACATGATAAAAGCGCTGTCAAAGACCCGTGACATTAACACACAGTTCGAGCAAAGACGGTGCAGTATGAAGATAGGCAGTTTCTGCCTCTCCAATAGAAATCCTGAGCACACTTGGAAGAGATGTGATGTCGACATTGGCTAGCTAAGCTCACGCACAGAAACACATTGGGTCTAACGGCTGTCTCGCGTCGAATTGAATCAAACGTTCCCGGAAGTCTTGCGATTTCACCTCTACCTTACACCCTAGACCCACTTCAATTTGCTTACCACCCCAATAGATCCACAGACGATGCAATTGCCATCGCACTGCACACTGGCCTATCCCATCTGGACAAGAGGAATACCCACGTAAGAATGCTGTTCATTGACTATACCTCAGCCTTCAACACCATGGTACCTTCCAAGCTCATCATTAAGCTCGGGACCCTGGGTCTGAACGCCGACTAAGTGAATGAATAAAGTTTTTGGTCACATTCAGCTTTGAAATCAGCAATATTTTGCATATCACAAACAAGGTACTTGGGGTAGTGAACTGATATCAGCTTCAGCAGTAAGCGAGCAAGGAAAGTTAGCCTACAAAGTTGGATGCTACCGGTATCTTCTTGCACTGTCAAGTGTTCTATCCTGTAATGGACATTGTTTTGCGAACAGTAATGAACAGTTTCAACATTTCTACATGCTGTGTTGCATTATTCAAGTGTGTTAACTTATGTGCAGCATAAGTGGTGATTCAGCCCAGACTCCCAGTGAGTGCAGTGGTTCCTCAGGACAGAATAGAGCTAGCAATGACTAAAGTGGAGCAGTCACGGTAAGCTCCAGACTTGATCCTCAAATCAGTAGATAACGTGAGACACATTTTACAGAAATACCAAAAGTAAAAAATAAATAAAAAAAAGTACCAAAGTTTCAGTAAACCATGCAACACTAGTCCAAAAATCTAATCTACTACATCCTAAAACATACTGTAATAACTGTACTACATACTATTTAGAATGTACTGTTTAGTAAAAATGAATGCAGTAAGCCACAAATATCAACATACTAGGCTCATTCATGCCGACAATGCCTTATAACGCCATTCGTTCATTTTTGGTGCAGCCCTTCCCCTTCTTTGAATATCAGCTGTTGTCAAACACACGTGGGTCTGGAAAGACAATTATCTTCCTCAAGTGCAGCAAATTTTACTAGATGAAAAGCCAAAATGGAGTATGACATCCTGGCATTTAAAGAATACTACATTTTTGAAATGTCATACCATAACACTACATTCTTTTACTTTTAGATTTGTGTATTGTTAGATTCTACTGCACTGTTGGAGCTAGGAAGCATTTCGCTACACCCGCAATAACATCTGAGAAATGGTGTGTGGGACCAATACATTTTGATGTTGTCATTTTCGCATACCCAAAATGCCTACTATTTAGAACCCAAGTACGGCTATTAGGACATAACCAGTGTCAAGGAGCGTGTGCCAAGCACTGTGGAAAGAGATTAGGTCCTTTGGAAGAGTATTTCTTTAATAAACCTCCACTCAGCGCTGAGACAGAAGGCACTACGGACCATGGAACTTCTATAGTAGGCCTAATGGAAGTAAACATAGATTGCATTATCTCCAATGAAAAATCTGCTATGACCTAAGCCTGTTCATATTCAAGGCATTCAATTTTATTTCTGCAGTCTTTCCTTTGGCAAAAAAATAAATATTAAAATCCCTATTGAAAGACAAGTTGCTTTGAGAAACTTTTATCTGCTGTGATTGAGCCTTTCTTTTTATGGAGTTTTGAAACACTAGACTACTGCAGTAGAACATCCCTCTCCATTGCCGCTGGTTTAGCTTACTTTTAAGGAATATGAAAGATGCAGTGGCCTCATGCATTCCAACAGCGCACCAGTTCCAAAACAACCAATTCCCCATTTCTCTCGCTCTCTCTGAGATTCCTTTAACTGGGTTATAGGAGGAGGCACGGAAAGGACTCATTAGACAAATAAAAAAATGTATTTCAATATGCGAGCTAAATGTTCAAAGTTATAAGCTTTAAACGTTGTAGTGTTTTAGAACAGTGTGGCGTAAACACATTCCTAGGTTCAGAAAGGCTTTCCCCTTCCAGCCCAAATCTGTATACTCTGTATGCCTTGGCCTATATGAAAGTCTTATTAATTCAATCATTGTAGTAGTTACAGCTAAGGGCACTGCATCGACAAAGAAAACGCTAATGAAAACATTAACGTAGCCTATCGGATAGGACCAATACGACATATGAGGGTTAACGAGCGTTTTATTCGAGAGTGAACTACTTGAAATATATTTTTTTTAATAGTGCTTTCCTAAAAAGGCATACACTTGAGGGTGCCCTTTGAGTGTAGTGCAGCCCTATCCCGAAAGCCTGATGATATCAGTGAGCTTGAGTGCCTGCATGCTCACGAGGAAGGCAGTCAGACAGACACAAGTCTGAGCACTGCAGACAAGTCCAGGTACTGAAACTGGGTCAGTCTCCATTCCAAAGTGTACGGTACATTTCATAGCCCATCTACATCGCTTTAACGTGAAATGTCACTATAGTTGACATTTTGGATCTGCAAAATCTGCTATTTTGATTTGAGTTTCTGAAACTTTGTCTTTACTCGTGTCTAAACACCACCGCTAGCATGCTTATCGTAAATGCATTACTCACAGTGCTAATCCTAAAAAGTAATCATATTTCATTGTAGCTTTTTTTGTAAACTCTGCCAGTTCCATATGGTAATGGTGTTCCAATTATCACCAAACTATAAAATCATGCCTCATGGATTAGCACAGAAGCAGGATAATATGGAAGGGACATTATGTGCTAATCTGGTTGAGGAGAGCAGCAGAACAGGGTGCAGAGGAATCTTAAAAACAAAGCAAGCCGAAACACCCCAATCTTTAAAGAGAAACTCATAAAATGTTAAGCAGAGCCCACAGCTCAGATCATAGAGTTATTAGATTGAACAAAGTGTATCTGAGCACTACAACAGCGGCAAACTTAAAATAGAATTTTTATAAATAGCACCGGTGAAACATTTACGAGTGGATTATAAAAGCAAGACAGTGAAACAGGTTCAAATGTAATAATAGAATAACTTCCCTACTGTAAAAGAGTGGGACAGTGTCTATTTATGCAAGTTGTTAGCATGGGATCTTTTCAGTAAAATACTGTTTCTATACTGAACAAAAATATTTCAACTCTGCAAAATCTGTGTTACAATTCATATAAGGAAATCAATCAAATTAAATAAATTCATTAGGGCCTAACCTATGGATTTCACATGACTGGGCAGGGGCACAGCCATTGGGAAGCCAGGCCCAGCCAATCAGAATTAGTTTTTCCCCCACAAAAGGGCTTTATTACAGACAGAAATACTCCTCACCAGCACCCCAACTCAGACAATTCCGCAGGTGAAGAAGCCGGATGTGGAGGTCCCAGGCTGGCGTGGTTACACGTTGTCTGCGGTTGTGAGGCTGGTTGGATGTACTGCCAAATTCTCAAAAACGACGTTGGAGGTGACTTATGGTGGGAAATTAACATTAAATTATCTGGCAACAGCTCTGGTGGACATCTCTGTAGTCAGCAATTACATGCTCCCTCAATTTGAGACATCTGGGGCCTCCCGAGTAGCGCGGTGGTCTAAGGCACTGCATCGCAGTGCTAGCTATGTCACTAGAGATTATGGGTTCGAGTCCAGGCTCTGTCGCAGCCGGCCGCAACCAGGAGACCCATGGGGCGGCGCACAATTGGCCCAGCGTCATCCGGGATAGGGGAGGGCCTGGCCGGCAGGGATGTCCATGTCCCATCACACAGTAGCGACTCCTGTGGCAGACCGGGCACAGTGCACACTGACACGGTCGCCAAATGTACGGTGTTTCCTCCGACACACTGGCTTCCGGGTTATAACATTTGAGATGTCTTTTACATTGTGTTATGTGACAAAACTGTACATTTTAGAGTGGCCTTTTATTGTCCCCAGCACAAGGTGCACCTGTGTAATGATCATGCTGTTTAATCAGCTTCTTGATGTGCCATATCTGTCAGGTGGATGGATTATCTTGGCAAAAGGAGATATGCTCACTAACAGGGAAGTAAACAAATGTGTGCACCGAACTTGAGAAATAAGCTTTTCGTGCATATGGAACATTTCTGGGATCTTTTATTTCAGCTCATGAAACATGGGACCAACACGTTACATGTTGTGTTTATATTTTTGTTCAGTATAGTTTTACCCTCAAGACATGAAACAAGATGTACTGGAATAATAGAGTCAACTCATCTTGAGCACTCTCTGGTTTTGGTTCAACAGTCAACCTTAAAACCTCTACAGGATTTGTGAGTCCCTCTCGGGACGGTTGAGCTAACGTAGGCTAATGCAATTAGCATGAGGCTGTAAGTAACAAGAACATTTCCCAGGACATAGACATATCTGATATTGGCAGAAAGCTTAAATTCTTGTTAATCTAACTGCACTGTCCAATTTACAGTAGCTATTAGTGAAATAATACCATGCTATTGTTTGAGGAGAGTGCATCATTTTGAACATGAAGTTATTAATAAACCAATTAGGCACATTTGGGCAGTCTTGATACAACATTTTGAACAGAAATGCAATGGTTCATTGGATCAGTTTAAAACTTTGCACATACACTGCTGCCATCTAGTGGCCAAAATCTAAATTGTGCCTGGGCTGGAATAATACATTAAGGCCTTTCTCTTGCATTTCAAAAGATGGTACAAAAAAAACGTTTTTTCTATGTATTATCTTTATCATTTCCACAAACTTCAAAGTGTTTCCTTTCAAATAGTACCAAGAATATGCATATCCTTGCTTCAGATCCTGAGCTACAGGCAGTTAGATTTGGGTATGTCATTTTTGGCGAAAATTGAAAAAAAGGGTCCGATCCTTAAGAGGTTTTAAACTCACGATTCAAAATAAATTGCGCGAACAGCGAAAGAACTCTGAACTCCCTAGGTGGGCTACATTTCAGCAGAGAAAATAATCCCATTTTCAAGTAAATCTTAGATGGCTTTACACTGTACATAACAGTTCAATAGACAAACTATAATGTAGGCATACATATTCCTGTAAGTGAAAAACAAGTATCACATCTAAAGGAGGGGAAACCCAGTTCAACAAGGCAAGGAGACAGATGGTTACCTGTCCTGCTGTCCATGACATAGGTCTCGATGATGGCACTCTTCTTACAGATGTCATCAGCCATGGAGGAGCAGCTGACCTCTAGGTGTTTAACCTGCAGCATATTAGACACACACATTAGATACACCTAAAGAGATCGCCACACAGCTGGTTTACGGAGAAAAGGGGCACCAAATCCAGGGGGCACCAAATGTCAACACAAAGGACCTGTCACAGCTACTAGCATGAACATCAATCATCTCTCACACATAGAGCAGGCAGGCAGCAAGTGTGAATAGATCATATGATCTGGGGAAGAACAGCAAGGCACGAAAACAAGTAATAGCAGCAGATCCCTGTCCAGTGTAGCCATATTTGTGAATTTTATATAAAGTCCCCAGTAAAAGATGGTTTCACAATTTAATTGGAAATCAAATCTATTCTAGTGGTCAAAAAAAGGATTCATTAATGCCACAGACTCATAAATTGCAGTGAAGAACATTAACTTTATCTCACAACTATCCGTCATGTCAGTTTCTCCCCAAATAATATTGACAGTTCAGGCTGATTTAAAAAAAAATAATAATAATGTTTTGTGTTTGGTTTTATTTGATCTTCCATTCATACTACTAACTGTAATTTAGTTGTACAACCATACACTCCCCACCATATTTATTACAATTGGTGAATTTGGCTCTACACTGCAGCATTTTTATTTGATTAAATGTTTCTTATGAAGCAACAGTATAGAAATGTCACCTTTTATTCCAGGGTTTTTTCACACATATCTGATTTACCATTTAGAATTTGCATTTGAAGACTTTTTCCATAAATATTGCCAAGATATTTCTGAACATTTCTACATTCATTTGGATGCTACCATGATTATGGATAATCATGAATAATGATGAGTGAGAAAGAATATCACCCCAAATACTGGACCAAATACTAAACTTTAAGTGGTTTTGTCCAAATACTTAGAGGGGAAAAAACTACTTACAAAAAAAAAATGGTGGGAAGCAGATACATAAAGTGCTTTCATTTCCAAACGGTAATACAAATACATATGAAAATACCCTCAAACTAAAATGGTGACATTCTATACTGTCGCCTCATATGAAATATGTGTTCTCAAATCCAAAATGCTGGAGTATAGAGACAAATGTACACATTTTAGCTTAACTGTGCAAATATATACAGAGGGGAGTGGGAAAGGAAAGGGAAAACCTAGTCAGTTGCACAACAATGCATTCAACATTTAACCCAATGTCGATTAAGCTAGGGGAGCAGTTGTTGTTCGGGGTTAACTGCAATTCTCAAGTGCAGAACGGCAGATTTTTTCCATCTTGCCGGCTCAGGGATTCGAACCAGCGACTTTTCGGTTACAGGCCTCTCTTGGGCAGGTGGGACGAGCGCCTAATTCAAATCAACAAAATGTCATAATTTAAAGTTCTCAAACATACGACTATTTTACACCATTTTAAAAGGTACACTTCTCCTTAACGTAACCACATTGTCCGATTTCAAAAAGGCTTTACGGCGAAAGCATAAAGTTAGATTATGTTAGGACAGGTACAACACAAGAAAAACCACACAGCCATTTTCCACGCAGAAGAGGGGTCACAAATACCAGAAATTCAGCTAAAATTAAGCACTAACCTTTGATGATCTTCATCAGATGACACTCCTAGGACTCAATGTTAGACAATACATGTATGTTTTGTTCGATAAAGTTCATATTTATATCCAAAAACAGCATTTTACATTGGCGCGTGATGTTCAGAAAATATTTTGCCTCCAATACTCCCGTTGAATCAGCACAACAATTTACAAAAATATTCATCATAAAACGTTGATAAAATATTAAACTGTTATTCAAAGAATTGTAGATAACCATCTCCTTTATGCAACCGCTGTGACACATTTCAAAAAAGCTTCACAGGGAAAGCACACTTTGCAATAATCTGAGTACGGCGCTCAGAAAAATACACTAGGCAATACAGATACCCGCCATTTTGGAGTCATCTAAAATCATAAATAGCATTATAAATATTCACTTACCTTTGATGACCTTCATCAGAAGGCACTTCCAGGAATCCCAGGTCCACAATAAATGTTGTTTTGTTCGATAAAGTCCATAATTTATGTCCAAATACCTCCTTGTTGTTTGCGCGTTCAGTAAGCTACTCCAAATGTAGGAAGCGCGCCCACAATTTCACGACGAAAAGTTTAAAAAAAGTTATATTTACGTTCGTTGAAACATGTCAAACGTTGTATAGAATCAATCTTTAGGGCCTTTTTAACATAGAACTTCAAAAATATTTCAACCGGACGATTCCGATGTCTTGAAAAACGTTTTGGAACACAGCTACCTCATCACGTGAATGCGCGCCAATGAACTCATGTCCTTCCCTGAGTCACCAACTTGCCGGCCTTCTTGTTCGCTCTCTGTTCACTGCAAAAGCCTGAAACTAGGTTCTAAAGACTGTTGACATCTAGTGGAAGCCTTAGGAAGTGCAAAATGAACCCTAAGTCACTGTGTGTTGGATAGGCAATGACTTGAAAAGACTACAAGCTCCAGATTTCCCACTTCCTGGTTAGATTTTTCTCAGGTTTTTGCCTGCCGTATGAGTTCTGTTAGACATCATTCAAACAATTTTAGAAACTTCAGAGTGTTTTCTATCCAAATCTACTAATAATATGGGCCCGAGTAGTAGGCCGTTTAATTTGGGTACGTTTTTCATCCGGCTGTGAAAATACCCAAGAGAGGTTAACCGCTAGGCTACCTGCCACCCATGTATAGAATATATATTACACAGTTTATAGTAAATGATAACCAAGTTGAAAACGTAGTAGAACGAAGCATAAGACACATTTCCATTGTTCGCTAGTAACATAGACAATAAAGTTGTATTGTAAGTATGAATTGCATGACTACCTTCTCCTCCAACATCCATTTCTCTTGCTGCACCTCAGCCAGCCTCAGGAAGAGTTCCCCAACCTCATCATCAGACAGGTCAGCAGGGCGCTGGGACTGGGGGCTGCCGCTGGCGGACTTAGAACACAGAGGACCAGACAACTGTTAAACGCCTGTTCCCTACATAACATTCACTCAAAGAGAAGCTATTTTGTGCACTCTGCGTAATATAATTCATTATCTCTGCATCACTGGCTCTGAGCTCGACAGCTCTAATGGTACAGGCTTATCTGTACATTGTACACAAGCTAGGCAAGACGTCTGTTCAGTACAGAACTGGAATACATTATGTTTTAAGTGGAAACAATTGGAGAATTCTAAATTGTATTCTTCAGAGAGTTCTCTGTCTTTCCCACTCCTTTTCCTCAACCATCCACCTCCCTTGCAAAGAAAAACATTCAGGACTTGTGTTTATTGAAAGGGTTATAATAATAGCATCCACGCTATTTATAGGCTATTAACAGCGGCACATAAAAGTGAAACGCATGTGAACTCCCTGTTGAGCTGCCTGTCATAACTGTGGTTGGTGAAAGTTCAGCCTCTCATCTCTGCCTCAGAATGTACAGTTTGTACTCTTGGCAGTTACAAATGCAATGTAAGAGGTGATGTGTTGATGCAGACGACCTCATTGGTTCCTTACATCAAATAATGTATTTTTTCTTCTATGTGGATTATGCTGTTCTGTTGACTACAAAATGTATATTCAACATTCACATTCTGATTCACTACTTTCCAACACCTATCTTGTCAACACTGCATACTATTGCTTTAACAACGATTGTATGTGCTTTGGCCGGTTTCTTGGTGTCCTGTCTTGACTCTAGCTGACTGGTGTAGTGTACCTTGTTGGTGCTCTGTGCTGACTGGTGTAGTGTACCTTGTTGGTGCTCTGTGCAGAGGCGCCCTCCTTCATGATCTCCCCATAGCTGAAGGAGGAGACACTGCTGCTATCTCCCCTCTGCTGCGAACGATTAGGAGAGCTGATCTCTGACAACACCAGCTCCTCCAGGCCTGGAAACACACACACACACACAAAATTGAGCATTCTTGCTAAGGAATTACATCAGAAGTAATTATTCTAAGTGGGGAAAAAAGTCGTTCTAACGTCAAACACCTTTTTGCATTTTCTTGACGTGGTTAATATTCCTTTTCAGGCCATATCAAAGCAAGAGCACACCTTCTCAAACCTCTTAAGTCTGGCAGTATTTCAAACGCAGCATTCCAATCATCCCAACGATAACTACAGAACATTGTCAACTAACAACATCCATTGTGTGTTTGATGGGGAAACACACACTAATTAAGTTAGGACCGATTGCATAGTGCATAGAGGGAAACCTCAGTCCATAAGCACTGATGGATTCCCTATAGTAAACTAAAGGCTAATGTAGGAAGAACTCCCGTCTTTGCAGGGATATAGGTATCTACCTAAGGCCCCCACTGATGTGCACTAACTTTGGACAAAGATAAAAGCTCCCTACTTTAAAATGTCTGATCCTCAACTTTCTGTAAAGCAACCATTAAACATTTAAGGACACCTAGTAAATTATACATGGCCCAAAAGAGGATTTCCCTGGCATCACCAACAACCTACAGCCAGGAAACAAGAGTATGCATTACTCTGTGGCACATTTTAAGAAGGGGCGGGGGGGCACCATAAAATATTAGAGGTCTGCATTTTGTTGACGGTTTGTTTGGGGTGGGGGGGTCCCCACAGGAGTAAATGTTTTCAAGATGCCATACACATTACTGAGAAACATACAGGTACAGCAGTAAGAGGGTTATTTCTCTGTTAGAATCTTTGGTTGCCACATCAAATTTTATTGGTCACATACACATGGTTAGCAGATGTTAATGCGAGTGTAGCGAAATGCTTGCGCTTCTAGTTCCGACCGTGCAGTAATATCTAACAATTTCACAACAGCTACCTTAAACACACACAAGTGTAGAGGAATGAATAAGAATATGTACATATAAATATATGGATGAGCGATGGCCGTGCAGCATAGGCAAGATGCAGTAGATGGTATAGAGCACAGTGTATACATATGAGATGAGTAATGTAGGGTATGTAAACATTATATAAAAGTGCCATTGTTTAAAGTGACTAGTGATACATTTATTACATCCAATTTTTTATTATTAAAGTAGCTAGAGATTTGAGTCAGTATGTTGGCAGTAGCCACTCAATGGCTGTTTAACAGTCTGATAGCCTTGAGATAGAAGCTGTTTTTCAGTCTCTCGGTCCCAGCTTTGATGCACCTGTACTGACCTCGCCTTCTGGATGACAGCGGGGTGAACAGGCAGTAGCTCGGGTGGTTGATGTCCTTGATGATCTGTTTGGCCTTCCTGTGACATCAAGTGAAGTAGGTGTCCTGGAGGGCAGGTAGTTTGCCCCTGGTGATGCTTTGTGCAGACGTCACTACCCTCTGCAGAGCCTTACGGTTGTGGGTGGAGCAGTTGCCGTAACAGGCGGTGATACAGCCCGACAGGATGCTCTCAATTGTGCATCTGTAAAAGTTTGAGTGTTTTCGGTGACAAGCTAAATTTCTTCAGCCTCCTGAGGTTGAAGAGGTGCTGTTGCGCCTTCATCACGCCGTTTGTGTGGGTGGACCATTTCAGTTTGTCCGTGATGTGTACGCCGAGGAACTTAAAACTTCCCACCTTCTCATCGATGTGGATTAGGGGGGTGCTCCCTCTGCTGTTTCCTGAAGTCCACGATCATCTCCTTTGTTTTGTTGAGTGAGAGGTTATTTTCCTGACACCACATTCCGAGGGCCCTCACCTCCTCCCTGTAGGCCGTCTCGTCGTTGTTGGTAATCAAGCCTACCACTGTAGTGTCGTCTGCAAACTTGATGATTGAGTTGGAGGCGTGCATGGCCACGCAGTCATGGGTGAACAGGGAGTACAGGAGAGGGCTGAGAACGCACCCTTGTGGGGCCTCAGTGTTGAGGATCAGCGGGGTAGAGATGTTGTTTCCTACCCTCACACCTGGGGGCGGCCCGTCAGAAAGTCCAGGACCCAGTTGCACAGGGCGGGGTCGAGACCCAGGGTCTCGAGCTTAATGACGAGTTTGGAGGGTACTATGGTGTAAATGCTAATCTTACTCAATGAACAGCATTCTTACATACAGCATTCCTCTTGTCCAGATGGGTTAAGGCAGTGTGATTGCGTCGGACCTATTGGGGCGGTAAGCAAATTGGAGTGGGTCTAGGGTGTCAGGTAGAGTGGAGGTAATATGATCCATGACTGGTCTCTCAAAGCACAAAATAATGACAGAAGTGAGTGCTACGGGGAGATAGTCGTTTAGCTCAGTTACCTTAGATTTCTTGGGAACAGGAACAATGGGATAGGGATTGATTGAATATGTCCGTAAACACACCAGCCAGCTGGTCTGCGCATGCTCTGAGGACGCAGCTAGAGATGCCATCTGGGCCGGCAGCCTTGCGAGGGTTATCATGTTTAAATGTTTTACTCACGTTGGCCGCGTTGAAGGAGAGCCCGCAGGTTTTTGTAGCGGGCCATGTCAGTGGCACTGTATTGTCCTCTAAGCGAGCAAAGAAGTTGTTTAAATTTGTCTGGGAGCAAGACGGTTTCCGCGATGGGGCTGGTTTTCTTTTTGTAATCCGTGATTGACTGTGGACCCTGCCACATACATCTCGTGTCTGAGCCGTTGAATTGCCACTCTACTTTCTCTATACTGACGCTTAGCTTGTTTGATTGCCATGCGGAGGGAATAGCTACACTGTTTGTATTCGGTCATGTTTCCGGTCGCCTTGCCATGATTAAAATACACGGCTGTGATTATAATCAAAGAGAATTCTCTAGGTAGATAATGCGGTCGGCATTTGATTGTAAGGAATTCTAGGTCAGGTGAACAAAAGGACTTGAGTTCCTGTATGTTGTTATGATCACACCACAACTCGTTAATCATAAGGCATACACCCCCGCCCTTCTTCTTACCAGAGAGATGTTTGTTTCTGTCGGCGCAATGCGTGAAGAAACCGGGTGGCTGTACCGACTCTGATAACATATCCCAAGTGAGCCATGTTTCCTTGAAACAGAGAATGTTACAATCTCTGATGTCTCTCTGGAAGGTAACCCTTGCTCGAATTTCATCTACCTTGTTGTCAAGAGACTGGACATTGGCGAGTAGTATACCGATCCATTGTCCTGGGTGGTGGTCCAAACAAAGGATCCGCTTCGGGAAAGTCGTATTCCTGGTCGTAATGTTGGTAAGTTGACGTTGCTCTTATATCCAATAGTTCTTCCCGGCTGTATGTAATAAGACTTAAGATTTCCTGGGGTAACAATGTAAGAAATAATACATAAAAAAAATAAAAAATTAAATACTGTATAGTTTCCTAAGAACGCGAAGCGAGGTGACCATCTCTGTCGGCGCCATCAGATATAGGGATTTGAAAGTAAAGAGCTAAATTCAGAGGACAGAAGCGTGTGGTTCCTAGCCTGGCACAGAGCAAATGAGAGCTGTGACACACTGGTCTGGACAGGAGTCTGTCGTAAATGCAGAAGTTGCGCAGAAATGGTCTGAGCTTTCAATCAATCAAATGTATTTATAAAGCCCTTCTTACATCAGCTGATGTCACAAAGTGCTGTAGAGAAACCCAGCCTAAAACCCCAAACAGCAAGCAATGCAGAAGCACAGTGGCTAGGAAAAACTCCCTAGAAAGGCCAGAACCTAGGAAGAAACCAGGCTATGAGGGGTGGCCAGTCCTCTTCTGTCTGTGCTGGGTGGAGATTATAACAGAACATGGCCAAGATGTTCAAATGTTAATAGATGACCAGCAGGGTCAAATAATAATCACAGCGGTTGTAGCTTTGATTGGTTCTCAAAAGTATTTTTCTTTCCTGGGGGATTGAGACCTCATGTGGTTTAGATTAGAAAATCCACAGTTGTATTGGAAGGGGGCAGCGCCTGAGGACTGTGTGTGGTTGTCCATGTAAGTGCTTGAGTGAGAAAGACACAGAGGAGGACCAATCCGTAAAAAAGCACTGCCCCTTCATTATCGACGCGCATCGTGCCGACAACATCAAGCAGCCTTTCCAGACAGAGCTTGGTGTTTGCCAGACTATGTGGTGCTATCATGGTAATGGGTAGGGTGTGGGATAAACACCTAGCCAGTTGGCAAGTAAATATTTGATCCTTACTAGCTTAGTAAATGAACCATCCTCTCCATATTGATATCACATTTAACTGGTTCAACAATGAGCTGTTCATCCATATACAGTGGGGTCTGAAATTATTGGCACCCCTGATAAAGATAAGCATTAATGACTGAAATAAAATAAATTACTTGTTTAACAAGTAATAATTTCTGTTTTACTCAAAAAGGTAGGGGTTAGTATTTGGTCCCATATTCCTAGCATGCAATGACAACATCAAGCTTGTGATTAAAATGACAAAAAAAAATATTGTAAATATATATAGCAAATAGTCTGAAACATTTTAGTAATTTAGCAGACCTACTTATCCAAAGCGACTTACAGGAGCAATTACAGTTGCATGCCTTGCTCAATGACAGACTTTTCACCTCGAACCAACAACCTTTTGGTTACTGTCCCAACGCTCTTAACCGCTAAGCTGCCTGCCGCACTAAACAAACTGCAAATGCATCCATCAAGTTTGTAGTGATTACCTATTTTTTTGTTGTTGCATAAAATATAGCTCAGTATTAGAATGATTTGTATTATACAGTCATTATTGCTCATCTTTGTCAAGGCTGTCAATCATTTTGGACCCCACTGTATGTATGCCCAGTACTAGAACATAATTGTCTCCAGAAAGCTAACGTACAATCACACCATTGGTCCCAAACAATTACCATAACTAAACATATTTCACTTCTTCAATGTATGATGTTGGTGTACAAAGCATCTCTTTACCTCATTATTTCCTGTCTGTGATGAGTAGAAGTATGTTTCAGATCACATGTAGCAAACCACACTGTGACATGGCAGTTTATCTGCTCTCTTGTTTATATATGTGATCTGCACATTCTGTGCTCAATGTTTCATGTCTGTGATGATGTAGGCTAAACAGACGTTACATCATGGTTCAGTGAACGAGAGGACGTCCTTCAAAACAGTCAACCATCTCCCTCCCTCAAATGCCAATATAGAACATGTACTGGTATATAGACTTTTGCCTGACTACATAAAATGTGTGGAGGTCAACCTGGCTTTCTGATGTCCTCTCACCTGTCCTGGTCTTGGTGTTGGTGAGGATCTCCTGTAGCCGCTCCTGTAGTTTATCAGCTCTCTTCCTCTCCAGCTGTAGCTGCCTCTTCAAGTCTTTCAGCTACAAACAACGTTACAAAGCCATGAGAGGAGAGTACACGACTTCATTTGAAAAATACTGCAGCATACAGGCGGTTTTCTATAGAGACAACAGCGCCAGTCTGACTCAGGGAGAGACAAAGGTAATCTTAGACAGGCATCAGATTAAGACAAAGAAAACAATCCAATAAGATGACCCATCCTCCCCAGAAAACAATTTAGATAGCTGGCTGGAACAAGGAGCTACAAAGCCCTCGCGACCCCTATGCCTCAGGCTAGCCCATATTCTTGCAATTATTTGCAGAGGCAGATTCTTATCATCAAGACAGGCAACGGATAATTGGTTACAAGGGGTCAAACTGGCATATTGAAAAGGCTGCCCCGATTCCACTTCTAAAGAGCAGATTGGGTGCGGCGTCGTGCACTGCCTGCCTACCTGCCACCTGTAAGTAATCATTCAATTTCCTCTCCATAGCAAATGGAAGGGGCCTGACTCAGTTTCCCCTCAGCTCAGCTGTTAGTGGTAAGACAGAAACAGAGGTGTTCCACTTACTGCTGAACTGCCTTTCTTCTCCAGGATCCTCTGGCCATCCACTGTATCTTTAATTTCCTGTATACCACAACGACAGGGAGAGTACATCATGAAAGTCATTAGATGACCACACAGGCTCATTATACTGCTTATACTGTTTTGTGTACATTTATGGAACATTAAACTGTACATTCCTCTGAAAATGTGATGGGGGGGGTTAATAGTAGTTTATGCTAATTGCAAGGGGGTTAGTTTACCTGCTTAAGTTTTCCAATGGTTTCATTGTGCACATCCCTCTCTTTCTCTACCTCTGTCAAATGCAGCTTCACACCATCTATATCAGATTCCTTTCCCTGAATGAGAAACACAAAGAATATGTATTCAGTTCTGTTATTTTCCTATATAAAATCTTAGAATCTGCTGGGTTTAAGAGGTTAGAAGGAAAACCCCATTTTAAATCAGTTTCAACATAATTAGGGTTCTATTTACACCATGCTAATGGCGTCACTTACAGTAATTACAAGATTAACATAACAGTTGGACAATGTTTAACAGTTTGAAATTAACTTCATGACATATGACACCCCTTTGCTGCTATAACAGCCTCCACTCTTCTGGGAAGGCTTTACACTAAATGTTGGAACACTGCTGCAGGGACTTGCTTCCATTCAGCCACAAGAGCAGTAGTGAGGTCGGGCACTGATGTTGGGCAGTTAGGCCTGGCTCGCATTCATCCCAAAGGTGTTTGATGGGGTTGAGGTCAGGGCTCTGTGCAAGCCAGTCAAGTTCTTCCCCACTCATCTCGATAAACAATTTCTTTATGGACCTCGCTTTGTGCACAGGGGCATTGTCAGGCTGAAACAGGAAAGGGCCTTCCCCAAACTGTTGCCACAAAGTTAGAAGCACAGAATCTTCTAGAATGTCATTTTTTTTCTATAGCGTTAAGATTTCCCTTCAGTTGAATTAAGGGGCGTAGCCCAAACCATGAAAAACTGCCCCAGACCATTATTTATCCTCCAAACTATTCTTTTGGCACAATGCATTGGGGCAGGTAGCGTTCTCCTGGCACCCGCCAGACCCAGACTCATCCGTCAGACTGCCAGATGGTGAAGTGTAATTCATCACTCCAGAGAATGTGTTTCAACTGCTCCAGAGTCCAATGGCGGCGAGCTTTACACCACTCCAGCCGAAGCTTGGCCTTGCGCATGGTGATCTTAGGTTCATGTGCAGCTAGCTGCTCAGCCATGGAAACCCATTACATGAAGCTCCCGACAAACAGTTCTTGTGCTGACGTTGCTTCCAGAGGCAGTTTGGAACACGGTAGTGAGTGTTGCAACCAAGGTCAGACGACTTTTACGCGCTTCACAGCACTCGGCGGTCCCGTTCTGTGTGCTTGTGTGGCCTACCACTTCACGGCTGAGCCTTTGTTGCTCCTAGACGTTTCCACTTCACAATACCAGCACTTACAGTTGACCGGGGCAGCTCTAGCAGGGCAGAAACTGACTTGTGGGAAAGACGGCATCCTATGACGATGCCACATTGAAAGTCACTAAGCTCTTCTGTAAGGCCATTCTACTGCCAATGTTTGTCTATGGAGATGTAATGGCTGTGTGCTCGATTTAATAAACCGGTCAGCAACGGGTCTAGCTGAAATAGCCGAATCCACTAATTTGAAGGGATGTCTTTTTGTATATATAGTGTACTTACATGATTTTTATTGAAACAGTGGGGGTTCAATTTGGGGTATGTCACCAAAAACACACACCAGACCACGTCAAACACTATCATATCATCAAACCTATGAGCCCTATTAGCAACCTAAGGGCCACCATATGCTGAGAAATCACAGTTAAATAGATGAAACACTTCATTACTGAAGATGTACAGTTAAACACACATCAGGTACTCAGGCGATGAGAATAGCAATTTGAGTCCTGTTTTCATCTCTCAGGCCATACTGCAGTGAACAAAGCCTAAATACACTAAACATAATACCAGTCAGTACTCCCCTGGGCCCGGATGAAAGTGTCAGAGTGTGTTGCTGTGTACAGCACTCTGCCATGTCTGTCTGGGAAGAGGAAAACGAGTTTACCTCCAGTTGGATAGAATGTTCCTTCTGTAGCTTCTCCATCTGCTCCTGGTGCTCTAGCCTGCTCTCCTCCATGCTCTCCTGAACACAGGAATACAACAGGGACAACGTTGGAACAAGCCATCACCTAATCATCAGCACACGTCTATTCTTAGCATTCTTTCTTATTTTCTTTAAAGGCTAAACTAAATATTTAAGGTCCTTAAATCACGCTACAAAACAATCTGAGCAGAATTAAGAAACAGACTAGTGACACCATGTGGTGAGTGTTAATGTGACAGGGGTTACTCCAGGCAGTGAAGAGCTCCACTCTCAACAAACAATATTGATCACCCATTAACCTTATCTTCAATAGCATCTATTCATGTTAATGTAAAATCTTTAAAGTGTATAGTGGTACAACCCAGCATTACTACAGGGCAGGCAGTATATATATATATATATATACCGTAATATCCCTGTGAATAAATCAACGTGAAACTGAAGTTGGTAATGTACCTCAGCCTCTTTGAGTCTGCGTTCGAACCAGCCCTTAGTTCCCTCCATAGACTGGACCTGGGCCTGCAGCTCCTCTACACTCTGCTGCAGACCCTCCAACTCCTTGTTGCGAGCCTAGGCGGTCATAGGGCAAAGGTCACATTAATACACAAGCAGTGTACCTTCTCATGTTCTCTTCCCTCTCATTGGCCCTTTGGCCCGGACTCGCGCCACCCTCCCACCTTCTCATCTCGGAGCTGTGAGCGGATCTCCTCCTCGGTGCGGTTCTTGTCCTCGTGGAGACCCCTCAACTCTTTCTCGTAGCGCGCCCGCACCCCCAGCACCTCCTTCTCATGCTGCAGACGCACGTCGCTCAGCTCTTCCTTGTGTCGTGACTTCTCTGTGATAATGTCGATGGCAAGCTCGTCCAGCATGGCCTTCCGCTTGTCTGCTGTCTGAAGGGGGAGGGACATGGGAATGGGAGATGATATCTCTGGATGTTACTACACATCTCTGACATTTACTGTGATGATACACGACCAATAACATTCAAATCTCACTTGGCACTTAAACAAACCGTAAGACAAATCAGACTCAAATATAACTCTGTGATATGCTAAGTCTAAGACAGGCACATAAGGTCATTGAAGCTGTGATGTCCATTAACAGTCTGTGATCCTGTGGGCATAACGAGCGGCGCTTTGAGAGGTCAACTCAGCATTCCCACCTTCCCTGGGAGAATGCCAGTAATGAGAGTGCCATGTGTATTACAGAACAATAGTCACTGTGCTCTAATAACCAGTGCTCTTGTGAGTGGGATGAAGCCTCCTGTGTGTGTCTCTGATCACTCCCTTCCCGCATGTGTGTGTGTGTCAGATACCTTTTTAGCCTCCTCCAGCTCTTGCTGTACCCCGTCTTTCTCCTGGCCAACTTCAGTCAGCTGCTCCAACAGTCTGCTGTTGGCACGGTTTGACTCCTACAGATACATTCATCAGAGGAGCACATGAGAAAGTGATGGGTATAAAAATACATTTGCAACGGGAGCTTTTTCCTCCCCGACCTACAAGATAAGCACTATATCATAGTAAAAAAAGTAAGGATTCTGACCTACCAATTAAGAGGACCTAGTCCTGCATTATTTGTCATAGACAGTACTCCACATTTGTTTAAGATAGATAGGTTCTCTAAGTATGCATGTACTAGGACAGTGTGAGGGCCACACAAACCTGTAGCTGAGAGTTAAGGTCATCTCTCTGTGCCAGAAAGCTCTCCTGCTCCGTCCGTTTCTGCTGCAGCTCCACATTCAGAGCCATGTTTTGGTCACGCAAAAGGTTCATCTCCTGAGTCTTCACTGTCTGAATCTAATGACACAACACCCACTAGTCAGGACACACTCACCATCACAATGGATCAACATCTGACGACTTTGTTTAATGAAACATGCTAGTGGATCAAATGGGTCAGTTAGGTAGAAGTTAAAAAAGTGAGAAAAGAAAAGCAGGTGAGCAGAAGTTTGACACACAATGATGATTTAGGATTAAGCTTTGTAGGGCAAAACAACAAACAGTTACTGTAAGTAGTAGCAATTCATGTCTGAACACCATTCGTCACTATGTGAAAAAAAAAATCTCTGTACCTCCCTGACTTTATTCGCATTAGCATGACTTGTCATATTGGTGATGCATCATGGTTAATGGCTGGTGAGTGGTGACGGCAACAGAATGAATATTGAGGAGGTTCCGCGGGGTAGTGGCAGGGCAGTAAGATGAGCTGTACCTGTTCTAGAGCTGCTAGGTTAGTCCTGAGAGCATCATTCTCAGTCAGGATACTCTCCACCTGCTCCTGACTCACAGCACTCTGACAAGCTACCTGGATCACAGACCCACACACAGGGTAACACAGGGGGCACCACCCAGGGAGGGAAGGAGGGGAGAGGGAGGAAAAAGACAATGTGCAAGGTGAAGAGAAGGATTCAAAACGGTGGCGATTGGCAGCTCAAGAATAGGGATAGGAAAGGGGGGGGATTTGATAGGGTGGATGGATCATCATTAAAAGAATGAAGGAAGAAGAGGCAGGGTGAAATGACCAGAAGGGGATCAGTGAGGCAAGAAAGTCAGATGGCAAAGAAATGTGAAAAATAAGTATAAATTAGGCAATGTAAAAGAAACAAAGAACGGTGACAGAAGCCAGATCAGAAACAGAACTTCTGCATGACTAGCCAAAACAGAAAGCTGGACTTGAAATAAAAATTGACTTCCATATTGAAAAGAGAAAATGAAGAGAAGGTAAGAGCAGGTTTCAATGCCTTATCTTGTTGTCGTCTACCCAAAGCGGAGTTCAAGTTAATTAAGACTTACGACATAAGTGCCAGTCGTGCTAGGAGGCCTAATTAAGTGGAAAACAGAATGGTCCCTAATGAAGTGCACTGTGCCCACTTAAGACTGTGGACCACTCTCTTCCAGACAACCTCTTCAGACACAGACTAATCTCCAATTATTTAGGGTGATCCGCACTTTGCCTTTTCATTAACCGTCAATTAAAATGTCTTGACTCTAAGATAATTTGAACATTTTGGAACTTCAGCAGGAAGGGAAGAGAGCATATAGTTCAAGAAAGTTTTGAGTTTACCTGATCTTTAAGTGCGTGTAGAACTAACTCGTGCTCCTTCTGCCGGCTCTGGAGCTGTTCCTTCATCTCACCAACACTCTAGAAAATAAATAAAAACAGGTAGCAAGAGTCAGCTTCAGCTTCCCACTAGATTCTGTCAATCATTTTAGGATATGGGTCCATGGCATACCTACTGCAACCCCGGTACAGATCAGGTTGTGAGGTTAAGAAGGCCTATGTATTGTCATAATACAACAATATGAGTACTCCAGGAACAAAACCAAATCATATATATTTTGGGGGATTGATCTCAGAACAGGCAACATCAGGATGTTTAACCTGGTTGGCTGACAGCAGATCTCCCTGTAGCTTCTGGATGCGGATGTTCATTGACTTCAGCTCCTCCTCCTTCCTCTGTTGAATCTCGTCGATTTTGGTCCTGGTGCAGAAAGAATGTATATTCATCTAATTGTCGTATTCTTCTCCAAATGGCGTCTGGCAGTTTTTTTTGTTACTTTTCTCTAAGTCATAAACAAGTAACACCACCTTCAGAAGCTTGGTTAAAGTGAAATATAAGTTGAATTTTTATACCCTTACCTGCTGTCATTGTAAAGGTCTTCTTTTTCACCTTGCAAATGCAGAAAGCTATAAAACAAATCGCAAAGAGCCAGTGAGAAAACTATTCAACCCTGAAATCACCCAGTAGAGGAGGTATAACAGACAGACTTCTCGAGCGGGAGGCCAGGGCTCTGCCGGTGTGAAATGAGCACATAAGGGGAGCTTTGGGCAGGCGACTTTGCAGACGCAGCAGATGACAGGTTTAGTCTCATTACTCTTGCCTGCCGACTGTACATGGGGCCAGAGCCTAGTGTCACAATGCAGTACTGAGCCAGCTGCCCAATATTGCCAGAGAAATACCACTATAATGGGACAGGGGATAATCATGACTGTCATACGCTCATGTAGTTCATCACAGCTGAGCCAAGATAACTTAAATAAGTTCATCCACAATTCTGCAAGGAAATACAATCAATTTATCATGGAATTGTCTTCCAATGGGAGGGGGGTTAATATATCTTGAAATTAATAGATTAAAGCATAATTTGCCATGTGTGTCACTTCAAAATGATACACATTTTAAGTACAGCAGCTTTGTTTACAAATTGCAGGTCAGATTTCTCTAGGTAAATATGAGGCACATGTTAGTTATAATTTCTCTTGCGCACGTTCCATCTGTTCCTCTGATCCATCCACGATTCACAGCAACATCACAAATATGAAGTGTGTATCCCTCTCATTATAAACAAGAGTTGAGTGATACAGAGTAAGTGTCATTTTTAGCTGACAGATGTGTGTGGTAACGGTTCATATTGGCTCCTGGCTGTCAGTCCCTCTGTCGGTCTGTGCGACAGCTGATCTGATGTACAGCAGCGCATATTTGAAAACACAGGCGGGTCATTTACAAAGTTGCTTTGATGTTGCTTGAGCTTCGGAATGAAACGGGAATTGTGGGCGATTTTGATTCAGCAAGGGAATATTTTCCTAGTGTAATACTTGCTAGTTGGACCGTGTTTTAGACTCCTCCACACAATTAGTGCCAAAATCAATAATCACGAAAGCATACATGTCTACTGGTAAATGAAGACATTTAAGAAGCTAGCTAGCTCACTCGCTAGCCAATTCAGCTGGCTAGCAAACAGCTAATATAGCCACACATGCATTGGTAGCATACCACTGGGTGATTATACAGCCAAATAAACATTTCTGCACTTACTTGCTTACTTTGCTGGAGTTGCTAGCTGGCTAAATGTTTTCCTCTTGGGTGTGGAGTTTACTATCGCAACCTTTTGATGGCTTATTTAATTTATAATTCAACCGTATATGACCGTTTACTTTTCCAGACAAGTATTTGCACTGCAATGGCTCAAGCAGAAAACTGTGCTAACATTGCACCGCAGCAGCCTATTAATGTTGTTCATGTACATTAGAATAACATTTTACTGCTGTAACTTTCATAGCTGACTCGACTTACAAATTGTCATTTTAATACAGTGGCCCGCTTGTTGTATAGGCTACAAGCAAATGAGAATACTACCATCTGTCTTATCAAGAGCGGCTGGTCCAGAGGCCGCTTGGGAACTCTCAGGTTGACCACATTACGACGTCTTCATAAACACAAACAACGTTACTGAAACTTACTGAGACTGGCTTTAAGGTTGACTTTATGTAGGACCAAAGAAATGCATTCGTAACATTTGCAAGCTAAATAGAATATTACCTGTCTTGTTTTTTCTTCAATTTCTCAGAGAGCTAGGGCACACATGAACAAAATCAGTGTTAGATTACATGCAGGGACCTAGATGCTAACATATACTACAGCCTAATTGATACATTGAAGAACACATCTGTTATAGTTACCTTCGCTAGCTCTTCTTGAAGTTTAGTGACGTCTGTCTGTTTGGATGACTGGAGGAGAGAAGAGAAAGATATAAGTACTTAAAATGAAGACTTCGAAATAGCCAAACCAAATTGTTGTCCTTTAATGTGACTTAGGGAAAGTCTGCCCACAGCTCATCATATTTATACATACCAACATGCCCTCAATTAGCATAGTAAATGAGGTAGCTTATTGCGTCACTTTGAGGCACTGGGGCAGGTAACATGAGAACTGACTACAACTTAACTCTTCTTTACCTAAAGTGCAATTATCACTTAGCAGCAAAAACAAATCTAAGACTGTCCATTACTCTCACCCTAGGATGTTGACACCTAGCCCAAGGTTGTGAGATTGGTCGTTACCTCTAGTGCTTGGAGCTGCTCCTTCAGTAGGCGCTTCTCCTCCACCTCAGTGTGCAGCTGCAGTTCCACCTCTGGCCCAAAGCATTGCGTTATTGGATTTGGACACAGTGCTGACCACCTAAGAGCATCCTGTTTCATAACTAGCCCAGTGCTCCTCACTGCAGGTCCTGCTGGGCACGCAGGTAGTCCATCTTAGTCTTAATTACAGTACGGTAAATGCTAAGAGGAATCTTTGGGACATCCAACTCTGACGCCACCCGATTGAAGTTGAAATTAACGGTTCTAGTAAGGGTTAAGGTTAGGTTTAAGCTAGGGTCGTCCCAAGGGTCCAACTTAGCATCTACAATTACAGTACCCCACTCACTGGCTTCAGTCACACGCTCCTGACCGAATTAGTCTGACATGCTGTTAAGAAAACCTAGACACCTGGACCCATGCCCCACAGAGCCTGCATTGAGGAACAGTGAACTGGACTATGTCCTATCAGATTGGAAGGAAACCAGCAGTTAAATTATTGACGCAACATTGGGTGCTGGAAGTCAACATTGTTAACAAAGACTTCAATTAATTAAGTTAATTAATCATGTAAAGTAGCACAACAACCAAATGGGAAAGTTTCCACTGAGATAAATGACTGCTGTACTGAGATTTCCAAACTATTTCTGAAGATATATTCTCCATAAGAAAAAGGCTCAACTCACCGATAAGCTCATTCACTCGCTGTTCCAGTTTGGCACACTTTGCCTCTGCCTGGGGGGAAAAAAATTCAAGTAATTTAAGGACAACTCAACACATTGCCATACACCATGCATAATTCAAAAGTTTTATCTAAATAGGGGTTGATTCATGTCTGCTGTAATATCTCAGTTGGTGTACCATACTGTAACGGTTCAATATGATGTAGAAACATACAGGCACATCATAATGGGCAGAATAAACAGAGCAACCCGAATTAGTGAATGCCTGAAACAGTGAAAGTGCATCTAAGATTTATTTAGAGTTATTACCACTACGCTCTGCTGTTCATTGATTATTGATTGCCATTAACATTTGTATTTCTCCTGCTACTGGTAACCATTACTCCTGTTTACATGTGCAGTGCATTCAGAAAGTATTCAGACCCCTTGTCTTAAAGTAATGAAGGACTGTCGTTTCTCTTTGCGTATTTGAGCAGTTCTTGCCATAATATGGACTTGGTCTTTTACCAAATAGGGATATCTTCTGTATACCATCCCTACCTTGTCACAACTACTGATGGTTACTACATGATTCCATATGTGTTATTTCATAGTGTTGATGTCTTCACTATTATTCTACAATGTAGAAAAGAGTAAAAATAAAGAAAAACCCTGGAATGATTAGGTGTCCAAACCTTTGACTGGTACTGTAGATATATATTTTTTATTATCATTAGTTCGCCTTTTGATATTAATTAGTGCACTGTTGGGTAGAGCTCGCAAGTTAAGCATTTCACTGTACTTGTGCATGTGACAAAACTTGAACTTCAGGATAGTCAAATTGCAGTTCCATAGAACATACTTGATCACGGTGTCACACTTGACATTTTAGTAATTTAGCAGACGCTCTTATCCAGAGCGACGTACAGTTAGTGCATTCATCTTAAGATAGCTAGGTGAGACAACCACATATCACAGTCGTAGTATGTACATTTGTCCTCAAATTAGTTATCCAGCAAAGTCAGTGCTAGTAGCAAAAGAAAAGTGCTAATGTTTTTGATTTTTTTGTCAGTGCCTTGTGTGTTTTTTTTGTCACCTGTTCCAGTCTGTCATTGGTTCCGGCGGCAGCATCCTCCATGTTCTCACTGACGTCAGCATGCAACTGGACACCATTAGTGTCAGCCGGCCCATCCATCTCTGAGGCGTTGGTGTCACTGACATCTACTCCCCTCTGGCTCTTTATCGCACTCTCAGAGCGCTCCTGGAGGGCTGAGGGAAAAACACAGGGATGGAAATAGAAGCCGGAACTTGAAAAACTGATGCGTTGCCATTACTTAGATACATCATATCTAAGAAATGTCTTTGAAAAAGTGGAATTCCTACAATGATAACCAACATAAACATACCCGTGATCTTTTTCTGAAGGGCAGCGTTCTCTGCCTGGAGACGGAGTAGCTCTCCATCCACAGAGCTGGGGGTGGGACTGGAGGATTCTGCCTGAAACACTTTTCCATCGTTTAGGTCTTTGTTTTCATGTTCTAGCTCCTCTATCTGGGTACATAACTAAAAACACAAAACAAGGGAATAATATAAATACATATTTCTGTAATATAATCATGAAACGGGATCAGAAAGGTGGGGCTTTCATCTTACATTAGCTAGACATGTCACATCTTCATTTACAAGAATATTCCCCTCTGCTGTAACAAGGCGCAACTACTCATAACCACAACCCATCACCAGTGGCATGAGTGGGAGCAGGGGAGATATAGTACCTTGGACAGCTCCTGCATCAGGGTGCTGTTTTGCAGTCTGAAGTCGTCCTCCTGGCTGTGCAGTTTCCCTTGCAGCATCTCATTCTCGCTGAGTAAGGCATCCACCTCCTGAGCGCGCGCGCACCCACACACAGTAAATCAACCCATGTGAACACAAATTACACACTCTCCTCACCTTGGGGTTTATGGCACTTTAATAGAAAACCCACTACTTGAAATATTTGATCTGTTGAACTGAAAGCATTTCTAACTAGCACAATAAAAAGGGTAATACAATATTTGAGAATATCCACTGAATAACAATCCAATAAGAAAAACACAGGCTAAGGACTTTATGATACCCCAGATTTCTAGTTTGAATAATCTCACAAAAAACATAACAATATTGTTTGCTGGTGAGACAGGATGGTGAAATTAACCAAAACAAAAAGTTGGAGAGGACTTTGCTGTACTTCCATCTCAAATGTCTATTTCATACTTTGATTCAGACTCAAAATCAGTTTGTCAAATTATCTAAAATACTTTAGGGAAAGGTGGAATATGCATATTGTAACAGCAGATGGCGCAGGTAACTACATTAATACATTATAAACCAGGCCAATATAACATTTGTGATCCTAATGAGTAAATGTATAAAATGAATTTACAGCAGTGTGTTCCTCCTTTCTTTACCTATGCTTGGGCATAAAAATCACCTTGTCTTCATTGAGGAAGTTTCAATCCATTATTGTAATAAACATACAGTATATAACATATATGACAAACTAATGTTCAGACTATCTTTTCAAGATCCTTTTATAGACCGCTTTGATGAGTTTGAGAAGATTAACAGAAATATGACAAGGAACTCACCTGAGCTTTCTTGCTCTTATTCAAAGCCTGCAAATGAAACAAAAAGATAATTAGAAACGAAGTCAAATCCCAAACAAAGTTACCTTTTATTCTTTCTCAAACATGATCATGCCTTTAGTTTCAGTGTATTGAAATCCACAACCCTATTATCAGTTTGTTTAATCAAATGTAGATTAGCTTGCAATACCTTCTGTGCTTTGATGTAATCCTTCTCCAAGGTCACAGACTTCTGACGAACAGCCACTAGCTCTGAAATAGAAACAACCACAAATCTTTATCACCAGTCACTAGTATTTTCTTTTCAGTCACTTGAACTAACCCATTTTGAAGTTGGAAACAATGCATCACACACACCCCCCCTTTAGGAGGGATACTAAATCTGAAGCCCATCCTGGAGTTGCATTGCAATGCTCATTTCATTTCAGCAGTAAATATTGATCCCTGTTCATGGTCACAAATTGGCTTACAGAATGTCTCTATTTTATTAGTTCCTGCTTACCAGCGGTGTTCTTCCGCAGGTCATCAGAAAGTTGGTAGTTCTGTGTCCTCAGCTCTAAAAGATGAGCCTGGAAAAAAGGTTATAGGTGGAGTGGATGACTTTATCGAGGTTCAACTTAAAACGTAAAATAGCTTATTAAACAACACTACTTTGAATGTTAGCTCAGTGTGTTGATGCCACTGCTTTTAGTGTGTTATTAACTGATGTGTCAAATCCACATCACTAACGTGATGACAGTAACACTGACATTTCACATTGTTTTCAACGCTTTGGATGTTAGCTAGATGTGTTGATGACCCCTTAGTAAATGAGAATTGTCTACTACACAAACAACAGTAAAGTTGTTGTGCAATATCTGGTTTGGAAAGCGGGACGCAACCATAATAATAACTTAAGTAACGTTAACTGGTATGCAGTCCTTACACAGGCTGAAAGCTAACACTAGGCTAACGTTATCTGACCAAACCCGTGACCCAGCAAACAACTATAAGACACAGCCATTTGAAATCATTATCTAACATGAATACAATAACAGATTCATTGTTATTAAGATAAAACGAAGACCAGTGTAATTTCAAGATATCTAGCCAGCTGGCTAACTAACTAGCTAGCCATCCACACCGACTAGACAACTCGCAAACCAGCTAGAACACGAAGCCACATTTCCATGTATTTGTATTGAATACTAAAATGACATAGCATAAATGACCAAATATGTTAACTAACGGTTATTGGATTCGAAGAGCAATGAATGCAGCCATTAGCTATTTAGCTAGCAGCTAGCTAGTTAGCCACATTCCTTGGTTGGAGTGTTGCTTTGGCCTAGCTAGGGGAAGCTAGCAAGCTAGCTAGCTAGGTTGTGATGCTTTTGCCATTCAGTAGTTTAGCGCTGGACAGATTGATGGCCAATCCAATTTTCAGGAAATACTCTGAAGATCGCAGCATATTTCAAACAACTGACATTGAAAATGGATAGGTTTCCGCCTACCTGCATTCGATGGAACTCCTCCTCTGATAGTGCCTGCGCCATCTTCACTGAAGAGCTAGGAAGGACTCCGCCGTTAGTAGAGGTTTGATAGGAGTCGGTGTGGAGAAATAGGCTACAATTTCAGGTTTGCGTTTTTCGTCACAAATGTTGTTCTGGAGGCAGCTCTGCAACGCACTAGATGGAACAGCTACAATGTCATACAATCTGATTTTAAACGGATCCACACCGCTAACACTAATGCCTAACCATAAATTAACACCAAAAAGCTAATTTCGTTTTCATATATTTTTACAATATATGCAATTTTAACTTTGCTGCTGGCCCATCAAGCGAAAATCGCAGAGTTCTGCCTCCGGGGCAAAATCCATGCCAATAAACGTCAACATGCACATTTTCATGTCATGCTGCATCCTATGGAAAACGCAGAGTAGTTGTATAGGGAAATGTAATTTTATGGGGTGACTTGGCTATTAAATAAGGGAGGGCCGAACTAACTATTTTCACTAGTCTAAACATTACACCATAGCCAGGTCTTTGCAATAATCACACCTGTCCAGTAGTTTGAGACTAGAACCATAATGCATGAATATGTAACAGCGTTGAGGTGTCTCTATCAGTGAATTACCACCTGATTGTGAACTACGAGCTTACTGGTCCATTTGAATTGATTGTTTGTTTGCTTCGATTGTTTGCAGATATGATGAATGCACCACCACCTGTTACCGACAATCAGAAACGGGAAGAGGAAGCAAGACGTCTCACTCGCTAGTTTTTTCTAGTTCATATAGAGTGCATTCGGAAAGTATTCAGACCCCTTAACTTTTTCCACATTTTGTTACATTACAGCCTTATTCTAAAATGTATTAAATGGGGGGTCTCATCAATCTACACACAGTACCCAATAATTACAAAGCACACACAGGTTTTTAGATTTTTTTGCAAATGTACCACAAATGCAAAAATTAAATATCACATTTACATAAGTGCTCAGACCTTTTACTCAGTACTTTGTTGAAGCACCTTTGGCAGCGATTACAGCCTTGAGTCTTCTTGGGTATGACACTACAAGCTTGGCACACTTTTATTTGGGGAGTTTCACCAATTCTTCTCTGCAGATCCTTTCAAGCTCTGTCAGGTTGGATGGGGAGCGTCGCTGCACAGCTATTTTCAGGTCTCTCCAGAGATGTTCGATTAGGTTCAAGTCCAGACACTGGCTGGCCCACTCAAGGACATTCAGAGACTTGTCCCGAAGCCACTTCTGCGTTGTCTTGGCTGTGTGCTTAGGGTCATTGTCCTGTTGGAAGGTGAACCTTCGCCCCAGTCTGAGGTCCTGAGCATTCTGGAGCAGGTTTTCATCAAGGATCTCTCTGTACGTTGCTCTGTTCATCTTTCCCTCGATCCTGACTAGTCTCCCAGTCCCTGCAACTGAAAAACATCTCCACAGCATGATGCTGTCACCACCATGCTTAATGGTAGGGATGGTGCCAGGTTTCCTCCAGATGTGACGCTTGGCATTCAGGCCAAAGAGTTCAATCTTGGTTTCATCAGACCAGAGAATCTTGTTTCTGGTCTGAGAATCCTTTAGGTGCCTTTTGGCAAACTCCAAGCGAGCTGTCATTTGCCTTTTACTGAGGAGTTACTTCCGTCTGGACACTACCATAAAGGCCTGATTTGTGGACTGCTGCAGAGATGGTTGTCCATCTGGAAGGTTCTCCCATCTCCACAGAGGAACTCTGGAGCTCTGTCAGAGCGGCCACCGGGTTCTTGGTCACCTCCCTGACCAAGGCCCTTCTCCCCTGATTGCTCAGTTTGGCCGGGCGGCCAGCTCTAGGAAAAGTCTCGTGGTTTAAGAATGATGGAGGTCCTTCAATGCTGCAGAAATGTTTTGGTACCCTTCCCCAGATCTGTGCCTCGATACAATCTTGTCTCAGAGCTCTACGGACAATTCCTTCGACCTCATGGCTTGGTTTTTCCTCTGACATGCACTGTCAACTGTGGGACCTTATATAGACAGGTTTGTGCCTTTCCAAATCATGTCATATCAATTGAATTTTCCACAGTTTGACTCAAATCAAGTTGTAGAAACATCTCAAGGATTATCCATGGGATCAGGATGCACCTGAGCTCAATTTTGAGTCTCGTAACAAAGGGTCTGAATACATATGTAAATATGGTATTTCTGTTTTTTATTTGTAATAAATTTGCTAAAATTTATAAAAACCAGTTTTTGCTTTGTCATTATGGGGTATTGTGTGTAGATTGATGAGGATTTTTTATATGCATTTTAGAATAAGACTGTAATGTAACAAAATGTGTAAAAAGTCAAGGGGTCTGAATACTTTCCGAAGGCACTGTAGGCTACAGCAATAGGTCCAGATGGCAAAGTGACGTTTTCCACAAAATTCCCGCAAGCTAGGACAAGTGGGGTACGGAAGCAATCATTCAGCATTGAAAGCAATGCAGCTAAGCCTAATTTCAAACAATAATGACACGCATATAAAAACTCAATTTGTTATAACTGGATAGCTCCTGACCAAATGTCATGAATTATATATTGAGTGCTATATTATAGTGCTATATACATAGAGAACATTCAACTGAACAAGGCTATGTCCATAACAACATTTTGACAAAATTGCAGATAGAACCTTATAGTCCCAAGCTCTCTAAATATGCATGCAATAGTCACCAGTCAACTCCACTACACTCAAAAGTTACTTCAACTTTAACCAGTGAATGCTAGCGATGGCTAGCTATGCTAGCTATTCTACCTGCTACCTGTCTTAATGAGTGTTAGCACGCTAATAGAACACCCTGCACATGAAAATAAATATTTTAAGCAGTAGGGGTAAGCAGTAGCTTGATAACAATATCAATAAAGTATGTTGTATCAGACATTTCAAACAACATTCCCAGCTAATAGCCTTCCCTGTAGCTCAGTTGGTAGAGCATGGTGTTTGTGGGTTCGATTCCCACGGGGGCCAGCACAGAAAAAAATAAGTATGAAACGTATGCATTCACTACTGTAAGTCGCTCTGGATAAGAGCGTCTGCTAAGTGACATAAATGTAATGAGAAAATAGTCATGGTATTTAATTTAGAGAATGAACAAGATTTAACAAGGCAACCTTTGGGCTAATTTGAATGGGCGCCAACAGCAGATTTGAAGGTATTTTTACATCCGTAACCCAGTAAGACCCACGTGATCGCAGTGGAGGACTCCGTGAAGGACTGCTATGAACTAAGCAGTTAAGACCCAACTGCTAATTGGTGCCTATGGGAGAGCCAACCCCTTAAGCAGACCAGGGACCATTTTTTCCAATGGTAAACGGCCTGAGTGGGACGTCTTAATTTATCCGCCATCTTTTCTACAATATGGTGTTGCGTTCCTTGCTATACGGGATCTTTGGGAAGTCCGTACCACCCAGTAGATCCCCACAGTGGAGGTGTCATAATACCCTTAAAACCTAGCGGTCAAACAGGGAAATGGTTCCAATCGTTTTTCCACCATTGATTTTTCCAATGGGGAATTTTAGAAAAAATGTAAATAAGAGCTGTGTTTTGTGTGGGTGACTTTTATCAATATATTATGGCTCATACTGTGGTACTATATTAAATTGACATTTTAAACGTTTAGGGTTAAGGCAGGGTTCACCAACTTCCAGAGGCAGTGGGAAAGGGACATGGCTAGATGGTATACAGTTTATGTCAAACTGACGTCAAAAGTTTTTAGCATTTTAGCTAACCCTAATCCTTTTCCTAACCTTAACCTAACTCTCCTAACCTGCTACGTTAATTATCCTAACCTGCTGCGTAAATTCTGCTACCCTGCTACGAAGTCAATTCAGACCATCTAGTCCCGCACCAGCTTTTGAACCAACATTTCAGTGTCATTCGCTAGGTTTCCATCCAATTGGTGATTTTCATGTGAATATTCTAGAATTCGCTTAATGAAAATATGCCAATTTTCCCGCCAGTGGTGTTTCCACCAAATGGACTTGTTGCAGATAAAAAATAGTGTGTGATGAGGTAGTGCACACAATATACTTTTTCGCTTATGTTTTCATGTACCTAATAAACATCTAAAGTTCAATGTGTTTCCATCGCATTTTCTACTCTCCCGATAGTTTTGTAAAAACAAAACAGTTGAGTTAAATATGTAGCAAATATGCCTACTGTGGTCTTGGCACTTGCTCTCAACAGTTTGCAGATACAGTGCAGATAGGCTATTCTACATGATGAGATTATTATGGATAAGAGCAAGAATATTTATTATTGTCAAATGGCAGTCAAGCATCCATCATCCTGTCACCAGAATCAGACCCTCAATATTTATTGGGAAAGAGCATCAAGATCACCATGCACTTTCACCACCCTGTGAAGTTCAACATGAGTTATTTCATCTGTAGCCTAATAAACTGCATGGTTTCCCTAGTCGTAGTGGGAGGACCACACACCATATCATCGCATGACTCCAAATTTACATCGATATGATGCTTATTACATCAATATTTATCGCATTAATGCGTTTCATCGCCATTTCTCGCATAATTAATTTTATCGACACTGCATTTATAAATTGGACCGAAACTTCCTGTTTCGATCACAGCTGTCACGATTTGTCTTTACTTCAACAGCATAAAAACTGTGGATGGAGACGAGGTTATTTGTGGGAAAATGCGGATTTTAGAATATTCGCATGAAAATCTTTCAACATTCCCAGTTAAGTTGACAATCCTTTTTCCAGTCTGTTAAAATATAAGCAGGCAAGTCAGGTCAATAAGGCCACCAGTTTTGAGTGTAACTGGTGTCTGTGTGAATCTTAAGACAGTTATAGATAGGCTAGCCATTTTTTGTATTATTGCGACGCAAAAAAAGGCATGTGCTGATGATGAGGCATCTTCTGATGCATTGAAGGTACAGTTACAGTAAACCATGCCTCGATATGCCTCCCCTAATAGGAATAGGCAGTAGAACACCCATCTATGCCAGGAATTGTACTATTCCTGTCAGAATACAAAGAGGCTTTGAGTTCATATGGGTTTACTAATCCTCTGTCCAAGGCAATAAACCGCATTTGATATATATTTTTTTAGAACGTGGAAGGATAATCAATCTTTCTGAAAATCTTATCAGGGTGCACGTTTTAGGGTTCCCTTATATTATAGGTCTAAATTAGATGAGTGTACTGATAGCCTGCTTGATAACGTTATGTAATAATAAAACATTCGCCTATATTTAACTGTATAACTAACTTCATGATAAAGCTTTGAAAAAGCTTAAAATAATTTTTACAGATGCTTTAAATATCCTTGTTTGCTAAAATAAATGCTATACATGTTTCCAGCTGTTGTAGTGTATTGGAGTTTATGTGAAAGTTCCTCACCTGTGTTTTGACGCCAATAATTAAGGCAAAGTAGCCTTCAATGCGGAAATTTACATGACTGCCCTATAGTGACAGTGACATGAGGAACGTTCCAAGAGGTAGGCTACACGCGGAACTTAAAGGCTAATCATCGCGGTAGAGACGGGAGCGGCAAGGCGCTCTGCGTTTGTCTCGAATTGTATTGATAGGCTATAGTGGTCAACCACTGCCTGGCATTTAAAAAGTGAAGTTGACATCCATAGTCGCGCAGATGGAGCACCTATCGAGGTTCGTAGGTCAGATGTCCTTGGCAGATGACAGCAGAACGCAGGGCAACATCTCATCTGAGTATATTGTAAGTGGGAATCCTTGGTGTGACCATCTACATAACTCTCTATTGTTAGTTTATAATTCATTCCCATAGATAGACAAATAATACCAGGCAATATTTTCAGTTGTAAAATATATGATTTATGGAATGTGTCTTCATGAATTGATTGCATTTAACTGGTTAAAATAGGTCTAATGATGTTGTGTGATGTGTAACATGTCTATCACTGGTCCAGATGGGGTAAACCTGCGAGGTAGGATAAAGGAAAAGTAGGCTGCTCAAATGTTTCCCCTGTAATAAAGCTGAAAATCATGTTGGCTCTTTGCTTTCTCTAAAGTATAAATAAATGCACAATCTATAATGTAGCCTAATTAACACAAACCTTCTTTCAAATCAGTGGATTATGTCTTTAAGGCACATTTAGAAAGAAGTGTACACAGAAGTAAACCACTTATTCAGTTTTATTTTGACATAACACTTAATAGTGGCATTTGCAGAAGTCAATTTACAGTTGAAGTCGGAAGTTTACATACCCTTAGCCAAATACATTTAAACTCAGTTTCACAATTCCTGACATTTAATCCTAGTAAAAATTCCTTGTCTTAGGTCAGTTAGGATCACCACTTTATTTTAAGAATGTGAAATGTCAGAATAATAGTAGAGAGAATTATTTATTTCAGCTTTTATTTATTTCATCACGTTCCTAGTGGGTCAGAAGTTTACATACACTCAATTAGTATTTGGTAACATTGCCTTTAAATTGTTTAACTTGGTTCAAATGTTTCGGGTAGCCTTCCACAAGCTTCCCACAATAAGTTGGGTGAATTTTGGCCCATTCCTTCTGACAGAGCTAGTGTAACTGAGTCAGGTTTGTAGACCTCCTTGCTCACACACACTTTTTCAGTTCTGCCCACAAATTTTCTGTAAGATTGAGGTCAGGGCTTTGTGATGGCCACTCCAATACCTTGACTTTGTTGTCCTTAAGCTATTTTGCCACAACTTTGAAAGTATGCTTGGGGTCATTGTCCATTTGGAAGACCCATTTGCAACCAAGCTTTAACTTCCTGACTGATGTCTTGAGATGTTGCTTCAATATATCCACATAATTTTCTTTCCTCATGATGCCATCTATTTTATGAAGTGCACCAGTCCCTCCTGCAGCAAAGCACACGCACAACATGATGCTGCCACCCCCGTGCTTCACGGTTGGGACGGTATTCTTTGGCTTGCAAGCCTCCCTCTGTTTCCTCCAAACTCCAGATGGTCATTATGGCCAAACACTTCTATTTTTGTTTCATCAGACCAGAGGACATTTCTCCAAAAAGTACGATCTTTGTCCCCATGTGCAGTTGCAAACAATAGTCTGGCTTTTTTATGGCGGTTTTGGAGCAGTGGCTTCTTCTTTGCTGAGCGGCCTTTCAGGTTATGTCGATATAGGACTCGTTTTACTGTGGATATAGATACTTTTCTACCTGTTTCCTCCAGCATCTTCACAAGGTCCTTTGCTGTTGTTCTGGGATTGATTTGCACTTTTCGCACCAAAGTACGTTCATCTCTAGAAGACAGAATGCTCCTCGTTCCTGAGCGGTATGACAGCTGCGTGGTCCCATGGTGTTAATACTTGCGTACTATTGTTTGTACAAATGAACGTGGTACCTTCAGGCTTTTGGAAATTGCTCCCAAGGATGAACCAGACTTGTGGAGGTCTACAATTATTTTTCTGAGATCTTGGCTGATTTCTTTTTGATTCTCCCATGATGTCAATCAAAGTGGCACTGAATTTGAAGGTAGTCCTTGAAATACATCCACAGGTACACCTCCAATTGACTCAAATGATGTCAATTAGCCTATCAGAAGCTTCTAAAGCCATGACATCATTTTCTGGAATTTTCAAAGCTGTTTAAAGGCACAGTCAACTTAGTGTATGTAAACTTCTGACCCACTGGAATTGTGATACAGTGAATTATAAGTGAAATAATCTGTCTGTAAACAATTGTTGGAAAAATTACTTGTGTCATACACAAAGTAGATGTCCTAACCGACTTGCCAAAACTATAGTTTGTTAACAAGACATTTGTGGAGTGGTTGACTCCAACCTAAGTATGTAAACTTCTGTAGGTTTTTGTTACATCTGAACCTCTGTTTCAAGATAGGTAGGCTAGTCATTTTGTTCCTCATTTAGGTTGCAAAGTGAGTTATCTATTAACACTGAGTCCACTAACATTTCCTTGTTACAGCACTGCCCTTTCAGCCCTACTGGTCCATTGTGAAAGATGTCAGTGTCTTTAGATGCCAGAGCCAGATTTTTTTCAATAAACTTGATTATGTTTGTATGTTGAATTAATGACAACAGTGACGAAAATAATAATACAGGTGAACTCTTTTCTATGTAGCCTAATTCAAGTGACAGAATGCGCAAAGTGAGAAATGGTGGTCATGTAATAATGTAATGATGTCTATTTTAGAAGAGACCTGTGTTATCACATAACTGGCCAGCCTTTCTTTACTGGTTCCACATTACAGTAGCTAAACACAGATATCTGTGGTGAAAAGCAGACACCACAGGTTTTTATGTGTTTATTCTGATATTTCACCACACCCACGAAAACATTTGCAAAATATGTGTAAGCAACCAATAATTTTTTTGTTGTTGACAAAGACAAGTCTATTTCCACTCAGGGGCCTTTCATTTCTCAGATACATGTAAAAAATAAATAGCAAGCCATACTGATACTGTTGCGTGTCATTGACTGACAGCTACATTAGCTCCTGCGTAAATTGGATTGTGAGTTCTTGCACTAAGCTAAGGGCTTCTTATATGTTTCATGTGTAACATCTTAGTTATCACTGTATGCAGTTGTGTAAAGTACTTAAGTAAAAATACTTTAAAGTACTACTTAAGTAGTTTTGATGTATCTGTACTTTACTTTACTCTTTATATTTTTGACAACTTTTACTTTTACTTGACTACATTCCTAAAGAAAATAATGTACTTTTTACTCCATATGTTTTTCCTGACACTCAAAAGTACTCATTACATTTAAAATTCTTAGTAGGACAGGAAAATGTTCCAATTCACACACTCATCAATAGAACATCCCTACTCATCCCTACTGCCTCTTATCTGGCGTACTCACTAAACACAAATGCTTCATAAAAAATAAAAACAATTGTGCCGTCTAGTTTGCCTAATATAAGGAATTTGAAATTATTTTTACTTTTACTTTTGATACTTAAAGATATTTTTGCAATTACATTTACTTTTGATACTTAAGTATAGTTAAAACCAAATACTTTTAGACTTTTACTCAAGTAGTATTTTACTGGGTGACTTTCACTTTTACAATGGACATTTCTCCCAAACTCAGCTTTCATGTGTTATGTTTGTCTCTATTTGTTTGTAGAATATTCGTGCTCAGACTCCTATCGTCAAGAAAGATTTTGGCCTTACGACGATAGCGGGGGCACTGATGGAGAATGTAAAGAAGAACCGTTACAGAGACATTTTACCATGTAAGCACCACAATAGAGGCTTAAAAACTGTTGTTGTTTTTTACTCTAATTGAAAATGAGATTTTTGCTTAATATTAAACCTATCTGAACAAAAACTCGTGTATTTTTATATAGATGACCAAACCCGTGTGCCCCTGACTCTACTGACAAATGAGAATGATTTTGACTATATCAACGCCAGCTTCATTAAGGTACAGTATTGCTCGCATTTAGTAACAGTCCTATTTTGTATCATCATTCAGCTCAATCTGGAAGAGTCACTGAACACACCGATTGGCACCTGTGTTTTTCTGTTGCTTATTAGAAAAATTTGATTTCAGTCTTGGAGGTGTGTTTCTTGACAGATTCCGCGTTTGGTTAATGATGTTTGTCCCCCATGAGACACTGTAGACAGGGAAGCCTATTTTTTTCATCAAAATCCCCAGAATGATTCAAGATTAATCAGTAATTAATTTGGACATTTTTGCCGAGGATGTTTTAGTTGCACAATTTCACATCTAATTAGGTGTTCGGTGCAGTATTTCTCATGTAGAAAAATGTGCGACGGGTTGTCTTATGTAAACAGTCGGAGATGCTGAGCAGGTCTGTCGCACTGCCTATGCTATTGGATAGAGAGCATTCACCTCAGCTGTTCACCCATATGTTTGTGGGCAAATGGACATCGTCAAATCAAAACCCAACCTTAATTTACCTGTTGTGACGCACGGATGTTCCAAACTCCATTTTAGACCAGACTGACTTTATGACCAAAATTATCCTATTTACACTTTGTAGTACATTTTGACACTAGAATAACTGTTTCTGACTCATATCGATGTCACACAGGCCATTTTCAAAGGGATTTGTTGTTTTTAAAAAGCAGTCGCTCTTTAAACTGATTGCTTTATTTAATCTCTCCTCTAGGGTGCAACAAAGACCAAAAAATACATAGCGACCCAAGGGCCTCTGAGACACACTTTGGTGGACTTCTGGCGAATGATTTGGCAGTATGATGTAAAGGTGTGGAAGATCATTTTCAGCTTTATATACATGTAGTGCAGCTTGTACAGTAGCTCTGTTTCCATATAATTTACTCTATTTCTAAATGTATAGGAAAAAATTACACTAAAAGATGAATAATGGGAGAATAGTCTCCATATCTTATGCTGCCATATTTTCTCTCCCTGTTTTAGGTCATAATCATGGCTTGCAGAGAAATTGAAATGGGAAAAGTAAATGCCCTTTTAGTCACCTCTTGTTGAAAGAGGCACAGTAGGAGTGTAAACCTATTAGTGTACTGTAAGATTTATGAACTGTATGATTTTGATGCTTGTGTCCATTTGACTCATACATTTTATTCATTGTCTTTTTGTAGAAAAAGTGTGAGCGCTACTGGACTACTTTCAAAGAAACAACCCATTTTGGTCCCTTTATTGTGTCAAACGTAAGTGTTCGTCAGTATATCTTCATTATATTGTATCTGAAGGATACGTAGATCACAGAGTTTTTAGCACCATTTATGCAACTTTCATTTGATGCAGATGTACACTACTGTTCAAAAGTTTGGGGTCACTTAGAAATGTCCTTGTTTTTGAAAGAAAAGCACATTTTTTGTCTGTTAAAATAACATCAAATTGATCAGAAATACAGTGTAGACATTGTTAATGTTGTAAATCACTATTGTAGCTGGAAACGGCAGATTTTTTATGGAATATCTACGTAGGCGTACAGAGGCCCATTATCAGCAACCATCACTCCTGTGTTCCAATGGCACATTCAAATCAAATCAAATTTATTTATATAGCCCTTCTTACATCAGCTGATATCTCAAAGTGCTGTACAGAAACCCAGCCTAAAACCCCAAACAGCAAGCAATGCAGGTGTAGAAGCACGGTGGCTAGGAAAAACTCCCTAGAAAGGCCAAAACCTAGGAAGAAACCTAGAGAGGAACCAGGCTATGAGGGGTGGCCAGTCCTCTTCTGGCTGTGCCGGGTGGAGATTATAACAGCACATGGCCTAGATGTTCAAATGTTCATAAATGACCAGCAGGGTCAAATAATAATAATCATAGTAGTTGTCGAGGGTGCAACAAGTCAGTAACACAAGAGTAAGTGTCAGTTGGCTTTTTCATAGCCGATCTTTGAGAGTATCTCTACCGCTCCTGCTGTCTCTAGAGTTGAAAACAGCAGGTCTGGGACAGGTAGCACGACCGGTGAATAGGTCAGGGTTCCAGCAGGTCTGGGACAACAGGTCCGGGACAGGTAGCACGTCCGGCGAACAGGTCAGGGTTCCATAGCTGCAGGCAGAACAGTTGGAACTGGAGCAGCAGCACGGCCAGGTGAACTGGGGACAGCAAGGAGTCATCAAGCCAGGTAGTCCTGAGGCATGGTCCTAGGGCTCAGGTCCTCTGAGAGAGAGAAAGAAAGAAAAAGAAAGAAAGAGAGAATTAGAGAGAGCATATTTAAATTCACACAGGACACCGGAAAAGACAAGAGAAATACTCCAGATGTGATAGACTGACCCTCGCCCCCCAACACATAAACTACTGCAGCATAAATACTGGAGGCTGAGACAGGAGGGGTCAGGAGACACTGTGGCCCCATCCGATGAAACCCCCGGACAGGGCTAATCAGGTAGGATTGAACCCCACCCACTTTGCCAAAGCACAGCCTCCAGACCACTGGAGGGATATCTCCAACCACCAACATACCATCCCGGGACAAGGCCGAGTAAAGCCCACAAAGATCTCCGCGTCTCTCACATGGGTAGGTAGACTATTCCATTAAAATGGAGCTCTATAGTAGAAAGCCCTGCCTCCAGCTGTTTGCTTAGAAATTCTAGGAACAATTAGGAGGCCCGCGTCTTGTGACCGTAGCGTACGTGTAGGTATGTACGGCAGGACCAAATCGGAAAGATAGGTAGGAGCAAGCCCATGTAATGCTTTGTAGGTTAGCAGTAAAACCTTGAAATCAGCCCTTGCCTTAACAGGAAGCCAGTGTAGGGAGGCTAGCACTGGAGTAATATGATCACATTTTTTGGTTCTAGTCAGGATTCTAGCAGCCGTATTTAGCACTAATTGAAGTTTATTTAGTGCTTTATCCAGGTAGCCGGAAAGTAGAGCATTGCAGTAGTCCAACCTAGAAGTAACAAAGGCATGGATTAATTTTTCTGCGTCATTTTTGGACAGAAAGTTTCTGATTTTTGCAATGTTACGTAGATGGAAAAAAGCTGTCCTTGAAACAGTCTTGATATGTTCTTCAAAAGAGAGATCAAGGTCCAGAGTAACGCCGAGGTCCTTCACAGTTTTATTTGAGACGACTGTACAATCCAGATTAATTGTCAGATTCAACAGAAGATCTCTTTGTTTCTTGGGACCTAGAACAAGCATCTCTGTTTTGTCCGAGTTTAAGAGTAGAAAGTTTGCAGCCATCCACTTCCTTATGTCTGAGACACAGGCTTCTAGCGAGGGCAATTTTGGGGCTTCACCATGTTTCATTGAAATGTACAGCTGTGTGTCATCCGCATAGCAGTGAAATTTAACATTGTGTTAGCTTTTTAAGTTTATCATTTTAAAAGGCTAATTGATCATTAGAAAACCCTTTTATGTTAGCACAGCTGAAAACTGTTGTACTGATTAAAGAAGCAATAAATCTGTCCTTCTTTAGACTAGTTGAGTATCTGGAGCATCAGCATTTGTGGGTTCGATTACAGGCTCAAAATGGCTAGAAACAAATAACTTTCTTCTGAAACTCGTCAGTCTATTCTTGTTCTGAAAAATGAAAGCTATTCTATTAGTGTCTAGTTTGAGAAACCGATGCCTCACAAGTCCTCAACTGGCAGCTTCATTAAATAGTACCCGCAAAACACCAGTCTCAACGTCAACAGTGAAGAGGTGACTCCGGGATGCTGGCCTCAGTTGTGCACCGGGGCCTCCAACTCCTCTTTCTATTCTGGTTAGAGCCAGTTTGTGCTGTTCTGTGGAGGAAATAATACACAGCGTTGTACGAAATCTTCAGTTTCTTGGCAATTTCTCGCATGGAATAGCCTTCATTTCTCAGAACTAGAATAGACTGACAAGTTCCAGAAAAAAGTTATTTGTTTCTGGCCATTTTGAGCCTGTAATTGAGCCCACAAATGGTGATCCTCCAGATACTCAGCGAGTCTAAAGAAGGCCAGTTTTATTGCTTCTATAATAAGTACAACAGTTTTCAGCTGTGCTAACATAATTGTAAAAGGGTTTTCTAATTATCAATTCGCCTTTTAAAATGATAAACGTGGATTAGCTAACACAACGTGTCATTGGAACATAGGAGTGATGGCTGCTGATAATGGGCCTCCGTACGCCTATGTAAATATACCATAAAAAACTGCCGTTTCCAACTGCAATAGTCATTTACAACATTAACAATGTCTTCACTGTATTTCTGATACATTTTATGTTATTTTAATGGACAAAAAAATGTACTTTTCTTTCAAAAACAAGAACATTTCTAAGTGACCACAAACTTTTGAACGGTAGTGTATGTGCTCAGTTGTATTACTATTCAAGAAATATAGTGTCTCTAGACAGACGGGTTGCCTCCCACACCAATGTTCCAGTGTGCACATAGTGCTGTTGCCCTATAGTCTTCTGCAACTATTCATGAAGAGTTCCATTTTTACCTAACAGCCTGCAGAGATGATTTGTCAGTTCCTGTGAACTAAGTGTACCCTGTTTTGTTATTTCATGGCACTGCACATTGACCCGTATGTTATTGTCTGCATGGAACACAGGGATCTGTTTCAGGAAACACTAGAAAATGTTTAGTGAAATGTCTTTGCAGTTTGAGGAATCCAGCCCAAATGAGGAAGTAGTTTTCCGCACTCTAACAGTGAGATATCATGAGGTAAGTGTCCAACTATGAAAAAGGGGAAATATTGTTTTATTTCTGTGCAGCACTAGTCACACAATTCTTCAGAATGGTTGAATTTAATCAGTTTTTTCCAACAACCGTTATTCACTTTGGATAATCTCACATTGTTTGTAAATTTGAATGAGGGAGCCAGTGAAGTAATCTGCCCGACCAAGCAAATTAGCAGTAATTGCTCATAGAGTGAAACTGAGAAAAATGACTTCAAAGTTGTTTTATTGTTACTATGTTTTATTGTTACTATGAGGTTATTTTTTATTAATATTGACCCTGACCTCTGACATGACCTTTGACCCTAGACGGCAGTTACTGCCTTCTTGCTTGGTACACCCACTGGAATATATATATATATTTTTTACACCAACTTGTGTTAATATATTTATTTGTATGTGGCTGTCAGTGTCATATAGTTTGTATCAGCAAAGAACAATAAATAATACCAAGGTAAACCGTGGACACCAGTCCAAAGCTCAGTGAAACCAAGGTAAAAGGTGTCACACCCTGACCATAGAGAGCCCTTTTATTTCTCTATTTTGGTTAGGTCAGGGTGTGATTTGGGTGGGCATTCTAGATTTTGTATTTCTATGTTCTATTCTATGTTTTCTATTTCTTTGGTTTTGGCCAGTATGGTTCCTAATCAGAGGCAGCTGTCTATCGTTGTCTCTGATTGGGAATCATACTTATGCAGCCCTTTTTCCAAACTTCAGTTGTGGGATCTTGTTTTTGTATAGCTGTTAGAAGCCTGCAAGGCTTTTCGTTCGTTGTGGTGTTTATTGTTTTTTTCTGGTTCACCTTAAATAAAATTATGATGAACCTAACTCAAGCTGCACCTTGGTCTCCTCTCTATGACGTTCGTTACAGAAGATCCCACCAACAATGGACCAAGCAGCGTGATCAGGAGTGGACATGGGAGGAAATACTGGACGGGAAAGGACCCTGGAGTCAGGCCGGGGAGTTTCGCCGTCCAAGGGAGGAGAATGAGGCAGCGAGAGCAGAGTGGTGATATTACGAGGCATTATACCCACCACGAGGCAAGCACGAGAGGCAGCCCCCACATTTTAGTTGGGGGAGGGCACACGGGGAGATTGGCTAAGTCAGGGTTCAGACCTGAGCCAACTCCCTGTGCTTACCGTGGGGAACATAGGACTGGTCAAGCACCGTGTTATGCGTTGATGCACACGGTGTCTCCAGTGCGCAGCCACAGCCCGGTGCAATCAGTGCAAGCTCCTCGCAGTTGCGGTGCTAGAGTTGGCATTCAGCCAGGAAGGATTGTGCCGGCTCAACGTTCCTGGTCTCCGGTGCGTCTCTTCGGCCCAGGTTATCCTGCGCCAGCTCTACGCACGGTAACCTCAGTTCGCCAGCACAACCCAGTGCGGCCTGTTCCAACTCCCCCCACTTGCCAGGCTACGGGGGGGATCCAGCCAGGATGAGTTGTGCCAGCACTGTGCTCTAGACCTCCGGTGTGCCTCCACGGTCCAGTGTGTTCCGCGCTGGCTCTACGCACTATGCCTCCAGTGTGCCTTCATAGCCCAGTGCGTCCCGTGCCAGCTCTCCACACTCACCGAGGTAAAGTGGGCATCCAGCCAGGGCGGGTTGTGTCAGCCCTATGCTCCAGACCTCCAGTGCGTCTCCCCAGTCTGGTGAGACCTGTTCCGGCTCCACATAAGAAGCCTCCAGTGATGATCCATGGTCCGACGCCTCCAGTGATGATCCATGGCACAAAGCCTGTAGTGATGATCCATGGCACGAAGCCTCCAGTGATAATCCATGGCCCGGAACCTCCAGTGATGATCCAGGGCACGAAGTCTCCAGTGACGATCCATGGCGCGGAGCCTGTAGTGATGATTCATGGCAAGGAGCCTCCAGTGACGGTCCCCAGTCCGGAGCCTCCAGCGACGGTCCGGAGCCTCCAGCGACGGTCCCCAGTCCGGAGCCTCCAGCGACGGCCTCCAGCGGCGGTCCGGAGCCTCCAGCAGCGGTCCGCAGTCCAGAACCTCCAGCAGGGGTTCCCAGTTCGGTGCTTCCGGCGACGATCCACGGTCCGGGTCCTCCGGCGACGATCCACGGTCCGGAGCTTTTGGCGACAACCCCCGAAAGAGTCGCCACTGAGGATGGCGGATCCGCGAGTAGAGTGGGGTCTATGTCCCGCACCGGAGCTGCCACCGAGTCTAGATACCCACCCGGACCCTCCCCTATTGAGTCAGGTTTAACGACCGGAGTCCGCACCTTTGGGGGGGTTACTGTAACGCCCTGACCATAGAGAGCCCTTTTATTTCTCTATTTTGGTTAGGTCAGGGTGTGATTTGGGTGGGCATTCTAGATTTTGTATTTCTATGTTCTATTCTATGTTTTCTATTTCTTTGTTTTTGGCCGAGTTTGGTTCCTAATCTGAGGCAGCTGTCTATCGTTGACTCTGATTGGGAATCATACTTAGGAGCCCTTTTTCCCACCTTCAGTTGTGGGATCTTGTTTTTGTATAGCTGTTAGAAGCCTGCAAGACTTAATGCAAACCATGTTTTGTGCTAGGAAACACGGAAAATCTCTCAATTCCAATACACAGCTTGGCCTGATCATGACGTTCCATACACAGTTTCTGGTATTTTAGGAATGATGGATATGGCTCGCAAAGACCAGGAAAACAACGCTAGCCCTGTTCTCATCCACTGCAGGTTTGTTTGTCTCCTACTCTACAGTACATTTCATACAGTACAGCCCAAAATGCCAAGCTGTTATTCCTGTCTGCCTGGTGGGCTTTGTTTTTGTGCTCTGAGATGTAATGATCATGCTCAGACAGATTATGATCCATATGCCCATTAAAATTCATCCATGCATATAATTTAATGTTGTTTATCACGAGGCCACATGTACTCCTTGAGCTCAATGCATTTTAATGACACAATTTAAATGAAGTGAGAAATGTTAAATATTCAGGACCTGATGTGGTCTGTCGACTCATATGACTTATGTCCATGTTGTGGCCTTCTGTGGTTATCAGAGGGATGAATGAAGCATGTATTTTTCTCTTGTATTTTCAGTGCTGGTTGTGGAAGAACAGGGGTGATTTGTGCCCTGGATTATGTTCATGATCTTCTTGTGACAAAGGTACTACTATTTATGTTCAGGACAGTACATTGATGGCATCCTTTAGGGATCTGATTTAACAAAACATTTGTATACTGCATCGATGAATAATAAAACAAGAACAATACAAACTGTAAAAATGATAAGTGAGTGTTTTGGTAAATCCATGTTTCCACACCAGCAAATTAAAGAAGATTTTAGTATCATGAAGATTGTAGTGGAACTAAGGAGACAGAGGCCATCAGCAGTTCAGACAAAGGTATTTTATGATCAGACAGAATTTAATATCAGATCAAAATTGTGTTTATTTACATCTATGTGTTATAGTACATACTGAAATACTCTACTGTGGAAATAATATTTTTCCCATCTCTCCACTCAGGAACAGTATCAGTTTGTGTTTTCTGCCGTGGCTTACATGTTTGAGAAGGCTTTACGGTCAGCTGAGAACAACTCCCAGAATCTCACCAAGGTAAGACAGAAACTGCTACTTTTGTTCAACCATAGTATAATGTTTTTGTAATTGCTATTTCCAACCCCCAGGTGTTAGCCTTTCTACAACACAGTATTCAGCACATGCCTGTCACGTCCTGACCAGTATAGGGTTTATTTGTGATTGTAGTTTGGTCAGGACGTGGCAGAGAGTATTTGTTCTATGTGGTTCGGGGTGGTGGTTTGTTTAGAAGGGTGTTTGATTTATTATTTTCGGGTTTTGGGTTATGTTCTATGTTTTTGTATTTCTATGTTCTTTCTAGTTTAGTATTTTCTATGTTAGGTATTGGGTGTTGGACTCTCAATTGAAGGCAGGTGTTTGTAGTTGCCTTTGATTGAGAGTCCTATATATAGGGATGTGTTTTGTTTGTTAATTGTGGGTAGTTGTCTTTAGCACTGCTGTTATGTGTATAGCCTGCTAAACTGTTTCCTGTCGTCGTTTCGTTGTTTATTGTTTTTCCGTGTTCACAGTCTTTATTTAAATAAATATAATGATGAGCACGCAACCCGCTGCGCCTTGGTCCTCTCTACCCGAAGACAGCCGTTACAGAACTACCCACCAAAAATGGACCAAGCAGCGGAGAAAGAAGCAAAGGGAATTACAGATGGACTATAGGGAGCAACACCTGGAGTGGAGGAAGCAACGCGCTCGGGAGGAGATGGCATCCTGGTCGCTGGAGGTGATGGAGTCAAGAATTGACTGGACATGGGAACAATTATTGGACCACTGTGATAACCTGCCTGGTAGGCAGGTAGAGCACGAGAGGCAGCCCCAATAATTGTTTTGGGGGGGGCCACACGGGTAGTTTGGCTGGGCGAGGATTAAGTCCCAAGCCAAATCCTCGTGTTTTTTCCAAACGACCATTGACTGGACAGGTCCCGTGCTTTGGGGTGATGGGTGTTGTGACGAGGCCGGGTATTTTCAGGCCAGTACACGCAGTACCAGCGCCCCGCATGTGCCAGGGGAAAGTGGGCATCCAGCCAGTAGGGGTGATGCCAATCCTGCGCTCGAGACCGCCAGTGCGCCTCTACGGTCCAGTGTTTCCCGCTACTCGCACTAGCCCTGAGGTGCGTGTCTCCAGGCTGGCAAGTCCAGTACCAGCACCACGCATCAGGCTTCCAGTGCGTCAGCCCACTCTAACTCGGCCGGTTCCTGCTCCCCGCATTAGCCCTGAGTTGCGTGTCTCCAGGCTGGCACGTCCAGTACCAGCACCACGCTTCAAGCTTCCAGTGCGTCAGCCCACTCTAACTCGGCCGGTTCCTGCTCCCCGCATTAGCCCTGAGTTGCGTGTCTCCAGGCTGGCACGTCCAGTACCAGCACCACGCTTCAAGCTTCCAGTGAGTCAGCCCAGTCCAACTCAGCCTGTTCCCGCTCCTCGCACTAGCCCTGAGGTGCGTGTCTCCAGGCTGGTACCTCCACTACCAGCCCCACGCATCAGGCTTCCAGTGCGCAAGACCAGGCCCGAGTATGCGGCAACAGTGCCTCGTCCAGAGTATCCGGCAACAGTGCCTCGTCCAGAGTATCCGGCAACAGTGCCTCGTCCAGAGTATCCGGCAACAGTGCCTCGTCCAGAGTATCCGGAACCAGAGGAGACGGCCCACTGTCCGGAACCAGGGGAGACGGCCCACTGTCCGGAACCAGGGGAGACGGCCCACTGTCCGGAACCAGTGGAGACGGCCCACTGTCCGGAACGGGGTGAGTCTGCCTGCGACCCGGAACTGGGTGAGTCTGCCACCAGTCCGGAGCCGCCAGAGCCGCCCGCCAGTCCAGAGCCGCCCGCCAGTCCAGAGCCGCCCGCCAGTCCGGAGCCGCCAGAGCCGCCCGCCAGTCCGGGGCCGCCCGCTAGTCTGGAGCCGCCAGGGTTGCCCGCCAGCCGGGCGCAGCCAGGGGAGCCACCTAAGGGGGCTAAGCCAAGGGTGGAGCCGGGTCCACGTCCCGCACCTGAGCCACCTCCAGTATAGGTGGGTTGGGGAGGGGGGGTGTAGCACAGGTGCCGTCGTTGACGGCTGCCACCCTCCCTTCCCTCCCTTTAGTTAGGAGTTTATTTAAAAAAATATATATATAGATTTTTTGAGGTGCATCCGGGGTCTGCACCTTTAGGGGGGGGTACTGTCACATCCTGACCAGTATAGGGGTTATTTGTGATTGTAGTTTGGTCAGGACGTGGCAGAGGGTATTTGTTTTATGTGGTTTGGGGTGGTGGTTTGTTTAGAAGGGTGTTTGATTTATAGTTTTCGGGTTTTGGGTTATGTTCTATGTTTTTGTATTTCTATGTTCTTTCTAGTTTAGTATTTTCTATGTTAGGTATTGGGTATTGGACTCTCAATTGAAGGCAGGTGTTTGTAGTTGCCTTTGATTGAGAGTCCTATATATAGGGATGTGTTTTGTTTGTTAATTGTGGGTAGTTGTCTTTAGCACTGCTGTTATGTGTATAGCCTGCTAAACTGTTTCCTGTCATCGTTTCGTTGTTTATTGTTTTTCCGTGTTCAGTCTTTATTTAAATAAATATAATGAGCACGCAACCCGCTGCGCCTTGGTCCTCTCTACCCGAAGACAGCCGTTACAATGCCATACTGGCATTCATGGACAAGCAAGCTTTACTAAAGCAATGACATGAGAGGGCATGCAGTATTATTGTTCGGGTTGGGTAGGTTAATCTAAATGTAATCCATTGCATTTACTAGTTACCTGTCCAAAATTATAATCAGTAATGTAACTTTTGGATTACCCAAACTCAGTAATGTAATCTGATTGCTTTCAGTTACATTTTGATTACTTTCCCCTTAAGAGGCATTAGAAGAAGACAAAAAGGATCCATCAAACTCATTTGCTGTGTTATAGTGGTCTCTGACTTGTGGTCAGACTCGCTCAGGTGGAACAAATTTAAACTTGCAGCTTTTAGCTGAATTGAATGTCATTTAAAAAAACGTGTCATGTTTTTTCACCCCACAAACATCCTTTCTGAATTTAAAAGTAATCCAATAAGTAATCATATAGTTTTTCAAAAGTATCTGTAATCTGATGACAATATTTTTGCCGGTTACGTAACCGACTACAGTTACCGGTTTTTGTAATCAGATTACATGTAATTAGTTACTCCCAAACCCTGATTATGGTAATTTTTGGCATGTCTGTGATTCAGTCAGAAAGCTGCATGAGGACAAAGCTGACACAATTTGAAAATAACTTCAGCTGCCAGTGTGAGTTTTTCTGTGACAAAAACCCATTGTGTCATCCATTTCATCAGATCATACTGTATTACAATTCTCTCTGAGATTTCAATGTGATGAGTTGAGTTCGGGAAAAAAAGAGAAATATTAAGCAGGAAACATCCAGCCTGCATGCTTCCTCTATATGTAGTGCTGGCGCATTGAAATCATTGTTCACCCATTTTCAGATAGTGCAGTGCCTGAACTTGAGGGAGTTCTATAACTCTCTGATGTACTGTTGATTTTGTTCTGAATAGAGTAACCGACCTTTATATGATTGTGTTGCATCTGTGAAGACATCTCCACCGACAACATCAGCCAGCGCTCAGACACTTGCAGAAAGGTAGGAGTTCATGGACACATGAACTTTGAAACAAATTAATTTCTCTTCAGTGGAGGACCATCCTACTCAGTGAATTTTTATTTTTATAGTGAAACAAAGTTGTAATTTTTAGATAAAACTATACTAAATACATCACCAAATATATGTCACCAAATAACTAATTAAAACACATTGTTTTGCAATGAAGGTCTACAGTAGCCTCAACAGCAATCTCTAGGGTAGCACTATTGTGTAGCACTGCAGTGTGGTGAGTAGTTGACTCAAATAGAGAGCAAGACATAGTTTGCAGTTTTAAACAAGGAGTAGAGACACACAAACAGAGAGAGAGAGAGAGAGAGAGACACACACACACACAGAGAGAGAGAGACACACACACAGAGAGAGAGAGACACACACACACAGAGAGAGACACACACACACAGAGAGAGACACACACACACAGAGAGAGAGAGAGAGAGAGAGCAGAGACACACAAACAGAGAGAGACACACACACAGAGAGAGACACACACACACAGAGAGAGACACACACACAGAGACAGAGAGAGAGAGAGAGAGATTTTTTCTTCTTAGTTTACCTTTCACTTACTTAGCTAATTTAGCCTACTCAACAACCTGACTCAAACAGATAGGAATGCTATTTATGTTAGGTAGCTGGCTAAGGCTATCCAACACTGCAGCTCTTCCAAGTAAAGGAAAGCATTTATAAATGTATTGCCACCGGGTCCGCCAGTGTAACTGATAAACTGCTTGCTGTACACTATACTGTATGATTGTATTACAACAACAGTTGTGACTTTAATAAGCAGCCTGAGTTAATGATACCACAGTAAGGTGCTCAATTACAATGGGGGAAGTTGACTGAGGTTGGTAGAGAGATCGAGAATTTCGAGACAAGGGAAGAAAGAATGCTTCCTGTTTTGTTCAAGTGAGTTCACGGTCTTCTATTTTAGTTGGCAGTACAACAGTTTTATGTTTGCGTACTTTACATGCTGGGTGTGTAGGGTATGACGTTTAAGTGTACATAGGCTTATCAACACCAAGTTATGTAGTACTATTTCATAGTAGTTGATTGTTACAATATATACACACCTACCTTGTCTTGACAGTTAAGCAAATTGTTGGCAATATTGAAATATGTACTGTATATTGAAATACTGTGTTGTGGTACACATTGATGATCTTGAATAAAACATGACTTTAATCCAGTTAGCTTTAGATTAACATTTAACAGAACTTTAGGACACAACGTCCTTATGATTAATGAAGCAGAAGGATTTCACCATGCTTGTACTACTAAACATTCATCATGTTGCAGAGGAAGTGACAAACTGGGCTGTTAAACTTCACTTTCACACCCTCTCTCCTCCCTCCCATATGTTAAACTGCTACTGAAAATCCCCAGCTCGCATCACAGGCTCAGAGAAAAATGATCTATTTCTCTGTAAACAATAATATAGTTAGTAGGAAATCATCATGGTAAAGCTGCAATTCCTTATCAATCTTAATTTCTACTATCCTACTAGTAAAGATCCGCTGTAGATGCTCCAAAAGAAAACAGACTTGGTAATGAAAATCCAGTCTCATATATATATATAATAGTCATGACCATCTGGTGTGTAGGGTAGAAACAACAAGTCTATATTTGTACCTTTTTGCTTTTCGCTGTTTGTGGAATTGATATTGATATCTACTCGTCTTTAGAAATTGTAATGTGCAGTACAGAGCGCCTCGGCCTCATCAGCAGAAGATGAATGACGTATATGCCGTGGTCAACAAGTCCAAACAGCTCCCGCCACCAGCCTCTTCCACCGCCCCTCTGGCCGCTCTCCATTACTATGACAACGAAGAGCTGGGTGTCCCAAAATGCCACGTCGGTGCTCTTTACAGCATGGTCAAGAGCAGGTGTCCACCAGCCAAACCGCCACCAGCTGTCGCACCCATTTATGACACAGCCGGACTAGCCAATCACAGGCTAGCTGAGGCCTCGGCAGTGGAGGACCAGAGTGGCTATGAGCTGGTCGCAGGTGAGAGAATTTCAGGGCAGTGTTTGGAGACTAATGTGAGGCCAGCTATGGTTTTGTTTGTCATTAGTGCCCTGCACAAAATATTGCGATCTATATCTAGTGACCAATACTTTCAGGTTTCTTGCCAGTAACAATTCCTTGACAGCCATATTGAACTGTTTATGTGGAAAATGTCTTACTGATTCTTATCGTTTGCTTTTTTTCTAGCTGAGCGTTATTCCTCGACAGAAGATGACTATGAATATGTCTCAAATCCCATCAAATGCATGACCAACAGCTGCACTCCTGGTAGCATGGGTGAATATCTGCTTGTCTTTCTAATAATGTTGTCCATTGTCATATACTGTATCTAAAGCCATTATAGCTACCCAATGTAATGTTCATTTCCTCAGAATCTCATGAGTAAAATGATTGCGACTGGATGTCGAAACAAGACTATGTCATTTGTTAGATGCACTTGCAGGTGTCTTCAAGTATTCCAACCACACTTCTCAACTTTCCCTCAGAGTTCAACTGTCGCATTAAAAAACCCAAAGGGCCTCGGGATCCCCCGGCAGAATGGAGTCGTGTGGAGAGATGACACGGCAGCCATATACCAGGCCTGGCCACATCTTTACTCATTCATGTTTGGCAAGCAATGGGAATGGGCTCTATTTATTTTTACTTGCTGTGAACATCTACTGTATGTGATCACTAAAATACAGTTATCTATCTTTTGTAACCTTTTTGAGTTCGTATATTTTTTAGATCTCGTGATTTATATTACTAATGAAAGAACTATATTAAACAACTTTCAATTCTGAGACAAGTATTGGTTTTGAATACCATTTACCGATTGAAGTGTAATTGTAGTAACCAACAGATGGCACTATAGTAACAGGAGAGAATTCGTTTTTTTCATTATTCACGTTTCAGGTATTGTAAAATGTGTTTTCGCAGGTAGACTCATGATTTATTGCTTTGATGTCTACTAATTGCTGGTAACAAGGACTTACAATAAAGACAACAATTTCTTCAAGTCTTTGTATTAGCCCTGTGTACCACACAATCATTGCAGTGTACGTGTAGATTTTTACATGTAGACATTTGAACATCTTGGTCACGTTCTGTTATAATCCCCACCCGGCACAGCCAGAAGAGGACTGGCCACCCCTCATAGCCTGGTTCCCCTCTAGGTTTCTTCCTAGGTTTTGGCCTTTCTAGGGAGTTTTTCCTAGCCACCGTGCTTCTACACCTGCATTACTTGCTGTTTGGGGTTTTAGGCTGGGTTTCTGTACGGCACTTTGAGATATCAGCTGATGTAAGAAGGGCTATATAAATACATTTGATTTGATAGATACAATAAATGTTCTTGTGATCACAGTAAACTGTGTACTGTACTCAAACAGTTTGTTGAACATTCTGTGCAGCTTTGAAGATTGACCTCTGAACTTTTGGCTGTGCTGCAATGATGTTTCAGTCACAGAAATCAATCGAAAGCCAGCTTCTTATACACTGAAATCAACATTTGTATCTTCCAGATACCAAGCTTATACTCGGTCTGCAGAAAAAAAAACTGGGAGCAGTCTCTAGAGATTAAGTCTGCAATACACTTCAATATCTAACCAATTATAGCCACTAGTTGAAATGTGTGGTCCTATGTCATATTCCTAAAGAAACTTGCCCACAATAACATCTTTTTTTCTACCCCATCCATGGAGACCCAATGCTGGGAGGAGCATCAGAAAGTGAGAGTGTATTGGATTTAGGCAGAAAAAAAAGAGACACTTGAGGGGGTGTTGCTAATGACCACTCCATTTTCTAGTTGGCAGAGCCTGTGGCATGTCAGGGGTTTAAACTCGGCTGGATGGCTAATCCCATTCAGCAGATGCTAATGTGAAATGAGAATCTAATGACCTTCTGCCATGGCTTCTCAACCCAAGCCTCCAGCTATCTCATAGCAACCCCTCACTCAGCTTCACATACACACACACACACACACACACACATTAAAATGCACTAAAGCGGAATGCATATTTAGACCTATTCTGATGTTTATTTGCTGGTGTGTCTGATGTATCGACGGCTGATATCAAATCTCCCCTTAGGGGATCAATAGAATCTCATCCTAACAGAAACTCATAAATAAATCAGAACAAAATGTGCCTCTACATAGTACAGTAACTGTCATACTGAGTGGGACATATTTGCTTTGTGTGCAAATACATCAGAGAAAGAAAAGTAGTTATCTGGATAACATTACGTTAAAATGCCACAAGTTCTATTTGTATCAGTTTATTACTCAGTATGGATGTGGCAGAAGTTGTTCTATTTCGTCTAAGTGGGTCATTCTGTAGTTGATCTCTTAGGATTCTTAATGTTTCCAGTGAGTAAAATGCAGATTAGGTGTAAAACTGCTCTCCTAAGACACGTTTTTCACGTTATTACCAAGCTAAATTTAAATAGTCAACCATAGCCTGTGGCCATTGTGTAAACTACAGACACAGAGAGTGTAGGGTAGGCACTTAGAAATTGATCCTGACTTGTTTAGGCTTTTTTACGTGGAAAAATATTGATTGGTCCATATCTTGCATCTGATCTCATTACCCATCTGTTTTCTTACTTCAATTACTATTTAATACATTCAGAGAAATCAATTTTACAGTAAGACCTTTCCTATCTTTTAGGTCAAATATCAATGAAAATAAATCCATATCCATATGAATGAAGAAAAATAACACGAATCCAATTGCACACAGTGTTGTTCGGTACGAAAATGAGTGTGAGGGAGAGGGAGGGTGAAGGGTGAAGATTACAACATCAACTCTGGCCTTTGTGAATATGTGTGTTGGCATAGAATGAATAGGGGTTTTGGATGTATGTTGCTCTGAGCTGCTGAGGGTTAGAGCCAGAAGGTAAGTAGAGAGATGAAGGGGTGAGAGGGAGTTGGGTTGGACCGGTGTCAAAGTGCTGTAAGACAGAAGGGAGAGAGGGGAAGAGGCTGGTTTCAATTAAATACCTGGCAGGATTGGACGCTCAGTAGTTTGACTCTGGTGAAAAGAGGCAAAAGTTCAATAGCTGTAATGAAATCCACATAATGACATTATGACACTTCCAGACCCACAGAAAGTCCACTGGATTACGTCGTAGCTACAGAATGTGTAGTGAGTGACAGTGCACCTTTAAAGGTCCAATGCAGCCGTTTTTATCTCAATATCAAATCATTTCTGAGTAACAATTAAGTACCTTACTGTGACTGATTTCAATTAAAATGATCCAAAAGAAACAAAAAAAATCTTCATAGCAAAGAGCAATTTCTCCAACAAGATTTTTGCCAGGACTGTCTGGGATTGGTCTGAGTTGGGAGGGGAAAACTGAAAACTATCTGTTATTGGCAGATAGATGTGGAACTAATTTTCTTATTGGTCTATTAACTAGGCAGGGCAAAACTCAATCCCACCAATACAGGCTGACATTTCCGACACTATTTTCGAACAGCTCTTACACTAAAAGGACATTATCAGCATTTTCTAAATATTATTCCAACCTCATAGTGTGAAAATATATATAAAATACAGGAAAATCACATTATTGACTGCACTGGGCCTTTAAGGATTGTCTCATACAGTGTCTGGGCAACATACAATGTTTTCCTGTCTTAGTGCCTTTGTCAGTTCCCCCCTAGACTTCAAACTGTAATGCAAATGTCACCATCACTGGATATGTTTATTGATTAATACATTGATATGGGATTAAGCTACAGGCTAGAGGCGAGCATCAAGCTAACTGAATTCTCTCCAGTTCAGTTTGAGAATGCATATGAGTTGGACTGTCTGGGGAAAAGAGCTGGGGTGTAGGAGGTTTGGGAGTGTACAATGATTACAGCAAAGGATGCTGGTAGTGCAGGCAGGAACTGTGGTTAAAATGAATTATACTACCCCTGAAACTTATACATACTGTGTTCTTTCTCCCTCCCTTTCTCTCTCACTTTCTCTCTCACTTCCTCTCTAACTTTCTCTCTCGCTCGCTTTATCTCTGTATCTCACTCACTCACTCATTCTCTCCAATCCCAAAGTACAGCTCTTTCTGAAATAGCAGAAGTGGGGGGATGGCACAGTGAGTGTGTTGCGTGGCAGTGGCTTTGCTGATGCAGCTCCAAGACTTGGGGTGTTGGCTCAAAGAGTGGAAAGGAGACCACAGGCATGCATGAACTGGAATTCAAGTGGAAAGGCCTGTGTATCAGTGAAAAACAGCTGCTTACCAAATTGCCACTCAACCCATCACTGATACCAGCCATTACCTACTGTCCATCTACTGTGATGCCCTGAGCATAGACCATCTTTATTGCTCATCATACATAAGTATGGCCATACATTTCATACTACTATTATCTCTATATGAACAAGAATTATTTTTTCTCTCTAGCCTATTAGTATTACCACCTACACTAGTATTCACAATATCGCTGTATACTGTAAAATACTGCTGTATTTACTGTAGATTATTTTTGGCATCTCATGTTATGAGTTTTACTCAATATATTGCCACAAGCAATTTCTTGTCAATCAGGTAGAAAAATGCATGGAGAACTTTCCCAGATATCTATGCAGCGTTTAATGCAAACCGAAAAGTTATTTCCCCCCTGGAATATCCCACCGACTGGAATAATGTGAATACTGCTGTTGGGGCACAGCACAAAAAAGTGTTGCTTAGCAACTGTTTCAGCTCCATCTTGAAGTTTACTTAATTTTTTTGCAATAAGATAAAAACAACACAATGGAAATTGTACACTATTGTAAACTGCAGTGATATAATGCACTATGAGAAGCAGCTATATAGTGCTTTTCTGTCTTTTTACTGTGTATCGCCACACTTGATAAGTGTTCTCTCATGTCACATTTTAAGAGTTTGAGATCAGTTGTTTTCCATTACGAACCCAAGCAATCACACATTTGAAAGAAAATTAGCACATAAACCACTGCATGAAAGGCCTAAAAATACATATTTACAATGAAACAGGACTACTGGCTTGATTTTAACGAGAACCTTCATGAGATACAGGCTCAAACAGTCAAATGTAGCAGTTTTCCTTTCCACCTCGCTGTGGTTAAGGGGAAGGAGGGGACTCTTTGTGGTCTGGATCCTCTAAACTACACACATGATTTCACAAACAGCTGCAGTGGCTTATAGGGGCCAGATGTGAGGCTCATGGGACTAAAGCTGCAGTGCTGTGGAAGAAGCAGCCTGGGGACAGGCCTAACCGCCCAGCAGTCAATAGAAAGGGGCATTGTCATGCATGCTGCAACCCTTTTTATGGTGACTTGAGCAAATTAACAGGGAGTAGGCATCAATTTACACGTACATTCCTTCTCCGTAGTAGTAACATTTTCTGTTTGCCAAGTCTCTCTCTCTCTCTCTCTGTAATTAGGTTTAGGGTTAGGGGTTAGGGAAAATAAGATTTTGAATGGGAATAGATTTTTTTGGTCCCCACATGGATAGTAAAACCAACGAGAGTGTGTGTGTGTCATGAACATTTCAAACTTTTACAACCTAAAGCCCCTGATGTGAAGGTGGTTATGCCTCACAACAATTAGAATTGCCTGCTTCTTTACACGGGGCTACTACTGTATTACAAAGATACACATCAGGGGAGCGCTATTTTCAGTTTGATCCTTGGAAATGCAAATGGCCATTAACTTTTTGGGGGGTGTGAAAATAAGATTCTATGATAGGTGAACTCGCAAAAGTAACTACAAGCATGGTTTTCTGGGAAATTAAGAAAGCTTCACATCTTGTGATTTTGACTGAAGACAAATAGTTTTGAAATTGTGATTACTGCGAAAACAGGACAACAACTATTGGGGACAAGAGGGTGTGTTGTGTTAAAATGGAAATATATACTGTAGGTAGTCTTCTGTACCAGCAAAATATTGTAGTACAGCTGAGCGTTTGGCAAAGACTGACTACAGCAGAGCTGGGGATGACATGTTGAGTTGTTTAATTTATTAAATCATCCAAACATATATTCTCTCAGTGCAATAAAATGTTGTTCTCTTACCCTGGAGACATTAGACAACTTGCTATGATTGAATAGAGCCCTATGTGTATCTGCCTACAAAAATAACTAATTTGTTTGATTGTTGCATTCCTGTAGCCACTGGGTGGCAGTGGTGGCTTCCAGGGGGTAGAGTGCACTTCAAGGCAGGCTCAGGCTGACTACAGCACAGAGTAATGTTAAAGCATGTGGAATTAACTTTGTCCGTTAGATGTTTCCAGCCTCTGAAATTGCCAACATCATTTCTTATTTCAAAGGCTGAGTTTAAAGTATTAATGGTTTCTTAAATAATTCATTCATATTGAGGTTAATGAAGTTTAACTGCAGAAATCATAGGTCCCTCAACATAACAATATATCTGTGTAACACTCAAGAAGTGTCTTTCTCTAATACACTCTGGCCCCGCTCCAACCCCACGAGAAGACAGGACCCATAGGGGACTAATGCTTCTGAACTGCACTCTTGCAAAAGTCTGATAATAATGTATGCAATCTAATTAATAAGGATACTTCCAGGGAGAACCTGACATCATCATAAAGGACAGACACCACCTAGACTATTTTATTCTATGAAATGGTAAATGAATGTTACAGAATTGGACTGAGATCATATACAGTACTAAAGAGACCATGTGCCATAGGCCTGTATGTAAAATGCCTCCCAATACCGTTCTGGTTTCCATTTTGTATCTGGCATGTTATCATTGTCCCATGATAACAGAGACCTGCTTTGTAGACTGATATCAGAATATTCTGTACATTTATGAATCAATGCTCATTGAATAAGAAAAATAACTGTAATTAGATTGATAGAATTAGTTACTGTGTGTCCTCAGTGGGAATCTGTTTGCAATGACATCTCCAGACATAACAACCTTTCTGGAGGAATCCATTGAACTTTGCTATGACTGCTGAATAATACTTTTCTTATATTTAGAAACTTCATTGGTGCAGTGTATTTTTGTAGTTCCCAAGACAAAATAAATGTAAACCTAACACATCTGGGAAGAACACCCCACACCAAATATGATTGGAGGGTGGCTCCAGTAAAGATGCTGGGGTTCCTGTGATGAGGGTTGTGTTTTTCAAAGGAAACCACATGGACATTTCATCTGCTCTGGAGGTTCATGGTCCTGCATTTCCCCTGCTCACATCTCCCGGCTTTCAGCAGGGCACCATCCTCCGAAAGCCCAGTGTGGTCGAGGAACTGAGGAGGAAGGGCTGTCTTCCTCAAGTGGCTTCAATTAGAGACAGTCACAATTACAGAGGGAGGGAGTACACGAGGCCAAACCTGCCATGCTCAAACTCCAACTGGATTACAGGGACAGGGAGGCTACCAATGCGAGCCAGGATACCGGTACTTGGTCATTCCTAACCCACCCAACCCAAACCAAGGGTTATTTTAGGAACTTTACGGTTTTTGTATCTGGACTGGTCCAATTCCAATCCAATCAACTCAATGAGTGTGATTCAACCTAGAAAACCAAACTACAGAATGAAATGTTTTGCATTATATGGTTCCACTTCCCAGGCCTCATGAAGGCCCACATACACTGAGTATACAAAGCATTAAGGACATCTGCTCTTTCCATGACATAGACTGACCAGGTGAATCCAGATGAAAGCTATGATCCTTTATTGATGTCACTAGTTAAATCCACTTCAATCAGTGTAGATGAAGGGGAGGAGACAGGTTAAAGAAGGAGACATGGATTGTGTATGTGTGCCATTCAGAGGGTGAATGGGCAAGAAAAAATATTTCAGTGCCTTTGAACGGTGTATGGTAGTAGCTGACACACTCTCTGGTTTGTGTCAAGAACTGCAACGCTACTGGGTTTTTCACGCTCAACAGTTTCCCATGTCTATCAGTAATGGTTCACCACTCAAAGGACATCCAGCCAACTTGACACAACTGTGGGAAGCATTGGAGTCAACATGAACCAGCATCCATCCCTGTGGAACGCTTTCGACACATTGTAGAGTCCATGCCCCGATTAATTGAGACTGTTCTGAGGGCAAAAAGTGGGGGGGGGCAACTCAATATTAGGAAGGTGTTCCTAATGTTTGGTATACTCGGTACATTGACAAATAGAAATGCATCCAATGCTATTAATTTAAACCACAACAAAGAAAAGTTGTTTGTGGAGATACCTAATGTACTTTAGCTGAATTTGTGTTTAGTGCAGTGGGGGATTGCAGGTGTCATTTCTCCTAAACAGGCTATTACTGGCCACATGATTTGAATAAGTGGATTGCTTTGTTGTTGACTGGTGGTTGACATCAAATCTCATCACTGGTGAATGACAGACGACATCATTGATAGGTTATGACTCCCACACATAAGGTGCATATTGCTGAATTAGAATAGCATTGCATTAATAATTTCTTATATATTTACGCTGTTCAGGGCAAATGGTACTCTAAAAGAATTGTACAGTGCATTCAGAAAGTATTCAGACCGCCTGACTTTTTTCACATTTTGCTACGTTACAGCCTTATTCTAAAATGGATTCAATTGTTTTTTTCCCCTCATCAATCTACACACAATACCCCATAATGACAAAGCAAAAACTTGTTGCACATTTATAAAAAAATCTAAAACTGAAATATATAATTTACATAAGTATTCAGACCCTTTACTCAGTACTTTGTTGAAGCACCTCTGGCAGCGATTACAGCCTTGAGTCTTCTTGGGATTGATGCTACAAGCTTGGCACACCTGTACTTGGGGAGTATCTCCTATTCTTCTCTGCAGATCCTCTCAAGCTCTGTCAGGTTGGATGGGGAGCGTTGCTGTTCATCGCACAGACAGGAATAAGAATATATAAATATATAGACGAGCAATGTCAGAGCAGCATAGAATAAGATACAGTAGAATAGTATAGGATACAGTATATACACACAGTTGAAGCTGGAAGTTACACTTAGGTTGGAGTCATTAAAACTCGTTTTTCAACCACTCCACAAACTTCTTGTTAACAAACTATAGTTTTGGCAAGTCGGTTAGGACATCTACTTTGTGTATGACACAATAACTTTTTCCAACAATTGTTTACAAACAGATTATTTCACTTATAATTCACTGTATCACAATTCCAGTGGGTCAGAAGTGTACATACACTAAGTTGACTGTGCCTTTAAACAGCTTGGAAAATTACAGAAAATGATGTCATGGCTTTAGAAGCTTCAGATAGGCTAATTGACATCATTTGAGTCAATTGGAGGTGTACCTGTGGATGTATTTCAAGGCCTACCTTCAAACTCAGTGCCTCTTTGCTTGACATCATGGGAAAATCAAAAGAAATCCGTCAAGACCTCAGAAAAAAAATTGTAGTCCTCCACAAGTCTGGTTCATCCTTGGGAGCAATTTCCAAACGCCTGAAGGTACCACGTTCATCTATACAAACAATAGTGCGCCAGTATAAACACCATGGGACCACACAGCCATCTTACCACTCAGGAAGGAGACGCGTTCTGTCTCCTAGAAATGAATGTACTTTGGTGCGAAAGGTGCAAATCAATCCCAGAACAACAGCAAAGGACCTTGTGAAGATGCTGGAAGGAACAGGTACAAAAGTATCTATATCTACAGTAAAACGAGTCCTATATCGACATAACCTGAAAGGCTGCTCAGCAAGGAAGAACCCACTGCTCCAAAACTGACATACAAAAAAAGCCAGACTACGGTTTGCAACTGCACATGGGGACAAAGTTCGTACTTTTTGGAGAAATGTCCTCTGGTCTGATGAAACAAAAATATACGTTTTTGGCCATAATGACCATCGTTATGTTTGGAGGAAAAAGGGGGAGGCTTGCAAGCCAAAGAACACCATCCCAACCGTGAAGCATGTGGGTGGCAGCATCATGTTGTGGGGGTGCTTTGCTGCAGGAGGGACTGGTGCACTTCACAAAATAGATGGCATCATGAGGCAGGACAATTATGTGAATATATTGAAGCAACATCTCAAGACATCAGTCAGGAAGTTAAAGCTTGGTCGCAAATGGGTCTTCCAAATGGACAATGACCCCAAGCATACTTCCAAAATGGTGGCAAAATCGCTTAAGGACAACAAAGTCAAGGTATTGGAGTGGCCATCACAAAGCCTTGACCTCAATCCCATAGAACATTTGTGGGCAGAACTGAAAAAGCCTGTGTGAGCAAGGAGGCCTACAAACCTGACTCGGTTACACCAGCTCTGTCAGGAGTTATGGGCCAAAATTCACTCAACCTATTGTGGGAAGCTTGTGGAAGGCTACCCGAAACGTTTGACCCAAGTTAAACAATTTAAAGGCAATGCTACCAAATACTAATTGAGTGTATGTAAACTTCTGACCCACTGGGAATGTGATGAAAGAAATAAAAGCTGAAATAAATCATTCTCTCTACTATTATTCTGATTTTTCACATTCTTAAAATAAGGTGGTGATCCTAACTGACCTAAAACAGGGAATTTGTCCTAGGATTAAACGTCAGGAATTGTGAAAAACAAAGTTTAAATGTAGTTGGCTAAGGTGTATGTAAACTTCTGACTTCAACTGTTTGAGATGGGTAATGCAAAATATGTAGACATTATTCACGTGGCTAGTGTTCCATTTATTTAAGTGGCCAATGATTTCAAGTCTGTAGGTAGGCAGCAGCCTCTCTGTGCTAGTGATGGCTGTTTACCAGTCTGATGGCCTTGAGATAGAAGCTGTTTTTCACTCTCTCGGTCCCAGGTTTGATGCACATGTACTGACATCACCTTCTGGATGGTAGCCGGGTGAACAGGCAGTGGCTCGGGTGGTTGTTGTCCTTGATGATCCTTTTGACCTTCCTGTGACATCGGGTGCTGTAGGTGTCCTGGAGGGCAGGTAGTTTGCCCCCGGTGATGCGTTGTGCAGACGTCACCACCCTATGGAGAGCCCTGAGGTTGTGGGCGGTGCAGTTGCCGTACCAGGCAGTGATACATCTCGACAAGATGCTCTCAATTGTGCATCTGTAAAAGTTTGTGAGAGTTTTATGTGACAAGCCACATTTCTTCAGCCTCCTGAGTTTGAAGAGGCTCTGCTGCACCTTCTTCACCACACTGCCTGTGTGGGTGGACCATTTCAGTTTGTCCGTGATGTGTACGCCGAGGAACTTAAAACGTTCCACCTTCTCCACTGCTGTCCACTCGATGTGGATGGGGGGGCTCCCTCTGCTGTTTCCTGAAGTCTATTATCATCTCCTTTGTTTTGTTGACGTTGAGTGAGAGGTTATTTTCCTGAAACCACACTCCGAGAGCCTCGTCGTTGTTGGCAATCAAGCTTACTACTGTTGTGTCGTCTGCAAACTTGATGATTGAGTTGGAGGCGTGCGCGGCCATGCAGTCATGGGTGAACAGGGAGTACAGGAGGGGGCTGAGCACACACCCTTGTGGGGCCCCAGTGTTGAGGATCAGCAAAGTGGAGATGTTGTTTCCTACCTTCACCACCTGGGGGCGGCCCGTCAGGAAGTCCAGGACCCAATTGCACAGGGCAGGGTTGAGACCCAGGGCCTCAAGCTTAATGATGAGCTTGTAGGGTACTATGGTGTTGAATTCTGAGCTGTAGTCAATGGACATCATTCTTACATAGGTATTCCTCTTGTCCAGGTGGGATAGGGCAGTGTGATGGCGATTGCATCACCTGTGGACCTATTGGGGCGGTAAGCAAATTTAAGTGGGTCTAGCGTGACAAGTAAGGTAGAGGTGATATGATCCTTGACTAGTCTAACAAAGCATTCATTGAAGGTTTTAGGTAAACTGTCTGGGAGGTATGAGTATCAGTAGATGAAAGTGCATAATTGGCATACATTAATGTCATAAATAGACAAGGTATTGAGTGTCTTAAACAAAGGTGCAGATGGAGCCAGGTACATAAACATTGGGTTTATGAAATTGTAACCTACTTTTTTCTTCTTCATCTGTAATTTAAACATTTAATATAACAGTTATACATGTTTATAAACAACACATTGTCCAGTTCCAAGAGATCTGTATAAAAATATTGATCGGTTCCTCTGCAGAGTTAAAATGACTGATAATATGAGTTACATTTTCCTTTAATTGAAGCACAGAAAGTCCCTTGAAGTCATAACCTGGAGATAGTCACAGAGCAGGCCTAACAATTATTTCCACCTGAGAGAGTTTAGACAAATTTATCTGCAACATATGTGTCATTCATTCATGTATCTCGTCGTCATATTGTAGCAAACATCTCCATCCGCCTTCGAAATCCAGCCTTCTCCCTAACATCTGGGACTGGGTTTGGTAGGAAAAAACTAAATTATGGGCGAGCCTGTTCCAAATAGGGTACTAGAGCAGATTTAAGCACATGCCAAATGTGATCATATATCATTCTAATACATAGAGACCAAAAGTGAAGAAAAACTGTGTATTGTAATTAAATAGATGTAATAGTTGATTCGTAACTCGGTGTAGCAAGCGAATTTGATCTCATTCTATGGTTTATTGAACAACAGTGAGTTTGAATCCCCTTGTTGAAAGTGGTACATTCCATAAAGGGATTGCTACCCAAGCCTTTCTCCTCCTGAAGAAAGCAAGACCGTTAATGGTTAGAGACTGTCATGCGATTCAAGCAGTGAATTCCCTGCTGGTTTATTTCGAGGATTTTGCATAGAATTAATGAACAAATAATTATAGGCCTATGTGATAACCGCGGGAAAGAGAACTGTACCTGGTTGTGGATGTAACTGTTGCACTTTAAATACAGGTAGGTCCATGAGCCTGTGTTTCATTGCCGATCTCATCTCACGATGCCGATGCTGGTGAGAAAGAGTAACGTTAGCGTTTGATTCCGAAGCATGTTTTTTTTAAAACCATGACGGGGCTTTATATGGCTTTTAGAACACCATGCCGTTTGTATCTTGAATGTGATTATAACATATTCATTAGCAATAGTCAGTAGGACTGCATGTTTTAGTTGCATCATGCCTTTTGAAAGGATGCGTGTGGGCTTTGCCTGGATGTGTACCATAGTGTGTGATACAAGGAGACGCCGCCGTTCCATTCAGAACAAAGGGGGCGTTAAAAACATTATTTATCTGATTGAAAAACAGATCGATTTGCCATATATTTCATTGAAATTAACATGGGAACACCCTGGTCTTCATACATAGTTCATTTTCTTATTTACAAAACGACACATGAATTATTATCCAACATCTGCAAATATCTGATAACATCATGGGTAGGTTATTTTCCTAGAGAGTTGATTAAGCCAAAACACAGTAGACTATTATATAGGTTGAATGTCAACATTAACGTTTAATTTGGCAGATTAATGTTATCAAATTGGGAATCTGCGCTTTTTATGTGACTACAATAGTCTTCCCGAGCAGGACCTGCAAATTGGATTACCTGGCTGCTACACGAACAGGGTGTATTCGTCTACGGGTTGTTTTCACACAGGTTACTACTGTCTGATACATCTGTAACAGTTCCTGTGAAATATTGTCACGTGGCTTCGCATTTGTTATCAGAAAATGTGGACGCGAATTAGAAACACATTCCCTTCTGTGAATAACTATAATCTAATAGGCTACCCATTGCCTCAAATGTCCTTCTCAATTAGTAAGACAATGGATTTCTTCATAATGCAATTTCAAATCACGTAGCCTCTTTCATCGCAATGAAATATTGACGGTTTTCATAAGGGAGGAAACTGCAGACGATACAATGTGTATTTTAACAATTCAAATTATAGCCATTGTTGACGAAAATTATGTTTAAACCATAGGTTATAGGGAGGTTGCAATTAACACAGGGCCAACACAAGGGCCGCCCTGTTCATGTGCCACAAAATATTTGCACAAACAGGCACTTGTCTGATGTCTGGTTGTCTTTTAATGTGAGCACAGCAGAATAATGCCAGTTTTTAGACTAATCCAGATAATATGAGATTATAAGGAAAGAAACTAATGGAGGGACCGGCCTTCACCCTTCTTTCACCTCACTTTACCCTCCCTGTATGAATGAGTTTGAATGAAACTGCTAGTGCTTTAGCCTATTCTTCTAAGCTACAGCTAACACAATTGGTGGTGAAATAAAGGCTATGGAACACCTAATACACTCATTTGCATACCTCAAAACCTATTGTCTATCTATATCAGAGAGCAGATATGGTCAGCCAGATCAGACATGGGATCTTGAAATCACCAAAGCAAGAGTCTATCCTGTATTTGTCATTGTATACAAGGGGCATTAGAGTTTCATTATATCATTGGCTGAGTAAGGTCTAGGCTTAGTTGGCAAGGAGCGTCAGACATTGGTTATAGCTTCTGTCTGCAAGCCGCTTTAAATGAAACACCCTATGTGGTTACAAATGATGGGCAACACGTAGCTCAGAAACACATTGAGCAACCTCCAATAGATTGACCTAATAGTTACCTAATGTGTTATAGCCACTCTCACAATGTGAACACCATGTGCTGAGGCTCATGCTCACAGTAAGCTTTATCTTTGAAATTCTAATGGATAAAGTAATGGTGCTGTCACGTTCTTGGAAATGAGCGGACCAAGGCGCAGCGTGAGTATAGTTCCACATATTTATTTAAGTGAAACTAACAAAATAACAAAACTTACAAAGACCGTGAGGACGTAGTGCCCAAACGCACTAACAATCAATCAATATTCCACAAAACACAGGTGGGGAAATAACTACCTAAATATGATCCCCAATCAGAGGCAACGATAAACAGCTGCCTCTAATTGGGAACCATATTAGCACCAACATAGAAATAAACATACTAGATCACCCCCTAGTCACGCCCTGACCTACTACACCATAGAGAACCAAGGGCTCTCTTTGGTCAGGGCGTGACAGTACCCCCCCAAAGGTGCGGACTCCGGGCTCAAAACCTGAAACCAAATGGGGAGGGTAGGGGGGGTGATTAGTGTCGGTGGCGGCTCCGGTGCAGGTCGTAGCCCCCGCCCACACCCCGGATCCGGCCATCGCGCCGGGCAGAACGCCGTGCCTGGACTGGGCATCGGCCATGGAGCTGGGTTGGACGCAGGGCCTGGATTGGGCACCGGCGCAGAAGAAGGCTCCCGCCATGGAGCGGGACTGGACACCGTCGCTGGACTGGCCACTGGCGCAGAGGAAGGCTCCCGCTCTGGAGCTGGACTGGACGCCGTGCCTGGACTGGGCACTGGCGCAGAAGAAGGCTCCGGCCTTGGAGCTGGACTGGACACCTTGCCTGGAAGCTCCGGATCGTTGACCGTCGCTGGAGGTTCCGGACTGTTGACCGTCGCTGGAGGTTCTAGACCGTTGACCGTCGCTGGAGGTTCCGGACCGTTGACCGTCGCTGGAGGTTCCGGACCGTTGACCGTCGCAGGAGGTTCCGGACCGTTGACCGTGGCAGGAGGTTCCGGACCGTTGACCTTCGCAGGAGGTTCCGGACCGTTGCAGGAGGTTCCGGACTGTGGAAACGTTGCCGGAAGCTCTGGACTGGGAATCGCCACCGGAAGCTCTGGACTGGGAACCGTCGCCGGAAGCTCTGGACTGGGAACCGTCGCCGGAAGCTCTGGACTGTGAATGTGCACTGGAGGCCTAGTGCGTGGAGCCAGTACAGGTGACACTGGACTGGTGACACGCACTTCAGGGCGAGTGCGAGGAGCAGGCACAGGACGTACCGAACTGGGGAGGCGCACTGGAGGACTGATGCGTGGGGCCGGCACAGGTTGCACCGGACTGGTGACACGCTCTTCAGGGCGAGTGCGAGGAGCAGGCACAGGACGAACCGGACTGGGGAGGCGCACTGGAGGCCAGATGCGTGGAGCCGACACAGGTTTCACCAGACTGCTAACCGGATCTTCTGGTCGAATGTTGAGCAGAACACACTTGCACAACATCTCTCTCATCTCTCTCTCTCCCAACTTCTCCATTGCCTCCCTGACAGTCTCTGGCTCTTCCCGCTGCTCAACCACCAGCTCCATGTGCCCCCCCCCCCCCCAAAAAAATCTTGGGGTTTCTGTGGCCGTGGTCTGACGACACGCTCCTCCAGAGTTTGCCATTCGGGCTCTGGCACTCTCCTCGGCTCGACCGGCCACCCCTTGTGCCCCCCCCCCCCCCCACAAATTTTTGTTTTTGTTTTTGGGGGTTGTCGTTGGGCTTTCTGTGGCCGCGAACCCTGGCCTCGTCGCTGTCCTCCATTATTACTTTCCGTTTGCCGCCAAGGAAGGGTTTCGCATCCACCCATCACTTCTTCCCATGTCCGAAAACCCCTTTACCTGGTGAACACGCTGCTTGTTCCTGGTTTGTTGGGATATTCTGTCACGTTCTTGGAAATGAGCGGACCAAGGCGCAGCGTGAGTATAGTTCCACATATTTATTTAAGTGAAACTAACAAAACAAAATAACAAAACCTACAAAGACCGTGAGGACGTAGTGCCCAAACACACTAACAATCAATCAATATTCCACAAAACACAGGTGGGGAAATAACTACCTAAGTATCATCCCCAATCAGAGGCAACGATAAACAGCTGCCTCTAATTGGGAACCATATTAGCACCAACATAGAAATAAACATACTAGATCACCCCCTAGTCATGCCCTGACCTACTACACCATAGAGAACCAATGGTCAGGGCGTGACAGATGCCCATTTCTTAATTGTCTGATGAAAGACCAAAGAGAACATCCTAATGGGAACACACACTGGTTTTCCAGACCACTATCTTGTATGGAATGGCTAATACACTGCATAGGCATGCAGTGTATTAGCCATTCCAAACCCTTGTTGTTCCTTAGTTTAGTTTATGGTACTGTGTAATAACCTGTGCAATAAGTTTGTTTCCTTTATGCAAGTGAGTGGTCTTTGGGGATTGGTTTGGGTTCATAATGAACAACATTGGGCCAGTGTCTCAGCCAGGATTCCTGTTCTCATTTCTGCTGTAATAGAGAGAGAACTACTGACCCTCCAGTCCTACAGGATGATAAACAATACTAAAATAACAGAAAGAGGAAACAATCAGATGACTCTTTGACTTCCTTCGTTTGTCCCCTATGAGCTCCTTTATCCACTGATGTAATGGACTTAAACTCAACAAAACAAGAAGCGTCCCTTTTTCAGGACCCTGTCTTTCAAAGATAATTCGTAAAAATCCAAATAACTTAACAGATCTTCATGGTAAAGGGTTTAAACACTGTTTCTCATGCTTGTTCAATGAACCATAAACAATTAATGAACATGCACCTGTGGAACGGTCGTTAAGACACTAACAGCTTACAGACGGTAGGCAATTAAGGTCACAGTTATGAATCTTAGGACACCAAAAGAAAGATGCCCAGGGTCCCTGCTCATCTGCATGAACGTGCCTTAGGCATGCTGCAAGGAGGCATGAGTACTGCAGATGTGGCCAGGGCAATAAATTGCAATGTCCGTACTGTGAGACGCCTAAGACAGTGCTACAGGGAGACAGGACGGACAGCTGATCGTCCTCGCAGTGGCAGACCACGTGTAACAACACCTACACAGGATCGGTACATCCGAACATCACACCTGCAGGACACGTACAGGATGGCAACAACAACTGCCAGAGTTACACCAGGAAAGCACAATCCCTTCATCAGTGCTCAGACTGTCCGCAGTAGGCTGAGAGAGGCTGGACTGAGTGCTTGCAGGCCTGTTGTAAGGCAGGTCCTCACCAGACATCATCGGCAACAACGTCGCCTATGGGCACAAACCCACCGTCGCTGGACCAGACAGGACTGGCAAAAAAGTGCTCTTCACTGATGAGTCGCGGTTTTGTCTCACCAGGGGTATGGTCGGATTCGCATTTATCGTCGAAGGAATGAGCGTTACACCGAGGCCTGTACTCTGGAGCGGGATCGATTTGGAGGTGGAGGGTCCGTTATGGTCTGGGGCGGTGTGTCACACCATCATCGGACTGAGCTTGTTGTCATTGCAGGCAATCTCAAAATAAATGTATGCTGTATTCATCCCAATACATATACATTTCTATGGCAAAAATATGACTTGATTATAAAAGGAAAGATCTTGGTGGTCCAACTTAATCCGTCATTTAAGTCCTTTAGCAGACACACTTATCCAGAGCAATTAGGGTTAAGCGCCTTGCTCAAGGGCATATTGACAGATTTTTAACCTAGTCGGTTTGGGGAACACTCTTAACCCCGAGGCTACCTGCCACCCTGCAGTAGTTTACTGTACGAAGTAAGAGGCCAACGGACCCATATGTGAACTTCTAAAAGTTGAGTAGGGGTGAGTGCTTTTGAAATGAACCTCTCAAATAGATTCTTGGTATTGGTCATTTGTAGCCATGAGTGTACAGCATCTTTAATTTAGCAAAGAGAGCAAATCTTTCTTTTATCAAGCTCTGTTGACCCTCATTAGAGAAGTACGAGTGAAGAGAGAGTGGTGTTTTCAGTCCTTGATTAAGTGAAATGGTGTTTGCACTGATTGCTTCTTTGAGTTCACGTTTCACAGACACTCGACAGACTCTTTCCATTCCTAACCATTCATCTAAAAACATTGCCCCCTCCAGTCTCCTCCTCTAAAGGATATTGAGTTTGATGGCAGGTAGCAGCAGCCAGTCAGTATTTAAGGATGATTCTGATGTTCTCATCCCCTCCATCCTTCATCTTCTCCAACTACACTAATGGATGGACGTTCAGGTAAATAATGCTATAATGGAGAAAGAGTGGAGTTGGGCTGTCTGAGCCTTGGAATTGCACTACACATAACCTGAACTTGCTTGTTAATTTTTATTGCGTATCAGAATAGTGCAATATTGGGAGCAATCTGTTCTTATAATGTCTTAGATGTCATGACCTGAACAAAGCCATTGGTAGGTATTGAGTAATAGCCTAGTGAATCTATAGCTTATTACATATCGCATCACAAACCCATAGGATATGTTCCACACTAGTAAGTCTTCAACTAAACCTAATCACTGTCAAATGAGCTTACTCTCGGGTGGTTAATAGTTACACACTCGCACACACACACACTCTATCTCTCTCTCTCTGTCTTTCTCTCTCTCTCTCTCTCTGGTCATATTTCCCGCTGAGGTTTCATATGTTATTTACAGTTGTTATTTAAGTCAATCATTGGAGTCTGCTTTTCAATTCAGCCGTAGCACCATCCCTGCTTTAGAATTCTGAGATTCCAGGTCCTGATTTTCTGCTAGGGCATTCAGCCTTAAATGGCACCAGTGTTCCTCTCTCTTCTGTGGTAATGAAATCATTGTGACTGCTGCTCAATAGTATTCCACAAGTCAGAAAATGTACTACAATACAGCATTGTATTACAATGGACAATGATTGGGGTTTTTGCGCTGAATTTAAAGGCAGCAAGTGGCCTCACCTATTCTGTTTCAGAACTTTGTGAGTGCTTTGTTGAGTCACAGACGTGTAAGGGAAGGGTGCATCCGCTATCTTCAGAATTGCTCTTTTCCTATCTATCCCTGAGCATTTTTGCAGCAGATAGATATTTTGTATTCATTGAAACATTCTACCATTTGTTATGAAACTTAAAACACTCTTGGGCAGATTTTTCAAATAGTGGCTGCTAATGAGAACATGTTGCACTGATCTTTGCAGGGGGAATGATTCTATCCATCCTCTGTATTCATGAAGCATGGTCATTGTCATGAGTGGTATGGGTGGATGAAAGAGAAAAAAACCATGGGAAAATCTCACTTTTCACACGAGACTATCACTAGGAGAGGTCTTGCAATGTCATTCTTATCCATGCGTATCCATTTAGACCTGTGAGCACAAATAAATCATTTCTCACAATGAAGGTAATCAGTTTTGATAGAAGTGCTATTTTGGCATGCATCTGTTTGCGAAACAAAGGATTTGATATCCCCAACTGTTGTCGAATGTGGCATAAAATGCATTAAAGGAGAGTAGGTAATGCAAGTAAGACACAATTATTTTCTGGAAAAACACTATTACATGGATGATTGGATTTGTGATGAGTTCCTGTTTTTTCATGCCCTCTCTGTAACTACTTCATGATGACTCATAATCAGTGAGGTCAGAGACATGTCTTCAAAGATGTTTACACTCACAGCAACCTAACAAAGCTACTGTTATCATTGTGAGTTAACGCCAGTACCAAAACTCACCAAACACTGTGGACACACTAAATGAGCTGACGACAGAGTACCGTGCACACCTCACCCGGAGAACAAAGTAACGGTTAGTAAGAGCTAGAGGTTGTCTGTGTGCTGCTAATAACTGAAACCCCAAACTGCTGAAATGTGTCAGATGGCTAAAGGCCCATTCTTCCTGTGTTCTTACTTCCTATCCCAGTCCAACCCCAGGCTGTTGAGCCTCTTTCATACCGGCAGCTCTGATCAATGGAGGGGGGGGGGGGGGGGGCTGAGCAGTGGAGTGATGTTTGAACCACTGAGCACTAGAGCATTATCCTGTGGTCGGCTACTAATATATCGCAGCACAGACATCTTGGTGTAATTTACCCCTGTACATTTGTGTATCTTCTGTTGTCGTCACGTTCTCTTTTCTTAGTAGCGATACTTTCTAATTAACAAATGTGTTCTGGATTAGTGTTGGTGATGGCTGTAAAAGTTTATTAGCAATCCATTGAGTGAAGGGAGCGGGAGTGACAATCCCTGGCACCAGCAGAAGCCCTACGATCAATACACTCCCCCAAACCTCCCACACACACACAGCTGTCTCAGTGGCTGACTCGCACATGTAGTCATTAATACCTCAAAATGGACTACAGTGAGGAGTTCACCAACTCCTTGAATGTGCTTTTTCTCCCACTAATTAATTTTTGGAGTGCATGAAACCCATTAAACTTTGAAGAGCGGACGCTACTTACTTGTGCATACAATCCATTGCCTGTTGTATGTGCTTGTTTTTTTTATTGTTCAGGCCTCATTTGTAAAAGAGACTTTCGTCTCAATATGACTTCCCTGTTGAAATAAAGGTAAATAAATATCCTATCTTATCCTATCCTATCCTAACCAACATCTCTTTTTCATTTCAGACATGAACCACTGAAGCTGAGACGGACAAAGGACTGCAATAAGCTCACGTGACGAGCTCTATTCCCCACCACCAAAAGATCTCAATCATGACACCCAAATGGCTTGTGATATTTTTCCTTTTTCTACAATCTGGGACCGAAAATGCATTCCCCATGGCCCCGACCAAGCTTCCCCCTGAGACAGGCACCTACAGGGTCACAGACACCAGCCTGACTCATCTCACAGTGCACAGCCGGACGGGAGAGGTCTATGTGGGAGCAGTGAACCGGGTCTATAAGCTGTCTGCCAACCTAACAGAGCTGCGATCACACATGACTGGCCCTGTGGATGACAACGCCAAATGTTACCCCCCTCCCAGCGTCCGAGCTTGTGCACATAAACTGGAGTCCTCTGACAACGTCAACAAGTTGCTGCTGGTTGATTACGCTGGCAACCGCCTGGTAGCATGTGGAAGCATCTGGCAGGGTGTGTGTCAGTTCCTGCGGCTGGAGGACCTCTTCAAGCTGGGAGAGCCCCATCACCGCAAGGAGCATTACCTCTCTGGAGCCAGGGAGGCCGACGGCATGGCAGGAGTGGTGGTTGACAGAACAGAAGGGAAGTGGAAGAATGAGAAGAAGGGGGGCAGCCGGCTGTTTATTGGGGCAGCCATCGATGGCAAGTCAGAGTATTTCCCTACCCTGTCGAGCCGTAAACTGGTCGCTGATGAAGAGAGTGTTAACATGTTCAGTCTGGTCTACCAGGACGAGTTTGTGTCCTCACAAATCAAGATACCCTCCGACACTCTGTCCCTCTACCCGGCGTTTGACATCTACTACGTGTATGGATTCTCCAGCCGTACTTACATCTATTTCCTGACGTTGCAGCTGGACACACAGCTCACCCAGATGGATGCCACCGGTGAAAAGTTCTTCACCTCCAAGATAGTGCGGATGTGTTCCAATGACACCGAGTTCTATTCTTATGTGGAGTTCCCCCTGGGCTGCACCAAGGATGGGGTGGAGTACCGGCTTGTCCAGTCTGCCTACAAGCACCGTCCAGGTCGGATGCTGGCCCAGGCCTTGGGGCTCTCTGAGGACGAGGATGTGCTGTTTGTGGTGTTCTCCCAGGGCCAGAAGAACCGGGCCAACCCGCCTCGGGAAACAGTCCTGTGTCTCTTTACCCTGCATCAGATCAACCTGGCCATGAGGGAGAGGATCAAGTCGTGCTACCGTGGGGAAGGCAAGCTGTCCCTGCCCTGGCTGCTCAACAAGGAGCTACCCTGCATCAACACGGTGAGTCATCACCATTTCTTTTTAGTAATTCCACTTCAAATGAAGTACTTCTATCCAGCCTCAGGCCCCAGCCCCGAAGGCAATATTCTGCTGGGTTTACTTGCATATTTCATCCATACCTCATTAACTTAAATAGCCCAAATGCCCTATAAAAATATTGAAACATTTAAAGCCAGGCACCAGAGATTTTTGCATCTACTTATACATTTTGAGATTTTTGGTTGTTTTGGTACTTTAAGATGAGTACTTTCAAAAAGTAAATGTCAAAATGTCAAAAACTTTGTGTAAATGTATATTTTATTTACTAGATCATACTACCGACATTAACATTTCATAAATTTTAAGCACTTTTAAATGGACATACATCCATCATTTCAAGAGCTCTCTACATGAATCACACATAATTGTAAAGGCCATTTAATAGAGAATGTTAGAAACTGGAGTATATACTAACTTACTTTTAAGAGATAGTGATTGGGTCAAAATAGGCGTTTGGCGATTGGTAGGCTAAATTCAGTGTACTTGCCTTTAACGGCCATTTCCCGAAAGTCAGACTCTTCCCGCACGCCAACACATTTTTCTCAGCTTCAGAAGCATCTACATTCACCAAAGTTTGTGTGGTTATCCTTACATATATTCTCCAGTCCTACTCAGAGGGAATTGATAACATTTTCTTGAAACAATTTGCCAAACATGCATTTTACATACATGTCTTTAGTATTTTACAGCTAGAAAGATTTAAAAAATATATATCAATAATTTGGGCTAAGTAAGTCCGGTCCTGGAGATGTCTTAACCAAAATATTAAGGCTGACTTTATCCCGTGTCCCCAAAAATGTATTTGTGTTATATGCAAATATGCTCAAATGTGATGAGATATCACCTCATTTGCAGATTTTATACAATATTTCACAATTGTAATCAGGGGTTGAAACAAAACAAAAAATCCAATCGTTTCATTCTGAACAGAACCATCTTTTCTTTTTTCTTTCCTTTCCAATGTTCCGAGCAACAAAATACATTTTTTAACCAGTTTCGAACCAAAAAAAAGTCACGGTTTGTATCGTTACTTTCTGTTCCTTTTTAAACCTCTGAAATATAAATGTTTTAAAACATTTAGCTCGACATTCAATTATTTCTAGGGATGCACGATATATCGGTGAACATATCGGAATCGGCCGATATCAGCTAAAAATGCCAACATCTAGTCTAGTTTAACGGCGATGTGAAAAACCGATGTCAAAGCTGACGTGCATACCTATATAACGTACATACCTGACTTAATGACGCCACTTACAATTTTGCGCTACACGTGTAACACAGCATTCCTAAGCTAGCCCACAATGTCTGCTGTGTGGCTCGAGCAGTCAACAAGTCGAGCAGTCATTTGAAAGAGTAAGAAAATTTCAGCGAGACATCTCAAAGGTGAAATCCATTAACGCCAAGATAATGGAATTCATTGCCCTTGACAATCAACCGTTCTCTGTCGTGGGTGATGTTGGCTTTCGCGACTGGTCGAGCACTGGTCCACACTAACGTTACCAAGTGCACTATTGTTCAGATGTTGCCCTACCGGAGTTACACAGGAGTGGCGTCACTGCTATTAGCTTTACGACATACTATGGAACGCCGTTTGGGTCTTTGCGTGTCAAAAAAGATACACGTCAAATAACACTATTTGACAATAACACTATTTGACGAGTTAAATAAGCTTTTACTTTGACACGTCAAATAACACAGTTCTATTGTAGAATGTTGTGTGTTCTGAATTTGCACGTGCAAGCCAAGCACCACCACTACTATCAGTAGCACTGTCAAAGCTGTACAAAAAAAGTCTGCAAACAAGCAAACACCGGCCATGAACGATGTGTTTACAATACCGCGTTGGTAATAAAGCATTATTTGATCGACCGCAACTTCTGGGGTAGCTAGCTAGCTTTAGCTTGGTACCTAGATAGCACCAATACAACCAGCCTGAAAACATTTTCACTATTCTTAGCAATGATTTAGGAATCCCTGTGAGTAAGTATTAGCTAGGTAGCCACTTGTTGTTTGCCTATTGAAATTGAACTTCAGTTCATGAAAATAAATAGCTAGCCAGCTACTTAACCCTGTTGCCCAAAGCTAACGTTATAAGCAGCTAGCTAGCTTCATCTGTCTAGTGAAGCTCGACCTGACTGGGTTATGTGTTGTGAAGCTAGCCACAATAAGGATTAGGCACAATAGTGGAATTTGCGGTTTGCCTTCAAAATAAAACTACCTCTTTGAAAGTGATGCAGAAGGTTACAATTGGTGGCATCATGCCATATTTAGACTAGATAATATTAAACAAGGTTGGAATGTGAAGCAATGAAATAGGGCATCAGTCTACTTGGTGACACCCACAGAACACAATTGTGAATAGTTCACGCAAATATGACTGTGAAATCACTTTGACTGTGAAATCACCTCCCCATTCAGCCTATTTTGTGTATTGACATTCATATTGCACTGTACAGCTTTACCTAAGGATTGTGGATCAATGAAATGGGGTAACAGTCTACTCAATACCCAATATATTTTTTCCCAACGTCCTCAGAGTTATCAGACTCCAAAACATCCACACAGTATTGTTTTTCCTCGGGAATAGTGTTGAATACACATAGGTTGACAATAAATGTGGCTCAATTCACAGTTGTTTCAGAGTCCCGCAATAAGAGCTATGATGCAAATTTTCTCAGGGGTCACTGAGTAGACTGATACCCCATGTCATTGATCCACAATCCATAGGTAAGGCTGTACAATGAAATAAGTATGCCCCCAATGCAATTCTAAAGTATAATACATCTAGTGTGATTTCAACAGATTTTTGTCAAATTAACGAATAATTGTCTTTTGTTGATTTTATATAACAACATTTCAACCTCGTTTATCATGATCTATTAAATTATAAATTAATTTATTATAAATTATAAATTATGGCATAATTCTACTATTTGTATTCATTTGCATCACTGTCAATGGCATACTTTTATTTTGAAGGCTAACCCGCAAAGTCCACTATTGTGGCTAATTCTTATTGTGGCTAGCTTCACATAGATGGGTCCGACCACCATTAATCACATAAGAACTATCTTATAAATTAGGGTTATTTTAGATTATTTCTGCTAAATGACTTAAATGTAAATGTAAATGTAGATGATGACACCTAGCTATATAGTTAGCTAGCTAACTATAGCTACTGAAACAGATTATGTAGTTTTGTTATGTTTTTGGGGAAGAACATTGTTTGCATCCATGAGCTAGCTAGATTTGTTTTATGAACAGCATTGTAGGTGAGCAAGGCAACTTTACCAGCATCATAGCATACGTATCGACGAATCATTGTGACATGAAGTACGAGTGATAGTGTAATCAATATGTAATAACTACGTAAAAAATGTATGAACGCATTAAATTATTATGTGACATTGTTAAAATGCCTCCTAGTAGGAGGGTGGGTGTAGGAATCAGGAGCAGAAGAACAAAGAAGTTTCAGTGGCACAAAACGTTTAATAAGGTGGTCCCAAACTCACAGTACAACAAGAGGGAAAAACACGCACCAAATGAAGTCGCCACCCACAAGGAAACTAATTGCACACACGGAGGAGAAACCTCGACTCCTAAACAAAGTCTCGAAAAAACACGGTAACGCTACCGAAACAAATCGAAAACCCCGTGGTGCAGGCACACACCCCTAACATGAAATACATACAAACAATCCTGCACAAAGCCTAGCATGCAGCGGGGTGTAGATAAACCCACCGAAATCAACTAACTGAACACAGGTGTGAAAAAACAGACAGACACAAACGAAAAGGAAAATTGGATCAGTGGCAGCTAGTAGGCCGGCGACGACGACCGCCGACCATCGCCCGAGCAGGGAGAGGAGCCACCTTCGGTGGAAATCGGGACAGACGTGCAGTCATATTCAGGTCCTGATTGGTTAACAAGTTTATTTGACACGTCAAATAGTGTTATTTGACGTGTATCTTTTTTGACACGCAAAGACCCAAACGGTGTTCCATAGAAATCCTGTTTGAGAATGAAACGACTGAACAAATGAACAATGAAACAGCACAGCAAGTAAGTGAACTAAATAAGTTTTGATGATGTTTTACTGGTAATGGGGACATACGTAAATGCCAACAAAATAACTTTTTGGTCAGTGTGGTGTGTGTGTTTGTGTAACCTTTATTTAACTAGGCAAGCCAGTTAAGGGCAAAATGTTATTTAAAATGGCGGGCCGGATGACGCTAGGCCAATTATGGGCAGGCCTATTGGACTCCCAATCATGGCCGGATGTGATACAGCCTGGATTCGAACCAGGGACTGTAGTGACGCCTCTTGCACTGAGATGCAGTGCCTTAGACCGCTGCGTCCATGTTTGTGTGTTAACTATTTAACTGTACTAGAATGCTTAAAAGGCTGCAATTTTTTTATATCGGTTATCAGTATCGTTTCTTTTGGCAAGGAAAATATTGGATATCGCTATCGGCCAAAAATGTCATATCGGTGCATCACTAATTATTTCACCAGTCAGCCTGGCTAGATCAGCTTGCTGTGGACCGGATATGCAATTCAATCTGTATAGGAAAGTCGTGAAAAGCAAATTGTATTTTGCCGTAACAGCATGGTTAATCAGAATGAAAGACAAACACACACCAGTCACAGTGTAGGGCGCAAGATGCAACTGACATTTTGAGGAAAAGGAGAGAGGATGGAGGAAGCTTGCCTTAAAATGCTGGGCATCTTGTTTTGACATGCATTATCTGAAATAGAGGTCGACCGATTATGATTTTTCAACGCCGATACCGATTATTGGGGGCCCGGGAAAAGCCGCTGCCGATTAATCGGGCGATTTTTTTTATTGTTTTATTTGTAATAATGACAATTACAACAATACTGAATGAACACTTATTTTAACTTAGTATAATACATCAATAAAATCTATTTAGCCTCAAATAAATAATGAAACATGTTCAATTTGGTTTAAATAATGCAAAAACAAAGTGTTGGAGAAGAAAGTAAAAGTGCATTATGTGCCATGTAAGAACGCTAACGTTTAAGTTCCTTACTCAGAACATGAGAACATATGAAAGCTGGTGGTTCCTTTTAACATGAGTCTTCAATATTCCCAGGTAAGAAGTTTTAGGTTGTAGTTATTATAGGAATTATAGGACTATTTCTCTCTATACGATTTGTATTTCATATACCTTTGACTATTGGATGTTCTTATAGGCACTTTAGTATTGCCAGTGTAACAGTATAGCTTCCGTCCCTCTCCTCGCTCCTACCTGGGCTCAACCAGGAACACATCGACAACAGCCACCCTCGAAGCATCGTACCCATGCAGAGCAAGGGGAACAACCACTCCCAAGTCTCAGAGCGAGTGACGTTTGAAACGCTATTAGCGCGCACCCGCTAACTAACTAGCCATTTCACATCGGTTACTCCAGCCTAATCTTGGGAGTTGACAGGCTTGAAGTCATAAACAGCGCAATGCATTGCGAAGAGCTGCTGGCAAAACGCACGAAAGTGCTGTTTGAATGAACGCTTACGAGCCTGCTGGTGCCTACCATCGCTCAGTCAGACTGCTCTATCAAATCATAGACTTAATTCTAACATAATAACACACAGAAACACGAGCCTTAGGTCATTAATATGGTCGAATCCAGAAACTATCACGTTTATTCATTCAGTGAAATACGGAACCGTTCTGTATTTTATCTAACGGGTGGCATCCATAAGTCTAAATATTCCTGTTACATTGCACAACCTTCAATGTTATGTCATAATTACGTAAAATTCTGGTAAATTAGTTCGCAACGAGCCAGGCGGCCCAAACTGTTGCATATACCATGACTCTGCGTGCAATGAACGGAAGAGAAGTGACACAATTTCACCTGGTTAATATTGCCTGCTAACCTGGATTTCTTTTAGCTAAATATGCAGGTTTAAAAATATATACTTCTGTGTATTGATTTTCAGAAAGGCATTGATGTTTATGGTTAGGTACAGTCGTGCAACGATTGTGCTTTTTTCGCAAATGCGCTTTTGTTAAATCATTCCCCGTTTGGCGAAGTTGGCTGTCTTTGTTAGGAAGAAATAGTATTCACACAGTTCGCAACGAGCCAGGCGGCCCAAACTGCTGCATATACCCTGACTCTTTTGCAGAGCTGACACATTTTCCCAAGTTAAAAGAAATTCATGTTAGCAGGCAATATTAACTAAATATGCAGGTTTAAAAATATATACTTGTGTATTGATTTTAAGAAGGACATTGATGTTTATGGTTAGGTACACGTTGGAGCAACGACAGTCCTTTTTCGCGAATGCGCACCGCATCGATTATATGCAACGCAGGACAGGCTAGATAAACTAGTAATATCATCAACCATGTGTAGTTAACTAGTGATTATGATTGATTGATTGAGAGTTTTTTATAAGATAAGTTTAATGTTAGCTAGCAACTTACCTTGGCTTCTTACTGCATTCGCGTAACAGGCAGGCTCCTCGTGGAGTGCAATGTAAAGCAGGTGGTTACAGCGTTGGACTAGTTAACCGTAAGGTTGCAAGATTGAATCCCCAAGCTGACAAGTTAAAAATGTCGTTCTGCCGCTGAACAAGGCAGTTAACCCACCGTTCCTAGGCCATCATCAAGTCAGTTGACTTGCCTAGTTAAAAAATATTTATAAAAAATAAAATAAAACAAAAAAATCGGCAAATCGGTGGCCAAAAATACCGATTACCGATTGTTATGAAAACTTGAAATCGGCCCTTATTAATCGGCCATTCCGATTAATTGGTCGACCTCTAATCTGAAATAGGCCTAAAGAATTATACCTACAGAGGAGCAGCTTCTATGGAGGAACTTTTATTGTCTTTAAACTTCCAAGTTGGTTTAACGTTGGACCAGAACATATGTTAGCTAACTAGCTAGCTAGCTAGCTAACAAGATTGTGTGTGTAGAGCAGCACTATAATAAAAAACACATTTTTTACCTTTATTTAACTAGGCAAGTCAGTTAAGAACAAATTCTTATTTTCAATGACGGCCTAGGAACAGTGGGTTAACTGCCTTGTTCAGGGGCAGGATAACAGATTTTTACCTTGTCAGCTCAGGGATTCAATCTTGCAACCTTTCGGTTACTAGTCCAACGCTCTAACCACTAGGCTACCTGCCACTAGGCTAACTTACCTTATTGTAGTTAATAAATCCAATGTAAAACGTGATAACTATAGTATCCTTAACTTACATTGAAAAAGTCAATCCCTTCTTCTCTAATTAAATACCTCCCTAATTTCTGAATTATGGTTGTGACATCATCAGTAGGCTACAGTAACCTATGCTTCAGAGGGGAGGGGAGGGGCAGGTAGCCTACGCACACCCACTGGCAAAGATTTCCAGCTGGAAGGCAGATGCTGGAATATGTTTCTGAGTGACAGAGTTGGGGCTTTGCATAGGCGCTTTGTTGCGATTTCTGTGGGACTGGAAAAAAAGGCCCGAAATGTAAAGGAATGTTATTAACCGGTTCCCATGCTTTTAGTATAACGGTTCTGTTCCGGAACAGTATAGATCACTTTTGTTTTCGGTTCGGGTTCTGTTACTAAAAAATGTTGTTCCCTGAAACAGTTCCAACCCTTGATTGTAATGCTATTTTTGTTGTGTGTGTCTACATTCAACTGGTAAAAGTTGATTGTGATATGATTAAGAGAAGAAAAAATCCCTATTAGGGTTTGGTTTCTGGCCTTAACAGGCTTGTGAACCCGTTCTAGGCCTATGATATCTTAACCACTCTCCACCTTTATGACGCTATGACGACTATTTTGGTATTTTTACCATCCAGATGCTTTTTTGCAGAATGAAAAATCCCTGCTGATCTATACATTGTTTTAAAAATTGAAAAATGTATGTTACAGCAACTTTATCCGGGATAAAAAATTCTGAAAGCGTTTCCTTTAGAAGGTTCTCATATGAAGCTGACTCCAGTCATAACACTGTATTACAGTATAATTTATTTGTCTCCCAGCTTCCTGAGGGATCTCATAAAACATACAGTTAAGTTGTGAACCATTTAAATACAACAGGGTATTTAAAAGAATGCATCTTATTAGGGTACCTGTCTCAGGGATTGAAATCAGGAACAGTTGAAGAGCTGCTCCCATAACTGTACTGTACATTTATAATGTCTGAGGGCACTCCACCCCCACCCAAACCCACCTCGTTAGTTTTTAGGGCAGAGTAAGGCAGATGGAGAGGAGAACAACAAGCATCAGTAGCTGACCTGGATCCCTTTAGGAAGGCGGGGGATGTTTTTATTAGGAGGAACAGGGCTCCCCATAGCTGATGCAAATGGGCTCTTTTTGATAAATTATGGCCTGCTTCATCTGCATTATCAGCCCCTTCTCATGCACAGCGATAGCCCTTGACCTCTTAATGAGAGTGTGCGTGCCAGACTCTGGCACAGGCCTTGTTTGATATACTTATCCTTCATAAAGGCTCATCAGCAACCGTTTGCTCCTCCCACACTGGCATGTTTCAGACTGACATGGTCAGCCTACCCACTGGGCAAAAAATGGTTGAATCAACATGTTTCCATGTTATTTCAACCAAAATATTCAATGTGATGATGTTGAATCAACGTGGAAAACTGATTGGATTTGAAAAAAGTGATTAACGTAAGGGAATTTCATATATTCTTCACCAAATGTTACATTTTTTGGTTGATTTCATGTTGAATTGTCGTTAGTTGACAACCAAATGTAAATCAAAACTAGACGTTGAACAAGTCTGTGCCCAGTGTGTAGTTTTCAGAACAAAATTAATATCTTTATTTAACATGCAGTTTCACCTGTGCTCAGAGGGGTATTTCTTATTACATTTCTTATCTTAATAATTAATTGCATTGTCATTTTCCTTTATGTACCCCTAGAGGTGTGTAGTGAAAGCTCCCAAAACCTATTACCGTTTTGTGTATTCCAGGTCCCAAATTAGTAAATAGGCTACATTTGATCCAATACCTTGATGCATTTTGAAAATTGTCCCCTTCTTGTTTTGTTTTGCAGCCAAAGCAGATTGGAGATGATTTCTGTGGGCTGGTGTTGAACCAGCCTCTGGGGGGTCTACGGGTGATAGAGGGGACCCCTCTGTATGACGACCGCGTAGATGGCATGGGAGCAGTAGCAGCCTACACCTATGGAGACCACTCAGTGGTGTTTGTGGGAACCCGCAGCGGACACCTCAAAAAGGTAAAGAGAGAAATTCTGATTCTTTCTGTTCAGTTGGGCCGATCAATTATTCCCCCGGTAGCTGTGTTAGAATTCTTTACATGAATGCTTAAAAGGTGAAGGCCTGGGGAAGCTCTGGTGTTGGAGGCAGAGATGGGATTTCACCGAACACCAACCGTTTTGTCTGATTTATTTTGGAATGTAATTAAATATTTGTAGCACATTGGTATTTTTTGGGGGTATTTTATTAGGATCTCCATTAGCTGTTGTGATAGCAGCAGTGTAACGATTGGCGTCGGGTGATGAGGAAGCGGACCAAAACGCAGCTGGGAGCGAACACATGTTTATTCTTACACTGAATTAAACACGTACACAAAACCAAGAAAATGCCTGATCATTAACTGCTCAAACAAAAGAGACAACAACCCACCTAGAGCCTACACAAGGCTAAAACGTAAACAAAACAAAAACCAAGGAAAAATACCTAACATGACACACCCTGACCCAACATCCCCGAGTTCACCTGGTCAGGGCGTGACAAGCAGCTACTCTTCCTGGGGTCCACACAAAACATGAAATATGACATAATACAGAACATTAATAGACAAGAACAGCTTAAGGACAGAACTGCATACATGTAAAACACAGAGAGAGAAGAAACGCAGAAAGACCTACTATTCTAGGCCTACATTTATCATGACCATTTATCATTAACATTTTCATATACTGTATTAGATTTACATTCTGTAGCATCTGTCAGTACATACACACAAAATATCTAGTTCAAATAGGGGTGAGGCGTTGTGCTGCGAGGTGTTGCTTTATCTATTTTTTAAAGCCAGGTTGCTGTTCACTTGAATAATATGAGATGGAAGGGAGTTCAATGCAATCATGGCTCTATAATACTGTACGTTTCCTTGAATTGGTTCTGGATTTGCAGACTGTGAAAAGACCCCTGGTGGCATGTTTGGTGGGATAAGTGTGTGTGTCAGTGCTGTGTGCAAGTTGACTATGCAAACAATTTGGAATTTTCAACACATGAATGTTTCTTATAAAAACAAGAAGCGATGCAGTCAGTCTCTCCACAAGAGAGACTGGCATACATAGTATTGATATTATCCCTCTGATTACAGTGAAGAGTAAGACGTTCCACTCTTTTCTTGACCAGCTGGTGTTTTTCTAGGTCCTTCTTTGCAGCACCTGACCATATGCCTGGGCATTGATCAAGATAATATACAACTAGAGCATGTAGGACTTGCTTTGTGGAGTGTGGTGTCAAAAAAGCAGAGCATCTCTTTATCACGGACAGACCTCTCCCCATTTTACATTCATTAAATCAATATGTTTTGACCATGACAGTTTACAATCCAAGGGAACACCAAGTAATGTAGTCTTCTCAACTTGCTCAACAGCCTGGTTATTCATTATAAGATTCAGCTGAGGTCTAGAACTTAAGAAATTATTTGTACCAAATATAATTATTTTAGATTTAGAGATGATCAGGACTAGTTTATTACTGGCCACCCATTCTTAATCTGACTGCAACTCTTTGTTTATGGTTGCAGTGATTTCACCAGCTGTGGCTGCTGACATGTATAATGTTGAATCGAGGACCAAGAGAGCTCCCCTGCGGTACACCACACTTTACATGTTTAACATTAGAGAAGTGTCCATTAAAGAAAACCTTCTCTGTTCTGTTAGATAGATAGCTCTTGAATACACTATATGGCAGAGGTAACACATAAGCCATAACACATACGTTTTTTCAATAACAGCTTATGGTCAATCATATCAAAGGCTGCACTGAAATCTAACAATTCAGCTCCCACAATCATCAGTCATCTTCTTGTTATCGATTTCTTTCAACCAATGATCATTAGTTTGTGTCAGTGCAGTACATGTTGATTGCCTTTCTCTATAAGCATGCTGAACGTCTGTTGTCAATTTGTTTACAGAGAAATAGCATTGTATCTGGTCAAACACAATTTTGTTGCTAAGAGAACCAGTAAAGGGTGCTTTACCATTCTTGGTAGTGGAATTACTTTGGCTTCCTTCCAGGTCTGAGGACAAACATTTTTCTCCAGACTCAGATTCAAGATATGACAAATAGGAGTGGCAATATAGTCCACTACATGCTCAGTAGCTTTCCATCTAATTTGTCAAAACCAGGTGGTTTGTCATTATTGATGGACAAGAATCCTTTTTCCACCTCACCCACACTAACTTTACAAAATTGTAAATTACAATGCTTTCCCTTCATTATTAGGTATTTTATGCATGAATATTATGGTTCACAGTTTGTTGTTGCTTGATGTAGAATGCTTGTTCTGTCAAAAACAGGATTGAATATTCCATTAGTTTAGTGGAAGCCATGGAGGTCTTTTCTCAGTTGACTCTATAAAAGCTTTATGAAAATCAATGATGTTTCTTTAGTTTGGGACTTTGTGTTGTATAGATATGGCCTTTCTGACTTGAGTTGGCGGTAGTATATGCCCAGCCTCCTTCTTCTGCATGGATTTATTTTGGGTTGACACAAGTTATCATCGCTGCTCTATCATTTAAAATAGATGAACATCATCAGCAGTGAGTCCCACTGGGTTTAAATGTAGTTTATATTCAACGCCACGTCAAAAAGTATTAATTTATTTTAGGAAACCTCTGCCTTAGTTGCACTTCATTTCTGAAAAAGAAAAACCTTAGTGGGTCTTAACTAATGACATCAACTCTATAGATAGATAATTATTATTAGTCTATTGAATTCATTGTAGTTCTATGTGTTATGCATTATAGCCTTTTTGATTGATATACACGTACGTATTGCAATTTTTGATCACATCCCCTCATGTGGATCTGTGGTTTGTTATCAGTATGTGAACCTCAGACTGGCAGGGAAACGGAGTGGTAGAAGAGTGCATGGTGATAGTGCTTATAAGCACTAACCAGTGACGTCTAGGATTAATAAAAACATTGGATTTTGTGCTTTCATAACTGTCTAACTGTAAAAATACTTATTGGAATACCATCTAGAATAGTGGTCACCAACCTTTTCTGAGTCAAGATCACTTTTGAAGTCAAAAGGCAAACCGAGATCTACTGCTCAGATGTTTTTTAAACAATACTTAAAAACTGTAACATTAACCTAATAAAAACAGTTCTGTAGAAATGAGGGACAGAATATATTGTTACAGCATGTTGGCTATATGCATGGCCTGCCAATATTGTTCTTCTCAGACTATATTATATTCCAAAACTCGAGCTTTGATAACAAAATAGATCAGTTGGTGTAGCACTTACAAGGCACAGCTGATTTGATAATAATTAGCTTTTTTATTTTACTGGACTGACGATACCTGCATCTGATGGTCATGGTGCTTTCAAGACAAATGGGACCTCGGAAAAAACGAGGTCAAGTCATGACGTCAGTGAACTTCAGGTCGGAGCTCTAGAAAGATGCCTGAGTTTTCAAGTTGGATGACCGTTGAAAATGATTTTCCCCAGTTGGATCTCGTTTTGAATCGTCATCCATCTTGAAAACTCGGGCATCTTTCTAGAGCTCTGACTTTCTGACTTGAAGTTCACTGACGTCATGACTTGACCTTGTTTTTTCCCAGTTGTCTTGAACGCACTAATGTCGGAGATTTCCGAGTTCCCAGTTGTTTTAAACACAGCATTAGTCTCAGCGGGTTGAGGTAGAGAGCAGCAGAGGGTCAGCCTCTCACAGTCCATGCTCTCTCCTTCCTTTCCTTCTGGTGAGACTGACCAGAGAGATGTGACACCATCTTCCACCTGATGGCGAAACTCGAGTTGCACCACATCTGCCTCAAGCACAAATTCATGTTGCTCCTAAAACCAGAGAAAGTGAAATACTTCTCGATATTAAAATAGACACGATGAGCTGCTAATAATAATTTAAAAAACGCAGGAATATCAATAGCATTGGCAGCTTCATTGCAGCTGCAGCGGAAGTAGAGAGAAGTGTGTTTTATGTTTTGTAATAGTGTTGAATAAAAAGTGTTGACAGTGCTGAATAAAACGTAGACTTGAACTTACGCATAAAAACAGCAGCTCTTTGCTGTATTCTTCGACAGTCTATCTCTGTTCATGGTTTTAAAAGTTATAAAATCTTATATAGGCTAGTATCAAACTTTGCTGTGGCCAGGGTCGTGGACGCTGTAGGTAGGCACAGTGATTTGAGCTATCTGATTGGCCAGCGCAGTAGGCATACTCATTTAGCCACAAATCTCCCGGTCCGCAGGGTAGGCGGAGTTTGTCAAATTAAATGGTTCAAAATGGTAACACTTTGCCTACCTGGTGCGTAGGGCTTCTGAATCAAGTGTACCTACCACTAACAAAGCAACATCAAAAAAAGGAGCGCAAGCCTTTATGCCTTCATAGTTGGCTTTTGTACAGAAACGATTGATCGACCGGGTTGGTGACCACTGATTTTGAATTAATTTTGGACTTAATGACATAATGATACCACCACTAAATGTGACAATAATTGGGAGAGTTCCTACTGTATGATGCTATTTCAGTCACCCTCCATTGTTTTTGTGGTCAGGAGAATGTAGTTTTGCACCCTACCAGAGAGAATCAGGGTCTACCCCCACAATGTTAACGTTAAAATAAAAACCACCCCATGACTCACTCTACCCTCTGTGCCCACTGCCTAGAACAATAACAGTATTCCAAATGGTGCTTCTGAGAAATGATCCCCTTACTTTCCTGTCCAGTCAACTCCAATATCTTTCACCCCTCCTCTAGTTTTCCTTTGGGTTAAAACTATCCTTCTATCTTTGAGCGTCAATTCATTTAGTCTGTGCTCTGCATTTGACATAATAGCTTGAGATTGGATGAGAAGAAATCTTTATAGTTCAAACGTAAGATCATGTTTTTTATTGGAATCAATAATCATTCTATTATAAATGCCACAGTCCGTCATCCTTGTTGTGTATGTTAAATGGGAGGTCTGTTGTGTTTATTTTTTACAGGATTCACTTGCAGTTGAGAGTGAGCATCTAATGTTAGACGAGATGTTGGGCAGGATGTAGAGGCTGACTTTGCTACTTTTCACTCGACACAGTAATTATAATGCTTCGTACGGAAAATTAATTACACCCCAGTTCTGTATTCTTGCCATCCTATTCCCAGATGAGAAATTAAACTGTGCTCACATACACACTGAAAAGCACGGGTTTAGTTAGAATCTGTTCTCCTTGGAGAGTAGTCTCGTGTTTTGTTTTCTATTCCAGTTATTTATGAGGTCTCCTGTTGATGCATGTCTCAATATATTCCCTACCTCCATCTGCTTGCTTGTTGCTAAAAGGACTGGGTCACAAGGCTATGCCTACAAACAGAGTTTGCAGTATTTAGCCCATACTGATGACAGTGTCTGTCAAGAGGATTCTGTACCTAATATGTTTATCTGCTTAATGATAATACAGCGAGACAATTATGATCATCTCTCTGCAGATTTTCCCATTTCGCCACTTTAATACACTTGTCTTAAATGCAGATAGATCATCATCATAAATTAATTCGGTGTATTAAAAAACTGTAACTCCATTATTTGCAAACACACAATTTTAGTGGGTCGAGGTTTGAATTTGTGAGTGAATCATGTTTTAGTGGTGCATGACAATGAATTATTGCGAAAGAAAAAGCAGGAGACTGCAGAGGCCAAGCCCGGGCAGGGAAGTAACATTTTCACACAATCTAAAAGGGCTTATTCCCACCAGCCACTGGCTGCTTTGGTGTTAAGCTCACTGTATATTCCTCAAAGAAACCAAATAGATAGGTTTCATCACAGTTCTACTTAAAGGGCAAATCTGCCACTTTTCAACCTCATATTCATTATCTCCAGGACCATACCAGTGTCGACAAATTTGAAAACGGGGCATTTCTATGATCTGTGGTTAAAAAGAGAAGAAGAAATGTCCTAAAAAATGCTTCTCTGTGACATCACAGGGTAGGATTAAAAGTATGAAAAACAGTGATTTCCAAACCTGCAAATAGTTTCTAGCCAGAGGGGAGGGTATTATCTTGCTCCCCAATACACTGCAAATCTCATAGTGTTTTAAAATCACTGTTTTTACGTTCCTTGCTCGCGGGGGAGCAAGAAACTTAACTTTTGATGATGTCATCTTTTAAATTATATATTTTTTCTTCTACAAAATGTAGAAATGCTCCATTTTCACATATGTAGACACTGGTATTGTGCTGGAGATTATGAAAATTATGTTGAAAAGTGGTGGAATTGCCCTGTAGCCCTTTCCTGCAGTCAATTGACCTAATGGCCTTATGGGTGGAATGTTATTAATATTTTTCATAATTAATCAACATTGTATTTTTTTTAAACGCAGAAAATCCAGTGTTTCTATGTTAAACAGTTTTGTTGTATTTCAGTCTTCTGTGATGTATATTAAGTGTAATATCGGGATGTGAACTGAAAATGTAATACATTTCAACTCTATCTGACATGGTACATGTGTCTTATTTTTTTAAGTCCATAACCATGTGTGTGAGGTGTATACTTTTGTTTCAAAGTAGATTTGTTTAAGACTACCAAGAAACACTCTGTGTGACCCTGATTTAGCCCACTGCAGTAAAAGGTTAACAGAAAGTGGATATTGTACGTTTCATCCTGTGGATGTTATGTTTTTTATGCCAGTGAAATGCTGCTTTGAGGGATAGCTTGTTGTACGTCAGTGTGAAGTGTTAGACTACCTGCCATAACCGGGAGCTAGAGAATGAAGGAGGAGGCTGTATAATTGCACCATATCTCCTCTCAGAATGGCTTGTTTGTTTTGGCAAAAGAATAGAGAACACAAGCTGCTTTCTGGAGCCATGTGGAAATCACCCATGAGCCCCAGTACTTCCTGTTCCCTGCTGCCTACCAATGGCTTTCACTGGGATACAATGACATCTGTAGGAATGAGGAACCAACATTAGATCTAGGGTAACTGAGAATAGGCTATTATGAAATATGAAATATTTTAAGTGGCGAGAACCAAACTGAGCACTGCTTTTAACGTATTTGTATTGATTTGTAAGATGATACTTTCAGGCAAGAATTACTGTAAAGTTATAATTAGGAATGAACGATGATTACATCCGATTGATTTGATTTTGCACCTGTACTCTTGTGTAGGTAATGAACAGCTGTGTATTTGTTTGGGATTCTGCTAATTCTATTATACACTATTGGATACTTACACTGTGACACTGAGCAAGATGCATTCAGCTGAAACAACTGTAATGTAATCAACAGTTTGAAAAAAGTATTGAAATGTAGACAGTAGAGTGTCATTAATGCAGCAGTGGTTGGTTGCATCATTTCCTCTCTTGGTCCAAGTACACCTCATATTCCCATCACCACTGTGGAGGAGGCTGCAGTGAGAAATATATTACTGCTGAAATAGGAAAAGGCCTTTCTGGATTACATAGTCTGTGAGTAAGCAACAGGCTGTGTATGAGACCCAGGTTGTCAGGTATATAATATTGCTTGTGTTGGTGTGGTGCCACTGCTGGTGTGTGTGCGTGTGTGAGCGTGTGTACGAGCGCATGCGATCGAGTGTGTGTGTGAATAAACTGGCCTATTTTTCCGAATGCTAGTCATCTTGTCTCGTCTTCCATAGGGAATTAATGCGTCAAGAATCAAGTTTCAACAACAGTTTTCAATATTGAGTACTTTGTTTTCATATTAGATGCCAAGCAATGGTTGTTTTGATGTTGGCGTTTTATGATACTGGAAATATTGAATAGCTGGGACTCAATAAGAAATACTGCCATAAGCTAAGACATTTACTACAGTATATTATAGAGCTTCAACATTTTTCAGCACTGGCAATCCATAGGACATTCAAGCAGAGCCCACCATCCTAAAGATTACTTATAACAGTTTATATCTACAGCAGTAGACGAGTAAAGCAGGTCAGGTGTTAATCTAAATGACATGGTCTGCATCCCAATGTCTCCTGTTCTATTCTCCCTGCATCTGGCGTCAGCCTCAAATTGGTATGGGAGCTAATTCTTCAGTATAAATCAGTGTTGTGTGAATGGGCTGTGGAGCAGGCCAGGGCCTAGATTTACGAGCCTTCCCGGCCCACGACAGGTTTGATCATGGGGAAATCTGTTTGCTGTAAATCCCCCGGTCCAGAACAAGGCTGAGTGATGTTGTGTCTGGAGAGCAGGGGTCCATTGTTCTCCATGTGTTGTTTTAAGGGGAGTGTTGCTGAAGTGTCCACTGCTGAAGTGTCCACTCATGTATCACATGAATGGGAGCGTTCTCAAGCGTTTTTCCTACCACATTTCTGCCTTGTCGTTCTTGTGTGGAAAGGCGTTGTTTTCTGCCAAGCTGTACATTTTCGGTTTTGACGCTTTTCATTCTGTTTGGAAAATGTTCTTATGGTTAAGAAATATTTCCTGCGCTTGTGCTGCTGTTCATTGACCTTGTCAAGGTTGTCGAGCAATTCAAGCATTGTCTCACAAACATATGGTTGGTGATTCATTGACATAGCTAAGCACTCAGCCTTTCCAAGGGATGAGGGATCAAGTGAATCTCTGACAGGTTGTAAGGCTTGCACACATCGCACCGAATATGGATCTAGCGTTTGTCTGCCGTTTGTTCAGAGTGCTGTGTTTTAGGGACCACCCACTCTGACTGCCGACATTTCACCCGATTCTACATGTGAAATCGTTGCGCACTCGGTTTGCAAATTCCGTTCAGAGTTGCTAAGTACTCTATTGGTTTGTCTGAGCCCTTAGATCCTCAGAATCTATTCATGAACTAGAGATTCATCAGATCCTCAGAATCTATTCATGAACTAGAGATTCATCAGATCCTCAGAATATATTCATGAACTAGAGATTCATCAGATCCTCAGCCTTTTTGTAGATGCCTCAGTCCCAGAGTCCATGTCTATACTACATACCTTCATTGTAGACAAGCTCTCTGTTGCCTAAGTGGACTGATTACCCAACACCCGAGTAGCAGACTAGTAGTAGATCACCACACAGCTGTTCCTATCGGCTTTGCCATGCCCAGAGTGAGCTGTTGTTCTGTTTGACGGGAGCATGGGGATAGGGAGAACCAGAGAGGGAGGTCGCTGCTACGGTGGTGAGAATGGGGAGGGGAGAGCTGTTAAACAGTAGAGAGTTTTAGACATGGTGGTGGAAATAGCTTCCAGATGTGTATCCCATTCTCTCTACCGATCTTTCCTTCCGTCTTTAAGACCAGATGTGCCGACAACTTGTTGTGATGAAGCGATGTTGCTGATGGAAGAACAAAGTGGGTGTCACAAAGTGGGCATTTTTTTACGCCATACTTGGAATATGGGAATGTATGCTATGACAAGAATCCATGTACTGTAATTGGAACATAAAAAGGTTAAAGAGTTGAGGACCCCGAACCCCCAAAAATTGTCATGGTGAAAAATAACAATGTCATTCGTTCACTGCCATGACATTGCTCACTACTGTGCGCAGGCTCCTACTACTGCTACTGTATGTGTTTATGGTTGTTGTTTTTATGTGCTTGTCAAGAATAATTGTTTTACCCCTCTGACCTATGTGACACAGGTACAGTAAGTGGTTGTGTGTTGGGATTACGCCCCTTTGGGCAGGCAGCCCGACTCTGTCCCTCTTGGATAAGCCCTCGTCTGGGCATTTTCTTTTTATAATTTAATGGCGTACCACTCATAACTTCATTTAAGGTCAGTGCTGCCACCGTCGTAAATGGAGGGTGTTTAGCACTTAAGCACCTGTGTCTGGCTGTCTGCTATAAAGGCCCAGTGCTCCTGCCTCCCTCCTGGTGATTCAGTAGCTGGCCTCTGTAGCAAGGAAACATTTCACTTCATCTTTACTACTGTGCAGGCTACTCCGTCGGGAACTGGAACAGTTTCTGAAATTTCGATAAGAAAATTCTGTGTCATTTTTCAGTTGGTCAGAATGCAACGTAGCTGCAAAGCCTGGCTTTGTCTGCCTGACACATTTTATCATTCCGCTGCTGTCCTGCTGTCTCTCGTTCTCTGACTGCAGGCTCTAACATCAGGCTGGAACTAACCTTGGGAGTCTGCTGGGAAAATGATCCAGCAGGTTTATCATTCTTCTTCCTCTATGGCCCCACATCAACTCCCTGCTGTTTCTGGACTCCCAAAAAACGATGAAAGGTCATGAGTGAAGATGTATTATGTATTATGTTGACAAAGGAGAAGGCATGCTGTTATTGCATGAATATTTTTGTAGAGGCCCAGACTCTCCTCCTATTATACTGTTTTAATATGTTCATGCTTTTGCAGATTCTCTGTAGTTATGTACAGTGTTTGAGACGGACACCATTATTCATTTGTCATTAACTATTAACAACTCTCCACTACCCATGTTGCTGTTTTCCTGTAAACAAGAATGGTGCCGTTTAAGTTGCAGCATGTGTGTGAAATTCCTTGGCAACCGAGAGTCCTGAATTAAGAGGACAGCACTTCAATGAAGGTACCTTCAATGAACACTGTTTTTATTTTTTGTTTTTATTGAGGGGTCTCTTGAAATTTCCCTGGAAATGTTACCCTCCTCACATGGGATGATTAGAGATGAGTTATTTAATAAAGAGGCCAACAAAGAAGAGCTCTGTGTCTGTGACCTGCATGATACTACTACACACAACAACCCGGTTTTCCCCGTGACCAACACTGACCCTATTCACTCTCACCAGTCCTCAATACAGACCCTATTGTGGATCGTGACAGGGTAGCTCAAACCTTCACATACAGCTCGGGAAAAATTCGGAGACTACTGCAAAATTATCAGTTTCTCTGGTTTTACAATGTATGTGTTTGTGTTTGGGTAAAATTATTATTTTTTGTTTTATTCTATGAACTACTGACAACATTTCTCCCAAATTCCAAATTATAATATTGTCATTTAAGCATTTATTTGCAGAAAATGACAACTGGTCAAAATAACAAAAAAGATGCAATGTTGTCAGCCCTCGACTAATGCAAAGAAAATAAGTTCATATTAATTTGTAAACAACACAATACTAATGTTTTAACTTAGGAAGAGTTCAGAAATCAATATTTGGTGGAATAACCCTGATTTTCATTCACAGCTTTCATGCATCTTGGCATGCCCTCCACCAGTCTTTCACATTGATGTTGGGCTTTGTTTGTTGGCTTGTGACCATCCATCTTCCTCTTGATCACATTCCAGAGTTTTTCAATGGGGTTCAGGTCTGGAGATTTGACTGGCCATGATAGGGTCTTGATCTGTTGGTCCTCCATCCACAACTTGATTGACCTGACTGTGTGGGATGGAGCATTGTCCTGCTGGAAAAACCAATCCTCATTGTCAGAGCAGAAGGAAGCAAGTTTTCTTCCAGGACAACCTTGTACGTGGCTTGATTCATGCGTCCTTCACAATGACAAATCTTCCCGATTCCAGCCTTGCTGAAGCACCCCCAGATCATCCCCGATCCTCCACCAAATGTCACAGTGGGTGTAGACCTGGAGAGGCCTACAAGCCACAGTGTCTCACACCCACTGTGAGACCTGGAGAGGCCTACAAGCCACAGTGTCTCGCACCCACTGGAATTTGGGAGAAATGTTGTCAGTAGTTTATAGAATAAAACAAAAATATTCATTTTACCCAAACACATACCTATAAATAGTAAAACCAAAGAAACTGATCATTTTGCAGTGGTCTCTTCATTTTTTCCAGAGCTGTTCCTGCTTATGCTGTAAATGCATGAACATTCCTCCAGTGAAATGTAGGAAAGGTTTTGAGGGTGAAACTGAATTTACCTTGAAGCCTCTTTGATTCTGTGGACGAGTCAACGTCGTACAGAATGACATGGGCCTGATTCTTGGCCTAGTTACATCTCTGCTGCTGTTGTGGAATGTCCTATTGGTCAGCCATTCCTTGTTGTGACGAGTTGGACATGGCTTCTACCAAGGACAGAATACAGAAAGAGGAGGAATCGTACATTACTAAACAAGCTATCTGTTACATAGTTGGGCCAAAGAGATAACTCTCTCTTTATCAAATCAAATCAAATGTTATTAGTCGCATACACATATTTAGCAGATCTTATTGTGGGTGTAGCGAAATGCTTCTGTTCCTAGCTCCAACAGTGCAGTAATATCTAACCTATTTTAATTTAATTAGGCCTAGCTCCCTATTTCAAGAGAGTGACCCAAGCCTATGGTTAGTCGTGGGTTTATATAATGGGCTCACCACCACATTTTGGCAAGAAACTATCACTGGACTATATATGTTTTGTTTCATGTAATTTCTGTCTTTTTTGCATTTCTAGTTTTTCCGTGAAGGAAGTAAACATAATATTTTGAGACTGACATGGTTTGTCCAAGGTAATTAGCGTTGGTTAACTTCTGGGATCCTGTTGGAGGCAACGAGCTAACTGGAAGAGACAGATGGGGAAAAGCCTCGTCACAAGACACTGGCCCATTTCAACAACAGCCACCTTCAATCCTGCTCTAAATGACCAAGCAGACAGTTCAATTTAAAGCTTATTTGAGCCTGTACACATTGGAGTTAAGTGTCTGTAACACCCCAAACACGTTTGACGGGATGAATATGTAGGCAATACCAGATTGTAGATAACAAATGTTTACATGAATGGATTTATACAGATCCTCCACTTGAATTGAACAGTAGGCTAGCCATTCCAGATTGTGTGTCTTCTCACCCATCCTCCCCTTCCTTTCCCCCGCACGACAAACACAAAACCTATAATGTGTTCTCTTCACGTACTGCTTGGCTGGCTGGTTGACTGGCCTCTCCTTATCTCATGGGAGGCTTGTTCTCCATTTCTCCCTCCATTTTGTTGTTGAGTCAGAATCCTGTTCTAGGTCAGTGTGTGGTGTGTCAGCCGTTTCAGATGTCTAATGTCATTGCTAGTGGATTGTAGGATATGTTTCCAGGGACCTCAGAGGGCAAGGGGTGAAAGTGGATTTTGCTCAGCGACTTTCTAAGCTCGGCACCTGGAACTAGGTCATTTTCCCAGAAGAAAAAAGAAACGAATTGAAGAATGAGGGAGGGAAAGGGAGGGGAGAGGGGTATTTCTCTAGAACACTGATTTGAGCAGTGAAGCGAATGCCACAAAAAGGGGGTGGGGGTGTATTGGAAATGGGGGTGGGGGTGTATTGGGCACCAGAAATTGCATTTAGATATTGTTTATTGACACATATTTATGGGTCTGAACATGGACATGACGACTAGGCCTACATAGGGTCATGTTTGGTGTATTAAACAGTAAATGGGCTAATGATTCTTTCTGCAATCACATCTACCTATTGATATTCTATTTAAAAGTATCAGCTTGAACACCTTTCATTTGTGTTGCGTTCTGAATCCCTGGTTCTCTGAGGAAAAGGACAACCAAAGACTGAATACAATCCTGATGGAATTATTTTTTTTTAAATAAATTGTCGCTAGAAGAATTGTAGGCTAGCTTTTGACGATCTTGAAAAGGGTAGGGATGAAATCTGTCAAATGAATCAGTCTTGTATTTCTGATAATTCTATGATTACTGTTCATTGTGCTCTCCATTGTCTCTGGGGTTGAAGGCAGGAAACGCTCCTCTATGGAGCACAATGACGAGGAAACAAAGGGCTGTCTGTCTGTCTGTCTGATGGGCTTTAATAGTGCCACATACAAAATCTGCTTAATTAAGTCTTCTGCTGCTTCACTGGTGATGTTCTTGATAAGACGCTTCTTACAGTTTGGCTGGATGCTCACATTTGCCTGACAAGGCGGTCTGTATTCTAGTCTCTAAAGGTCTAAATAAGACACATACTGCATGTAGACCAACGGTCAAATCTGATTTATGTTTTTGTTGTTACATAAAGAACAGGAAGGTCATGAGAACACACACATTAAAGGAAAGTTTTGTGCAAATTGCATCCCCCCCGGAAGACAGTGGTTTCAACAAGAAAGTACTCACATCACAATGCTGATCAGGTGCATACACTGTTATTGGCAAGTTTGTTTTGAGCTACATAGAGCCAAGTGACAATTATTTCCTTACAATAATAAGGCCTTCCTCAGCACTGCTTCCCCTGTTCGTTAGCTCGGCAGTGTTTAGTGTTTAGTATGCTGAGCAGCAGGATGTGACGGGTGCCCTCATCATTGTTGCCCGGGATGGATTTGTAAATGAATCATGCCATCTTGAATAGCGTTGCTTTATGGTAGTTTGCACAGTAAATTAGACAGACCCCAGTCCCCTGCGCCCAGATTAGATAGTGCTGCAGCGATTCGTCTCCCTCTGCTAAAGATGCAGCAGCGTTGACCGTGTTTAGATTCTGTAAATGAATTGTCCTGGCTGAGATTCAGTGCTAGGAACATCTGAGGATGGAACATTCTTAATTGTTAATTTACATTGGTTGGAAACAGCTGCTAGTGTACGTGCTCATGCTCTTACTGTTAATTACATTTCCGGCCTTTATACTTCATGCACGGCCGAGGCCTTCAGTCCAGCCCCGTGCTGATGCTTGTTTTCTTAATCAACACCCCAGACAGGGGGAGAGACTGAGGGTCACCGTTTCTCAGTGCAGTTACCAAAAACACCTTGACCTCTGTGTGCGCCTGATGATTTTTGGGCCGTGGTGCTGCTCAGTCTTGTTCTGTCTGGGTTTATCTATGCTGAGCAGATTTGCTATGTGTTCCGCTGTGGGGGAAATGCTTTTGCAGCCATGAGTGAGCCGGTGCCACTGGCCCGGCCCTGTGTTTGCACAGCTCTAATCGTCTATTTGCCCACATGGCCACTTTTAGCGTGTCGTCAACTCATCCACAGCACAGCCTCCAAGTTTTTACTGTTTAGTTTTAGAACCTGAGGTGAATGTGACCTTGGGCTTTTTTAAGTACCTTCGTAGTGATGTGAACATCCTTTTTGAAATGTGTTTTTGTCTTCCCCTCTAATGTTGTAAATCATGTGAAGATGGCAAATTAAGGCGTCTCCCTCCTTTCTATAAATCAATTATTATTTTCCATTTATTTGCTCGATAACTATTGATTACTTCCAGGCACACACAGAGAGGACATGGCAGATGCCGGTGTGAAAGATAGTGTGCCTCAGAAGATTTTTCCGCCTTCACATGAGGTGTAATCATACCCTGCTGGCAGTGTCATATTGGTTGTGTCCCCCTCAACCTCCATTCCCCACCCCCACCCTCCCCGTCAGCCCAGGACTTAATCAACCCTGACTGGCTCTTTCTTAAAGTGCATTGTGGGGTGCACATTCCCTGTGGGAGAGTTGACAGTCCCCCTAAGTAACTACAGTCTCCTCCAGCACCTCTATAGAGTAGCATGCTGCTACACGGCCGCTCCTGTCTACTCAGCCTCCTTTGTCTTTGTCTTCACAGCAACACCATGACAGAGTGCATTGATAAAAGAGACATACCGTCAGTGTGGTGTTATGGGCTGCTAACAGTATGTGTCCAATTCTGTCCCCGATATTGCGTTTAAGGCTCTCACTGCTAATGGCATTGTCAGGCTGAACAGTCGTTTGAACAGGGAGAGGACGTTGATGTCGGTGCAAATCTCACACACTCATGGCAGAGTGGGAAAAAAATCTTCTTAAAGCCCTTTATTTAGCAACCTATTTTCATAACCACCTCTGAAAATTGACAAGGATTAGCAGGAGTGGTGCGGTGAGGTTTATGACAATAGTTTTATTCGTTCAGTTGTGTGAAAACATTCAAAAAAAAAAATCTGTTTCAGATATGAGCTTTTGCCCTAGATTCAGCTTTCCTCGTTCTCTGTGTTTTGAAATGTTTATTTCACCGTACATGAAATACGTGTCTTGTGCTTGGTCTGCTTTGTGTCATTTAATGTTATGACCATTTCTCTGTCCAGATGAGAACTCACTGATGTACAGCAATAAGGGACACAAAGAGAGAGAGGGACGGGTTCTGTTTGCTGTCAGAGCAGAAACCCCTTGATACCATTTTCTTTCATGAGAATCTGAAACCTTTCGGTCTTGATTAAATCACCACTCATCAATAAGACGAGTTACTTGTTGAATTTGTTTCTCATTTAAGATTAGTAAATGACGTAATACTGTAAGTAACATAGCTAAATCATTTTTCCTTTTAAATACAAATGTAGTTTGCTCGAAAGCAGACGACATCTCATTTTATCTTCACAGAAGTTTTATATAATCTCTAGAAAGTGTTGTCTATGTCTTTAGACAATAGAAACCAGTAGCAGATCCAAACCAGGATTTGGAATGCAGCCTAGACATATTTATTTTGCTGCTGCCAGCACAGTATATATCAGTGCCACAGAATGAGAGCAAGAGATAGAGAAAACTCCAACTGATACATTTTGGTTTTGACACGAGATACCACCCAGTTCCCGGTGTTTATCATTAGGGATCCAGTAGGGAACCGGTCCAACACCCCCCTTGAGCCACCAGGCCAGCCAGGCCTCCCCTCACCAGGCTGGCTACCTCATGCTGGAAACATTTACAATCCTCCAGAGCCCCACTGCGCTGCACTTTCTCTTCTCTCTCTCCTCTCTTTGTCTTGATGAAGTCAGGGAAGGAGATGCTGGGTCTGGAATCCACATTGACCCCAACAAAAGGGTAGGGCACCCACATAAAGATGAAAGAAGCTAATGAAAATAAGACAGAAATGTCAAAGGAATATTAAACATGTAATGATTGAATCCGGGCTGCGAGGGAGACAGAGTGAAACGTAGGTAATGTCTCAGCTGAGTTTTTACGTACGTAGGTGGTGAAGTTAGGTCAGGTGACACCGTCCTGCCTTTGCGAGGAACTGTTTTTGGCTCGACCTTGGTCCGCTTCGGTAGGAAGGGGGGTGAATACTCAGAGAATCATAACAAAATGCTTTACAGTAGTACATTTAAGATTGAGACTTTAGAATTACCACTGGAGTGAGAGCACTTTACTTGACAAAGAGCTGAGTCAGCCCCAGTTCTGAGAGCCCTCTGCTCTCCTTCCAATTAGCCTCTGCCTATCTGCCTCGAAACAGAAGCAAGACAACTCAGCCTGCATCCAGACATGATTGAGTCCATTGTTAAATGAATCAAAATTAAGTGTACTGGAGTGAGTAAATGCCTGAATGTGACCATTTTAGACTTTAGCTTATGAATGTATAACGTATGGTATTGTACTATCATCATTGGCCAGATTATTAAAATGTAGATAAAGAGTTTGCTCATCAAATCTGGCTGATGCAGTAAGCCTTATAATAGCATGAATTGATTTAATTATATTTTTACATTTTTATATCTAGTTGTCTAATTAGTATTGTTTAGTGCTTCATCTGTCCCTGAGAGACAGTATGTCCTCATCCAATTATTAAAGAATGGCTTAAAGATATCTTAATCAATTCTATTGATTTGCCAGGGTTTATGACTCCTTTGAGCACCAAGGTGATGCTGTGTATGTCTGCAGCATAGGACAGTGGTGATAGACGAGTAACCATGAAACCAACCTCATCAATACTGGTGCTCAGTTGGTTTCAGCGGTGAGCGTTATGGGTGAAATGAGGTTAATTGTCCATTGTAATTGGTTGGAAAACTAAACATTAGGCAGCTGTTTGAGACATGACACAGATACAGACAAAGTCAAAGAATCTGATAAGGCCATAATTAAAGGTAAATTAATTACTATTTGCTTGCCAGGGAAATAGAGGAATACGCAAATCTGGCATTCCCCAATGATTCCCCTTGTTTTTATTCGTCTCTCTCCCTGCGTCCATATCTCTCTCCTCAAGATGTGATTAAAACTTTTGTGTTGTTGTCTGGGAGAAACCACTGGGATCACTTGAGAATGCTCCTTGGCACATAGCTGTGGATTAGGCCGTAAAGTCTGGGAGTGTACTGGGGTTTGCTGCTTGGATGGAGTGAGCCTGCTTAGGCCTGACCTTGGAAGTTGTCTCCGGGGGCACTGAAATACAATTGTGATAGAAGTACAGTGTGTGGTAACCTTCATGTTGAATTATTTAAGAGCCCTCTCTGAAGTAAATATACATTTTCCGTGTATAAAAAAATTGCATGAGCAACGGAAGTAGCCAGTGTGTTTGGATTTTTAAAATATTTACCAGAATTTCAACTTTAAGCCCATCCTCTGGTCTGTTTTCATTTGACCTCATCACTAACACATTCTTCACTGTCGCAGTATGATATAACACCATTTAAAACTCATCTGATTTTAAAAAAAAAAGGTCTTTCAGAGGATCCAGAAGAATAGTAGGATGCCAATCAGATAGCAAGCCTCAAACACTGACATCTCAGGTGTCAACACCTGACCTGACTAGACTATTGGCTTAAAGTTTACAATGAGCCTATTGTCAAATGGGGACAGGCTGTAGACCTGAAAAATGCTGAAAACAAAACACACAGGGTTTTCTGTTTTGCATAAAGCCATGTGAATAGATGTACAATGCTCCGTTATAAGACATACGTAATAAGTATATGTTATAAATAATACAGTTACGTTGGTTTTATTTTTGGAAGACAGTGCACACACAAAAAATCTACGGCAGTTGTATGTAACCAGATGAAGAAAGGAAAGGAATTGGCTGGTATCTCGTGTGTGTGCCCCCCCCCCCCCCCCCCCCCTTCTACGCTGCTGCTACTCTGTTTATTATCTATGCATAGTTACTTTAATAACTCTACCTACATGTACACATTACCTCAATTACCTCGACACATTGACTCTGTACCGGTACCCCCTGTATATATCCCCGCTATTGTTATTTACTGTTGCTCTTTATTTTTTTTTTATCTCTTACTCTTTTTTAGGTATTTTCTTAAAACTGCATTGTTGGTTAGGGGCTTGTAAGTAAGCATTTCATTGTTGTTTTCGGCGCATGTGACAAATAACATTTGATTTGATTTGACGGCAACCTCCAGTTTGGTTTGGTTGGGGGCCGGTAGAAACAGCTTCATCTGCCTGTGTCCCGTAGCTTTCACCTCTTCCCCACTTCTGCCTCTATCAATTTGGAACAATGAGCGGCAGCACAGGGGGGACCAGGGGGTGTCCAGACAGAGCATCTCTCTGGGAGAGGAGGGGGAAGGGAGGGACAGTTGTGTGGCTGCTTGCCTTGGGGGATAGCCGTGCTGGTTGGTGGTCCTGTGTTGTTTGTTCCCCTCTCTCTGTGGACTGATGTGTGTGTGTGTGTGTGTGTGTGTGTGTGTGTGTGTGTGTGTGTGTGTGTGTGTGTGTGTGTGTGTGTGTGTGTGTGTGTGTGTGTGTGTGTGTGTGTGTGTGTGTGTGTGTGTGACAAGGGGGACTGAAAGGCGATTAATGAGCTTAAACCTCCCCTTACCCCATTTTCTCCTCAAGGGTTAATGGTTCAGTGGGCAATGCTTGGGTGGTGTATCCAGGGGCTCCCTGGGTAGTTATTTGAGATAAGCAGACATGATGGTCAGCTCAGCTGCAGACAGAGGAGAGGAGACTTGCTGTCGTCCATCTTGTTAATCTATTGTGTACTGTTCACCCTTGGCCAATAAGGTTCATTACTCATGATACTGGATAGTCACGGATGTATTACACCAGTAATGTAATATCTAATACATAAGGCAGGCCGTCATCGCACACAAAAAGGCAGATGGACATTAACAATTAGCTCATAAAAAAAGTGGGTCAGACAAAATGATCACGTTTTAGATATAGTGTCAAACTAATTATGGAGATAATGCTCTCTTTGAATGCAACTACAGTGAGGTCCAAAAGTATTTGGACAGTGACAATTTTGTTTGTTTGCTTTGGCTCTGTACTCCAACACTTTGGATTTGAAATGATACAAGACTATGAGGTTAAAGTGCAGACTGACAGTTGTAATTTTAGGGGTATTTTCATCCAAATCGGGTGATCCGTTTAGAAGTTACAGCACTTTTTGTACATAGTCCCCCCCATTTTAGGGAACCAAATGTATCTGGACAAATTCACTTACAGTATATGTGTATTAAAGGAGTCAAACCTGTATTATTTGGTCATATATTCCTAGCATACAATGATTACATCAAGCTTGTGAATCTCAAACTTGTTGGATGCATTTGCAGTTCGTTTTGATTGTGTTTCAGATTATTTTGTGCCCAATAGAAATGAATGCTAAATAATGTATTGTGTCATTTTGGAGTAATGTTTTTGTAAATAAGAATTGAATATGTTTCTAAACACTTCTATATTACCGTTATTATGGATAATCATGAATAAATCGTGAATAATGATGAGTGAGAAAGTTACAGAACCATATAGTGCCTTCAGAAAGTATTCAAGTTTGCCTCCCGAGTGGCGCAGCGGTCTAAGGCACTGCATTGCAGTGCTAGAGGCGTCACTACAGACCCGGGTTCAATCCCAGGCTGTATCACAACCGGCTGTGATTGGGAGTCCCTTTTGACCCAGGTTTGTGGAGGGTTTGGCCGGGGGGGCTTTACTTGGCTCATCGCACTCTAGGAACTCCTTGTGGCGGACGGGCGCCTGCAGGCTGACTTCGATCGTCAGCCTGGTGTTTCCTCCGACACATTGGTGCGGCTAGCTTCCGGGTTAAACGAGTGGGTGTGAAGAAACGCGGTTTGGCGGGTCATGTTTTGGAGGACACATGACTCGACCTTCGCCTCCCAAGCCCGTTAGGGAGTTGCAGCGATGAGACAAGATCGAAATTGGGGAGAAAAGGGGGGTAACCCCCCCCCCCCCAAAAGCAGCAGTTTAAGTGAAGTGATGTTTATTACATGTTCAGTATTTATGTCTTCATTTGCCAAATGTTTCAATGCAAAGCAAATGTCTACATAGCCTTGCTGTATTCTTCATCATATTATATTTTTCCACATTGGCATATACAGTGTCTTCAGAAAGTATTCACACCCCTTGACTTTTTCCACATTTTGTTGTGTTACAGCCTGAATTTTTGTCACTGGCCTACACACAATACCCCATAATCTCAAAATGGAATTATATTTTATTTTTATTTTTACAAATGAATTAAAAATGAAAAGCTGAAATGTCAACAAGTATTCAACCCCTTTGTTATGGGAAAAATGTCTTAACAAGTCATATAATAAGTAGCACGGACTCACTCTGTGTGCAATAACAGTGTTTAACACATAGTACCCCACACGTACAACTATCTGTAAGGTCCCTCAGTCAAGCCGTGAATTTCAAACACAGATTCAAACACAAAGACCAGGGAGGTTTTTGAATGCCTCACAAAGAAGGGCACGTATTGATAGATAGGTAAAAATAAAAAAGCAGACTTTGAATATCCCTTTGAGCATGGTGAAGTTATTCATTACATTGTGGATGGTGTATCAATACTCCCAGTCACTACAAAGATCCTTCGTAACTTCGTAACTCAGTTGCCAGAGAGAAAGGAAACCACTCAGGGATTTTACCATGAGGCCAATGGTGACTTTAAAACAGTTACAGAGTTTAATGGCTGTGATAGGAGAAAACTTAGTATGGATCAACAACATTGTAGTTACTCCACAATACTAACCTAATTGACAGAATGAAAAGAAGGAATCCAGTACAGAATAAACATATTCCAAAACATGAATTCTGTTTGCAATAAGGCACTAAAGTAATACTGCAAAAAATGTGGCAAAGCAATTAACTTTTTGTCCTGAATACAGTGTTCTGTTTGGAGCAAATCCAATACAACACTTTACTGAGTACCACTCTCCATATTTTCAAGCATTGTGGTGGCTGCATCATGTTATGGGTATGCTTTTAATCGTTAAGGACTGGGGAGTTTTCAGGATAAAAAATAAACATAATGGAGCTAAGCACAGGGAAAATCCTAGAAGAAAACCAGATTCAGTCTGCTTTCCACCAGACACTGGGAAATTAATTCACCTTTCAGCAGGACAATAACCTAAAACACAAGGCCAAATCTACACTGGAGTTGCTTACCAAGAAGACAATGAATGTTCTTGAGTGGCCAAGTTACAGTTTTGACTTAAATCTGCTTGAAAATCTAAGGCAAGACTTGAAAATTGTGGTTTAGCAATGATCAACAACCAATTTGACAGAGCTTGAACATTTTTGAAGAGAATAATGGATAAATATTGTACAATTCTGGTGTGCTGGATTAGATAGAGACTTACCCAGAAAGACTTACAGTTTTGTTGATTCTATCATGCATTGACTCAGGGGTGTGAATACTTATATAAATGAGATCTTTCTGTGTTTCATTTTCAATACATTTTCAGAACATTTCTAAAAGCATGCTTTCACTTTGTCGTTATGTGGTATTGTGTGTAGATGGGTGAGATAAAAACATCTATTTAGTCCTTTCCTGCAGTCAAATTACCTAGTGACCTCATGGGTGGAATGTTCTTAATATTTTTCATAATTTAATAATCAACAAAGTTTTTTTTTTTCGTGCCGAAAATCTTGTGTTTCTATGTCAAACAGTTTTGTTATATTTCAGTCTTCTGTGATGTGTATTAAGTCGTATATTCGGATGCAAACTAAAAATTGAATACATTTCAACTCTATATCTGACATGGTACAGGTGTCTTCCTTTTTTTATAGTCCATAACCATGTGTGTGAGGTGTATACTTTGGTTTCAAAGTAGATTTGTTTAAGACTTCCAAGAAACACTTTGTGTGACCCTGATTTAGCCCACTGCAGTAAAAGGTTAATCCGTTTTGAATTCAGGCTGTAACACAAGAAAATGTGGAATAAGTCAAGGGTATGAATACTTTCTGAAGGCACTGTAAATATCATACCCCCAAAAAACGCTAACCTCCTCTCTTATTCGTGATGGTGAGAGGTTAGTATGTCTTGGGGTTAGGATCTTTGTGCCTCTGTAGCTTTTTCACTCATCATTATTCACTATTCATTCAGGATTATCTGTAATCATGTTAGGATCCACATTAATGTAGAAATTCAAGTTTGACTCTATCGTTTCAAATCCAAAGTGCTGAAGTATAGAGCCAAAACCACAAATAATGTGTCACTGTTCAAATACTTTTGGACCTCACTGTATTTCCTCCAATATCCACAACCACCTACTGTAATTGCCATCGCTATGACAATGACTTGTCTCTAGAAATTTGTTGCAACAATTGCTTGGAACAAAGGAGAGCTTTTGCCTTCCTTTACCCTTTGTTATTAACTGATGTCCACTGATTTTACACCACTGTTGATTTAATTGGTTTCTATAAGAATCAATCTGTTGCTTTTTTAAAATCCACTAAATACAATTAGAATATGATATGATACAAAAGAAAGATTAAGCCTCATCAACAATTTTTATTTACAAATGAAATAGTTCGTTTTTGTGGATTGAGGAATATGACACATAATCCTATCAGACATATACAGGTAATACGTCTACTTCACTTTTAAGGGCATTTCTCTGGCACTGGCTTGTGTTCATGTCAGGATGCTCTCTGGATTAATATTCTCTCCTCAGAATGGCTATTGGCAGGAACATTTGCAGGTTTATAGAGTAAGACCGGGATTTAAGGAAGTCGTACAAGAGCTAGAGAAGTAGGGAGTGCAAGTCAGGGCTTTAAATAGCTCTGAATGTTTTGAAACACCTGTTCACTGGAAATGCCAGCAAAGCGTGCCACGAGTCTACTTGGATCAGAATACGTCACCGAAACACAAATGAGCTGAAAGATATTAGCTATGATAATCAACAATGACATTAGTCATATAATTACAGTGATTTGTTATTGGGGGCCTTTAAGTGGGTATATGAGTATAGCTGGGATTTGCTTATGGCTCAGACCACTCTTGTAGTCCTATCATCATCGCCGTCATCACTAATATTGGAGATAGTATTTCATGTACCCCAGCTAACAACATAGCCCCCCCCATCCTCAGCTCATTCCAGCCCCTGATGAGAGGGAGGGAGGGGGAGGCATGCTGCTGTGGAGTAGTCGACAGTGGCTCCCTCCCCTGGTTCCCCACAGACACCCATAATTCCCTCCATGGTGGAGAGCAAAAGATCAGCAAAATGGCCTCCCTTTATCTACCTAATCAATCCTTTATTCAAGACCCTCTGGACAGTCCATGGTCAAAAGCACTCACAATGTTAAAAAGAGAGTTAAAATAGCTTTAAAAGGCCAAATGGGTCTGGCCTTCTTAATCTGTGGCCTGAAGAGGAGAGATAGAGAGAGGTCGAACAGGTAGGGACTGTAACTCGGTGTCCATATTCACACAGGAACTGCAGGCTTTCTTTACTAGAAGAATGTCAAAAAATGTCCTGCTTCCCACATTTGGCCACACATATTTTGAATCAGAGTCAATATATGATAATGTATGATCAGGCGGTCCCTTTTTTCAGGATAAATGTCCTGGGAGAGAGAAAGTCTGCCAACCTCAGTCAGCTCTGACAATTGTGTGAAGCTACAGCCTCTCTATATGCTCTGAAAGTGTCTAATTTAGGAGCAGCACACACCCTGTGGAAAGGAGCCATTATCGCCTCCTGTTAGCAAGTGCATACTAAAACGGGGCTGGGGGCCTGGGCAGAGCGAGGAGGTGTGGGGATGGGGGATGGGTGAAAGAATCACTTGGCCAGGTGCTGCTCCTCTATTGTGGAGGCTCTCCTCTCCTACAGACATACAGAGCTCTGTTGACACAGACTGTTTGTGTCTTAACACTAACTTATCAGATAACGAGTGGGTGGGGTTTTACGTGTTAGATGCCAGCAGCACACAAAAGCCCAGGATAGGGGTGTGTTTAAAGACTCTGTGTTGACTACGCTTCCATGCTGCTATTCAAGTTAGGGGCGTTCAGACACCCCCATTCCCATAGAGCAGAGAGAGACAGGTTCAAAGGGCCAACCCATGTCAGCCATTTACAGACGAGTACCAACACCCCCACCTTTTCCGACAGACAGATCTGTATTGAGAGATATACACATGCTCTGATTGATTCGGGAGTTCAGGCCAAGGTGGTGTGTGTGTGTGTTAAGAAGTAACTGGTCTATATCCCACCCGGAGATGACCAGGCAGTTTCAAGCTGCTCCGAGATATGGGAGACTTACTGACACATCACTCTAAAATGGTACTTTTTTCCCCTTCTCTCCTCCCTCTCTGCTTCCACAAAGGCATGAGTGGAAACGCTGTAAACTACAGCCAGCTAGCTCTTTGGAGATGGACGGAATTAGATCACAAGGCTTCCTTCCAGATGGTTCAAATGTAATTATTTAGTGCATAAAAACCAATTCGGGTCAGCCACAAATATATAGGATGACTTGAAATTGCTTATATAGAGGTTGAGTTTATTTATTTTTTTTGCAACTCAAAGGTCATAAATGGTGGCCAGGAACTTGTTGTAAAGGGTTAGCTGGTTGGAGTGTTGCAGGTCCACAGCCTTCCTGAGTCTGTGTTCTACAGTAGAGAACAACAGAGGGTTACTGTGACTCCCTGGCCTGTTCGCTCAACACATATAAACACTGGTGACAATATTCCTGGGTCGGTGTGATTGTTTAGTTGTCAGTGTTAATCATGGGGTCTGATTCATGTATGTGCAGTATATGTGTTGTGTATGCACACCAAATAATGGAATGTTATTGAGCGTAACGCACAGTGACGGAGAATAGTCACATTTCTGCCATAGATTTATTAGCAGCGACACCACTGTATGACAGCTTAAAAAAATACAATGCAATGAAGACCTATACATCAAACAAATGCCTCATACGCACACATAAATAACAATGTCTCCAGCACAGTGAACAGTACATTAAGTTGAGTAAGTGTGTGTTAAATTGCCCTAGAAGCCAGGAATGCTACCAGACATGTAGGTATTGTAAAGAGAGAATGCCAATGGGAAGTAGAGAGTAAAAAGTCTATGAAACAGAGCGGGATGAGGAATTTGGATATCTACAGTAACTGAGTCCCAGGAAGTCTCCACCACTGGCAGCTGGTCATTCCCCATTTAGGGTGAGAAGGGAGGGCGTTCATGGTCTAGCACCAGCCACAGACGTAGAGAGAGAGAGGGGGGGGGGAGGGGAGAGAGGGGAAATGGATGTCCCAAGTGTTCCATCCTGTCTGAGCCACAGAACCTGAGTGCATGGCATTCCTGTTCAGTAACTCAACACCTCTGGGTTGGCAGGCATAGGGGTGTGGAGAGTAGGACACCTGGATTCCTTCAATCTCTGTTTAATGGTTTTCTCAGGGCCTCACATTTTGGCCAAGCCAAACACAATCAACATGTTAAGTGAATTTTAATTGGCCAAATGTATGATTTAACATAACCCATGGTGTCTGTCTCTGATGCTTCGATAAGTCATTTAAAAAAAAAGTGAAACTAAGATAAACAGCAGAACTATTTCAGACATTATATATATAATTTATCTCTCTGTGCCCCTGTTGATCATACAATGAAGGCGGATGACAAAGACAGCCTCTGTTTGCAAATGAATTGAATTGTAGTCAACTTTCCGATATGCAAAACTATCAATAAAGATGATGGAGAAGGAGTACTGGTTGTGGCGACACTGTACTGTGCCAAAGCCCTGTATTCCTGACAGTCGGAGAGAGATTCAGCAACAGCATTGGAGTGTTTTGAACCAGGAGAGTGCCTCACACTAAGCTCCATTAACTCTGTTTGCCTTCAAACATCGGGACATGGCTGTTGTTTGTCCTTACAGACAGTGTACACAGTTTCTGCTCAAAATGACTCAAATTAATCTGACAGATTAGAACTGGCACTTGGAGGATAACAGTATAGCTCGTCATGCAGATATTGTGTACACTGCTGGCGATGATAATGTATTCTGTTGTATAGGCTACTGTAGTTCATTCACCAGGAAATCTTCAAACTTGTACTGCTTCAGGCATATAACTCAAGAAGATGCAGAACATGAGTTTATTACAATTATATGATTGTAATCATGTTTTTCTAACCTCTTAATACAATGGTTGTTCCATATAGAACAATTGACAGAAGTGTAAGTACCGACCTGTCCAATGATTAATATTGTTCTAGAAAGTACCCACATTCTTCACTGGAACAGGTAGTAGAAAGGTTTGCCAGTAATCATTTGTCATATCACGTGCCACGTTAAGAGCTCTGACATTTGTTTGCATTTCCTGTGTGAATTTCCTAGTTTCCTGCTTTTGTTGGTTCACACTTGCATTAGAAATATAATGGATCAGAAATTAGGCAGCCGCTCCATTTGAGTCTGTTTCTTCACAGAAATAGTCCCAGTTGTTTTCCCCTAGCTAACCGTCATAATCCGCCCTGTGGGCAACTAGGCCTATCTGCTTTTTATACTTCACACGGGTCATGTTGTAGACTGTAGGAAAGCTGTCAAACATTGCTAAAGATTTGATGGAAATAAAGTTCCCTGAACTGTGGATCAGCTAACACAAACACTGTCAGTCCACTCATGTGCCAGTTCACTTTTAGGGGTGGATTCCTCGCATGAGGATGTGCTAAACCAACAAGCAATTTCCTGCTTAATTAATTCCGAGATTAAGTGCAGTTTCATGTTCAGGGTGTTTGTGGCTGACCAGGAGGTGGAGGGTGGATTGGCTTATAGGAGTTTTAGGAGTCTCTTTGGGGTCATAGACAAAGTTTAGCTCCTTTTTACTAGAGCCCTGACAAAGACCTTCCTGATGCCTGAGTGTGTGTGTTTGTGTGAGTGTGTGTGTTGTGTGCGTTTGTGTATGCTTGCGCGTACACGTGTGTGCGTTTCATAGCCTTGCTATGAGATGACTGGGCAGTCTACTGACAGTCCCTTGGCTCCAGCCCAGTACCTGAGGAGTGGCTGCTGGCAACGGGTTCCGCTGTGATCACTGGTGCCTGACCAGACTCTGCTTCCTGACAGCACTTCTTGAAAGGGAACATCCTGGGTTACTACTTTTTCTCTGTGTGACTGGCTCAGAGGCCCGAGCAGAATTCACCACCGATTCTCTGGCAAGTCAAGTCGTGATTTTAGAACAAACAGGAAGAAAGATTTCACCACCACTGCTTTGATTCATCTGCAACCAATTGACACGTTGACTTCCTACAATAATAAAACAATGATAGGTTAACTAGCGAGGATAATAGATAGTGACTACTGATGACTTTTGGTGATATGTTAGATCATTTACGTAGTGCTTGTGATTAAAGGGAGAGACCTAGCAATGTGACCAAAGTGCAGCATTTGGTTGTCTAGTCAACCAGAACCATGTCACATGATCAGCCTACGTTATCTGCTGATGTCACCTCTGTGGGTCCAGTAAGCATGGCTGTAACGGAGAAGATAGGCCGTACTTTAACCTAATAAACCAACCTGTGTTGCACCTGCGTTGTCTTTTTCTGTAGGGGATTGACAGTAAGCATGAATAATCCTCAGTAATTGCTCATTTTAGATGAGACCTGATGGATGTCATAGTGGAGGACTGCAGTTATGGTTGTTGGTGAGATAGATGACAACTGTGGTGGAGGACTCTAGTTAGGCTAGTGAGAGCCGCTCTATGATGCTTGGCTGGTGGAGGACCTCCAAGTGTGGGCACACAGATTTCACCCTACTGGCCTAGAGATCAGAAAAGAGGACACCTGGGAGGCACATGATGATAACACACAAACCAAGTACTGCTTGGCCACCGAAACATGCTAGAAACAGGTCTGAGAGGAGGGAAAGCATGTATGCAACTCACATTTCGAAAAGATTCTCTAAAAGAGGCCATTTTTACGTAAGTGTATCTCTTGATGCTAGTGTAAGTGATGTGAAGAGTCTGAGAATTGTGTCATAGAAGGAAAATTAGTGTCAGCCATTTATTTATTTGACACCCTTGGACATCAAAATTCCTGATTGGATTTTTACTGTGAGCATACTTGTTAGAACCAATATTTACTGACTTTGTTCAAACAAGATTTCATTTCTAGTGTGCCGCACGGCATGCACACTCTTACAGCTTTCTGTAGCAAATTGGGGTCAGTATCATGTCTGTGTAGCTGATTTTCTACGTGAGGCAGCAATTTCAGAATCATGTTGACCTCTACACACAGCCTACAATTAGTTTTAATGAAGACTAATTGAAAAAAAAGACAGGTCGATTAATTGTTCATCACAGTTGTAAAACAGACATAACACAGATGCACCACAGATTCCTGTTGACAGAGGTCAGGTCAGGTCAGGGGTCACAGAGACACAGCCACAGGCCAACCATCGAGGTGTAAGAGAGGAATGGCCGTTTGTGTTGGAAACTTTGAGCTGGTCCTCAGGCTATGTGGCCGTGGAGCCATGGAGCAGAGCTGGAACAAAGCAGGTGTTGAGTGTGAGTGGAGACTGAGAGCCACCTCTGTTTGCTGGGTCCACCAGTGCTTTTAGCCTGATCTGACAGGCTGGCTGGGGGGAAACAGGATAAGGCTCTTAATTGAATCACAGGCCCGTTGTTCAGTTCCTGGGGTGCAGGGCTTTGTGTCCTCCCTTCTCTTAAGAGGATAAATGTGCAGCTTGAGGATTTTGACCTCATCTCACAGACCCAGAGCTTTCAGGTTTAATGTAGAATAAATTCCCTTCTAACACAAAAGGGTAGCCATTTTTTTTTTATGAAACTAACTGCAGGAGTGTATCTCTCACTTATAATCTGACAGGGAAACAGGGATGTTTTTCACCCATTCTGTTTTCAAATGTGTAGTAACAGCATTACCTCTTTCTTAACATTCACTGTACTGTGGGGTCTGTAAGGTGCAATATGAAATGAACGATTATAAAATTCTTCATTTTGTGTGTGAAAACGTTCAGTGTTATACATGTACCGTGCCTTCAGAAATGATTCATACCCTTTGATTTATTCCACATTTTGTTGTGTTACAGCCTGAATTCAATATAGATTATATTGATTTGTTTTCTCTCACCCATCTACACACAATACCCCATAATGACAAAGTGCAAACTTATTGAAAATGAATACAGAAATATCTAATTTACATAAGTATTCACACCCCTGAGTCAATACATGTTAGAGTCAGCTTTGGCAGCGATTACGGCTGTGAGTCTTTCTGGGTAAGTCTCTAAGAGCTTTGCACACCTGGATTGTACAATATTTGCATATTATTATTTTAAAAAATCTTCAAGCTCTGTCAAGTTGGTTGTTGATCATTGCTAGACAGCCATTTTCAAGTCTTGACATACATTTTAGTGGTTAGCTTAGTGGTTAGAGCATTGGACTAGAAACCGAAAGGTTGCAAGATCGAATCCCCGAGCTGACAAGGTACAAATCTGTCATTCTGCCCCTGAACAAGGTTGTGTTGAACACTGTGTGATGTTTAACAGTGAGAATGGCAGAATGGTGAACTTACTAAATGACTGAGTTTGACTGTGTGAAATTAGGTTGCTTCTTGTGTAAATATTTTCCGTCTGGATTTTAATGATTTGTATGTTCCTAGGCCGTCATTGAAAATAAGAATTTGTTCTTAACTGACTTGGCTAGTTAAATAAAGGTAAAATAAAAATAAATAAAAATTTTCAAGCAGAAGTCAAAACTGTAACTAGGTCACTCTTGGTAAGCAACTCCAGTGTATATTTGGCCTTGTCTTTTAGGTTATTGTCCTGCTGAAAGGTGAACTTTTGTCTCCCAGTGTCTGTTGGAAAGCAGACTAAACTAGGGTTTCCTCTAAGATTCTGCCAGTGCTTCGATGTATTCCATTTATTTTTATCCTACAAAAAACTCTCTAGTCCTTGCCGATGACAAGCATACCCATAACAACATACTTAAAAAAATATGAAGAGTGGTACTCAGTGATGTGTTGTGTTAGATTTGCCCCAAACATAACACTTTGTATTCAGGACATGAAGCAATTTTTTTGCCAAAGTTTTAGCAGTTTTACTTTAGTGCCTTATTGCAAACAGAATGCATGTTTTGGAATATTTTTATTCTCTACAGGCTTCCTTCTTTTCATGTGTTCCTTTAGGTTAGTGTTGTGGAGTAACTACAATGTTGTTGATCCAGCCTCAGTTTTCTATCACAGCCGTTAAACTCTGTAAACAAACTGTTTTAAAGTCTCCATTGGCCTTATGGTGAAATCCCTGATCAGTTTCCTTCCTCTCTGGCAACTGAGTTAGGAAGGACGCCTGTATCGTTGTAGTGACTGGGTGTATTAATACACCATCCAAAGTGTAATTAGTCATTTCACCATGCTCAAAGGGATATTCAATGTCTGCTATTTATTTTATTTTTACCCATCTACCTGTAGGTACCCTTCCATGCAAATTATTAGGTGATTTGTTAAGCCAATGTTTAATTCTGAACTTATTTAGGCTTGCAATAACAAAGGGGTTGAATAGTTATTATATTTACTCAAGTCATTTCAGCTATTCATTTTTAATTCATTTGTAAAAATGTCTAAAATCCCACTTTGACATAATGGGGTACTGTGTAGGCCAGTGACACAAAATCTCAATTTAGACAATTTGAAATTCAGGCTGTAACACAACATAATGCAGAAAAAGTCAATTAGTGTAAATACTTTCTGAAGGCACTATATATGCCAAGGTGAAATAATATCATATGATGAAGAATACAGCAAGGCTATGTAGACATTTGCTTTGCATTGAAACATATGGCACATAAAGACATAAATACTGAACATGCAGTAAATATCACTTCACTTAAACTGCTGCTGCTTCAATGTATTCCTTAACTCGAATACACTCGGCTGACCATGTATTTATATAAATATATATATTTTTTAATTTCACCTTTATTTAACCAGGTAAGCTAGTTTAGAACAAGTTCTCATTTGCAACTGCGACCTGGCCAAGATAAAGCATAGCAATTCGACACATACAACAACACAGAGTTACACATGGAATAAACAAAACATACAGTCAATAATACAGTATTCAAGTGATACTGTTACATTTCATATCTGTGTGATTTTGTGACAAAATCATTTTCTTTGATGACGTTTAACATACAATACAACACATGTCAAACGAAGAAAGAAAAGGAAATAGCATTCGTCTCTCATTCCTCCCTCATCTCTTGTGTCTTATTTCAAGCCCCAAGTCTGACAGTTATTGCAAAATACTCTCCAGCACCTTTGCACAGTCAGATCCCTTGAATCACTTAAAAACGTTAGTACTCTCTCCATCGAAGGAAACTCACCTTTGCCAAGGGAATGAGCCATCTGCTATTACCTTCCCCAGTCACACTTATACCTTTAGAGCCAGGAACGGCCACATCTGGCCCAGGTAACCAGATTTTATTAAACGCTTTGAAGAAAAGGTTAGATATTTAGGATCAGCGTGGCAGTGCTTAGGGCATGTCCGAAGGCAGTGCTTTTAAGTGCCAGTGTCTGTTTTACATTTATTACATAATGTTGAAGCTGCTTGGAGTTTTTTCTTTTGCGAGGTTGACCTGAGTGTAAGACAGGCTATATCCAACTTTGACAGAAACCAGAGGATCAAATATATGTTGCAGTTATTGAACAAAAAGCATATTCTCTGGTCCTCCCACGTACCCTAACTATAGTCACATTGTGGCAGCAGGAATTTGTTTTGGCTGGATTCAGAGGGTACAGACCATGGTTATTGTGTTCAAGTTAGAGGATGACCGATTAATCGGAATGGCCGATTAATTAGGGCCGATTTCAAGTTTTCATAAGAATCGGTAATCGGTATTTTTGGCCACCGATTTGCCGATTTTATTTATTTTAAAAAATATATATTTTCTAACTAGGCAAGTCAGTTAAGAACACATTCTTATTTTCAATGATGGCCTAGGAACGCTGGGTTAACTGCCTTGTTCAGGGGCAGAACGACAGATTTTTACCTTGTCAGCTTGGGGATTCAATCTTGCAACCTTACGGTTAACTAGTCCAACGCTCTAACCACCTGCTTTACATTGCACTCCACGAGGAGCCTGCCTGTTACGCGAATGCAGTAAGAAGCCAAGGTAAGTTGCTAGCTAGCATTAAACTTATCTTATAAAAATCAATCAATCATAATCACTATTTAACTACACATGGTTGATGATATTACTAGTTTATCTAGCCTGTCCTGCGTTGCATATAATCGATGCGGTGCGCATTCGCGAAAAAGGACTGTCGTTGCTCCAACGTGTACCTAACCATAAACATCAATGTCTTTCTTAAAATCAATACACAACTATATATTTTTAAACCTGCATATTTAGTTAATATTGCCTGCTAACATGAATTTCTTTTAACTTGGGAAAATGTGTCACTTCTCTTGCAAACAGAGTCAGGGTATATGCAGCAGTTTGGGCCACCTGGCTCGTTGCGAACTGTGTGAATACTATATCTTCCTAACAAAGACAGCCAACTTCGCCAAACGGGGGATGATTTAACAAAAGCGCATTTGCGAAAAAAGCACAATCGTTGCACGACTGTACCTAACCATAAACATCAATGCCTTTCTTAAAATCAATACACAGAAGTATATATTTTTAAACCTGCATATTTAGCTAAAAGAATTACAGGTTAGCAGGCAATGTTAACCAGGTGAAATTGTGTCAGTTCTCTTGCGTTCATTGCACGCAGAGTCAGGGTATATGCAACAGTTTGGGCCGCCTGGCTCTTCGCGAACTAATTTGCCAGAATTTTACGTAATTATGGCATAACATTGAAGGTTGTGCAATGTAACAGGAATATTTAGACTTATGGATGCCACTGAAAAAATAAACGTTTTGTTTTCGAGATGATAGTTTCCGGATTCGACCATATTAATGACCTAAGGCTCGTATTTCTCTGTGTTTATTATATTATAATTAAGTCTATGATTTGATAGAGCAGTCTGACTGAGCGGTGGTAGGCACCAGCAGGCTCGTAAGCATTCATTCAAACAGCACTTTTGTGCGTTTTGCCAGCAGCTCTTCGCAATTCTTCAAGCATTGCGCTGTTTATGACTTCAAGCCTATCAACTCCCAAGATTAGGCTGGTGTAACCGATGTGAAATGGCTAGCTAGTTAGCCGGGTGCGCGCTAATAGCGTTTCAAACGTCACTCTCTCTGAGACTTGGAGTAGTTGTTCCCCTTGCTCTGCATGGGTAACGCTGCTTCGAGGGTGGCTGTTGTCGATGTGTTCCTGGTTTGAGCCCAGGTAGGAGCGAGGAGAGGGACGGAAGCTATACTGTTACACTGGCAATACTAAAGTGCCTATAAGAACATCCAATAGTCAAAGGTATATGAAATACAAATCGTATAGAGAGAAATAGTCCTATAATAACTACAACCTAAAACTTCTTACCTGGGAATATTGAAGACTCATGTTAAAAGGAACCACCAGCTTTCATATGTTCTCATGTTCTGAGCAAGGAACTTAAACGTTTGCTTTTTTACATGGCACATATTACACTTTTACTTTCTTCTCCAACACTTTGTTTTTGCATTATTTAAACCAAATTGAACATGTTTCATTATTTATTTGAGGCTAAATTGATAGTATTTATGTATTATATTAAGTTAAAATAAGTGTTCATTCAGTATTGTTGTAATTGTCATTTTTACAAATAAATAAAAAATCGGCCGATTAATCGGTATCAGCTTTTTTTGGTCCTCCAATAATCAGTATCGGTATCGGCGTTGAAAAATCATAATCGGTCGACCTCTAGTTCAAGTCCTTTGTAATGTATTTCCTTATATGGATAACACTGAGCATTGCAATTGCAGTTTTAGGATGCATACGTTATACTGACTGAAACATGGGTAGAACATAAGATATAAATAGTTGAACAGTTCAGTTCAGCTGTGTTCAGTGCTTACTGTATGTCTGTGGTAAGAATTCTGGATAAAGGGAAACTAAATAAAGAAGTTGGTCTAAGATTGAAAAATGTTGCGCATCCCCTGTGTGGAAAAACACACTATATTAGGTTCCACTCTCTCTTCACCATCAAAGGATGATTTTCAATCCATTTCTGAAAATGACCACATTTAGTGTCATTTGCAACAAGGAGAAATGTGAGCCTCTTAGATATTTAGGTAGAGATTTGACAAATTAACTATATAGCTCATTAACAGTTCCACAGAGTGCTCACAGTAAATGTCTTCCTGTCTATAGAAGGGGGAGGAGGTATTGTACCTTCCTTCTTTGAAGTACTTGCCTCCAAACTCCATTTTCCTTTTACAATGAAAGCCTAAGATGGTGTCATTTCTCTCATTCTTCATCCTCCTTCCATCTCTCTCTTTCTGTTTTTCACCCTCCTTCATTCTGTCTGATGAATGGCCGCCTTCCGGAGACAGACAATCCATCCGGCTGTGATTGGCAGTAAAGTCAACAACCCCTGCTCGACCTCTGATTCACAATGCTCCTTCCCCTCTCCACCTTTATTAATTCATGTGTTTGTTGCCCTTTTTTTTAATGTAATCTCTTTCCCACAATTACCTTGTATGGCTGGGGCACAGGGCCAGCGGCCTGTGTATTCTCACAGCCCTGGAACACAGACAGAGGTCAGAGCTCTCACAACGCCCTGCTCTCTTTGACATGTGTTTATATTCTGGTGCATGGAGGACCTTATACATCGCTACATTCATTTACTGTAACGCTTCGGAGGATATGCAGACATTTAAATAAAAGGATTATGGGATACAGTCATGTTTATTTTATTATCTCAAATTTAATCAAACATGAAGATGATCTCTTTTATCAAGTACAATTTTACAGAACATTCAGTGCAGTTACGGAAATAGTAACTATAATCAATTGATATTCATATTTGCAGAAAACATGCAAGAATGCCTATGTAATATAAAGTATCTCTCACCATTCCATGATACAGTGCAAAATCATGGGAAACTGAAATAAGATAAATTACAGATTCACAGAGAGAAGGTACAAATCAGCCTAAACTACACATGATTGGCCCTTATAAAGAAGGCCTGATGAGTGCTTGCAATTGCAGGCAAGCAACCAAACAAGCAGATAGAGGGGAAATGGGCTTATGATGAAACCCATCAGTCAGGCGGTGTTGCAGTCAGAGCACCTGGGCCCAGTCTCTCTCTCTCCCACCAGCCAGCCAGGGCCCAATTTCCCAAAAGCATCTTAAGGCTAAGCTCATTGTTAGAACCTTCGTAGGAGCATCGTTAAATCTCAGAGCTGTTTCGCAAAAACATCATTACTAAAGTTGCACTTAAAAACATTTGTCATTTACCGCTTGCCTCAGACCACTCATAGAACAGCTAAGTGTGTCATTAGATGCGTTTTTCCCTACCACGTCACTTTATACACAGAAGATCTCCACTAAACATAGAATCAACATGTTTATCTGTCTCTCTGTGACATCCCGTAACTTCACAATGAAGTTGACTACAAATACAAAGTTGCCAATGTCTTTGCAAATGTCACAAACAAGCGAAAGATAAAAATATGCTTCAAATGAAAACCCGAGATGACTGCATGCATTAAAATATAAATAGCCTACAGTATAGGATATAAGCCTATATTTCATTAATATTTTAATCAATTACATGTCATTCAATTGAATTATATTTTGCTTATTGTAGGCTACCATTTTTGCCTCAATATATTTCATGGTGTGTAGCAGCATGCGTGCATTGATGTGCCATATTCTTGATTTAGGATATTATTATAGGGTAAGCATTCAAATAAGCCACCTCAATATTTGCAGCCATAGGAGATAATATATTTCTAGGAGCTGATCCTTCATCAGTATTCTAATGTTAAGGTAAGATTTGAATGGAGATAGCTGATCCGAGAGCAGCACTGCCATTCTGTCGATCCTATCAGTCTTGACACATGCCTCAACGACGCACTTAGTGAACGTTTTCTCCAGGTGGTATTTTGGGAAACGCATGTTACATCTTCGGCCGTTATAGGAAAGATGCGTTGTTAAAATGCTCGTAAGCCTAAGTTCCATCGCTGTCGGGAAACCGGGCCCAGGCATGTTCATTAATGGATGAATCGGAGCCCTGTGCCACCATGACATCATTTGACAGGAGAGTGTAATATTTATCTAAATTCCAATTACATTCATCTGAGCTGTTTGATGTCAAGAGGTCAGCTCTCAGCAGGCTGTAGCAAGCTCTCTGCATTTCAAACACTCCAATGACACTGAGGAGGACATTACCTTCCCAGAGACTCACATGTAGTTGCAATATCCCAGACTTCATTATGTCCTGATATATTGAGGCTTGTGTGGAGGGCAGTGGCAGTATACTGACTGCAGACAGAATCACCTAGATTCACCAAGCACATTTACTCATACTCAGAATGTTACTTGGTGATATGGTGCTGCTGGTGATAGACAACATCTATAAACATTTAGACCAGTGGAGGCTCCTCAGAGGAGGAAGGGGAGGACCATCCTCCTCAGTAAATTTCATAAAAAGTTATAATTTTTAGATAAAACTATACTAAATATAATCGCATGTCACCAAATAATTGATTAAACACACAATTTTGCAAATAATATCTACAGTAGCCTCAACAGCACTCTGTAGGGTAGCACCATGGTGTAGCTAGCTAGCTTCCATAATCCTCTGGGTACACTGACTTCAATACAAAACCTAGGAGGCTCATGGTTCTTACCTCCTTCCACAGACTTCCACAGTAATTATGACAACTTCCGGAAGACATCCTCCAACCTATCAGAGATCTTGCAGCATGAACTGACATGTTGTCCACCCAATCAAAGGGTCAGAAAATGAATTTAGTACTAAAAGAATAAGCTACAGCTAGCACTGCTGTGCATAAAATGTGGTGAGTAGTTGACTCAAAGAGAGAGAAAGACAGTAGTTAGGGTTAACAAATTAATTTCTTACAAAACGATGGAGATGCAAGAGAGAAATAGGAAGAGATTGTTTTTTTTTCACTTTTAGTTTCACTTATTTAGCTAGCAAATGCAGCTAGCTAGTTTAACCTACTGAAACACCCTGCTCAAACAGAGGGATGTTATTTTAGCTAGCTGGCTATGACTTTCCAACACAGCTCTGCATCTCTTTCAAGTCAATTTAAGCTTTTGGTTTTAATTTATTGCCACCAGGTGTAACGTTCGTCGTTATAGAGGGACCAAGGCGCAGCGGAGGTTTGGTTCATCATCATTTTTATTAGAACGGTGAACCAGCAAAACAATAAACGATACCACGAACGAACAGCTTCACAGGCTACGAATAGCAATGCAAATACAATTCCCCACGAACAGCGTGGGGGAAAATGAACTTAAATGAGATCCCAATCAGAGACAACTAGCGACAGCTGTCTCTGATTGGGAAGACAGAAACCAACATAGAAATACTCCCCAATAGAGCCAACACAAGGCTCCAACGCAAAACAGAAAACAAACACAGGAAAACCACCCAACATAAACCACCCTGACCCAAAACACCTGAGTTCACCCGGTCAGGGCGTGACAGTACCCCCCCCTCAACGGTGCGTACTCCCGGCGCACCAAACTTAAGTCTATTAGGGGGGGGAATCCGGGTGGGCGCCTCACCCTCGGTGGAGGCTCTGGCCCCGGGCGTGTTCTCCCCCCCGCCTCCACCTTAGCCCTACCCCTCTGGCCCGGACTGGACCACTGTGGAGCGGCATGCCCAGGCTCTGGAGCGGAGCCGTCGCCCGGAACAGGATTGGGCACCGGTGGACCGGACCCGGGCCGTGCCGGACTGGGAACACGCACCACTGGTTTGGTGCGGGCAGCAGGGACGGGCCGGACAGGACTGGGGACACGCACCACTGACTTGGTGCGGGGAGCAGGGACGGGCCGGACAGGACTGGGGACACGCACCACTAACCTGGTGCGGGGAGCAGGAACGGGCCGGACAGGACTGGGAACACGCACCTCTGACTTGGTGCGGGGAGCAGGAACGGGCCGGACAGGACTGGGGACACGCACCACTAACCTGGTGCGGGGAGCAGGAACGGGCCGGACAGGACTGGGGACACGCACCACTAACCTGGTGCGGGGAGCAGGGACGGGCCGGACAGGACTGGGGACACGCACCACTGACTTGGTGGGGGGAGCAGGGACGGGCCGGACAGGACTGGGGACACGCACCACTAACCTGGTGCGGGGAGCAGGAACGGGCCGGACAGGACTGGGGACACGCACCACTAACCTGGTGCGGGGAGCAGGGACGGGCTGGACAGGACTGGGGACACGCACCACTGACTTGGTGCGGGGAGCAGGGACGGGCCGGACAGGACTGGGGACACGCACCACTGACTTGGTGCGGGGAGCAGGAACGGGCCGGACAGGACTGGGGACACGCACCACTAACCTGGTGCGGGGAGCAGGGACGGGCCAGACAGGACTGTGAACACGTACTGGTGCCCTGAAGCGTGGAGCCGGTTTAGCCACTCGTCCTGGCTGGATGCCCATCCTAGCACGGCATGTGCTGGGCATGTCCACCGGACGTACCGGGCTGTGCGGGCGCATTGGCGACACACCGCGCAACTCCGCTTCCCGTGGCCTGGAGCGGGGAGCAGGGACGGGCCGGACAGGACTGTGGACACGCACCGTGGGCTTGGTGCGGGGAGCAGGGACGGGCCAGACAGGACTGTGAACACGTATAGGTGACCTGTAGCGTGGAGCTGGTTTAGCCACTCGTCCCGGCTGGATTCCCATCTTAGCACGGCATGTGCTGGGTCTGTCCACCGGACGCACTGGGCTGTGCGGGCGCACTGGCGACACAGCGCGCAACTCCGCATACCAGGGCTCCTCCTCCAGATCTTCCCTCTGCAGGTCCTCAATCAACTGCCTCATCCTCGTCTCTTCCTCCGCCGTCATCCCCCACGAGAGCAGTGGTCTGGGCTCTTCCTCTGCCCTACCGGACCACCCCATTAGCCCCCCCAAAAAATTTTCTTGGGGCTGTTTTCCGGGCCTCCTCGACCGCCGCCTGCGACTCCGTCTACCGGCTGGCTTTTCCTCCTCGACCTGGGAGTCCGTCCGCCAGGGTCCTTTCCCCGACATGATCTCCTCCCAGGTCCAGAACTCCTTTCCCTCGCGAGCCCATCTCTCGCGCTCCTTTTCCTCCCGCTGCTTGGTCCTGGTTCGGTGGGGAATTCTGTAACGTTCGTCGTTATAGAGGGACCAAGGCGCAGCGGAGGTTTGGTTCATCATCATTTTTATTAGAACGGTGAACCAGCAAAACAATAAACGATACCATGAACGAACAGCTTCACAGGCTACGAATAGCAATGCAAATACAATTCCCCACGAACAGCGTGGGGGAAAATGAACTTAAATGAGATCCCAATCAGAGACAACTAGCGACAGCTGTCTCTGATTGGGAAGACAGAAACCAACATAGAAATACTCCCCAATAGAGCCAACACAAGGCTCCAACGCAAAACAGAAAACAAACACAGGAAAACCACCCAACATAAACCACCCTGACCCAAAACACCTGAGTTCACCCGGTCAGGGCGTGACACCAGGGCCTGCCAGTGTAACTGCTTATTGACTGTAATGACTGTACCGTTACTGCATGATTGTAGCGGGTTTACTAACGCGTTAGTTCTATTAGCTATGCTGACTATGACATTACTTTAGCTAATATGGTGACAACGATGTAGGCTGTGTGTAGCGGTTTGGCTTGGAAAGGTTTTTTCACCTGGTCACATACAGCTGATGTGTTGTGCAATGAAGTCCACAAGCGAAGGGACAAGGTGAGAGGAGGAGAGCGCATAGATGCGAGAAGGAATAAAACGTTGCTGCTATGAAAGTTAACTGTGTTAATCAGGGGTGTATTCATTCCGCTGATTCTGTTGAAAAAACGTTTTTTAAACGGAAGCAAACGGAACAAAATGGGCATAAACATACCTGAATTTGTCCAATAGAAATTCTCGTTTGCAATTGTTGGATTAATGATTATACCCTATACCAGCTAGACGCAGGCAAGAGTGTGCAAGGCGGTATTGAATGACACTGTCTGTCCATGTGTCAATTTGTCTCTCGACTTGTGTGCACCTACGTTGTAAACTTTCATTCATAGGCTAGGTTGTAGCAGCCTCATGATGGGTATGGGGAAAATTTGCATATCATGTAGTAGCCTAAACCTATCGCTGTTACATTGAATTGGGTGAATGAAATATAAATGATAGTCAATGATGCCTTAATAGAAATAAAATACAAATGTTTTCCCTCATCTTAAACGGCACTGACCTCCACTGATTTAGACACATGCAGTCTCTAAATGTTGTCTATCACTAGCAGCACCATATCTCTGGATCATAGCAGTGTTCATTTCATGAAGAATTGCTACAGGACTGCCAGCGTAATTCTAAAATGGCTTGAGGACTGCTCACAAATAAGAACCAATTATGAATTAGTATTTTTTCAAATGTTTGTTCCATTAAAACTTTAATTCAGTCAGATGAACCAGCATTTTCCTCAGCATCTTTTTAGCATCAGTGATATTGTTCTGGTTTAGCATGTCATATTCCCACAGGGCTCGCCAGCTGTACTGTACCATCAGGCCTGATTAACTGTATGCCACATGGTTTTACAGCATCAACAAGGGCAAGGAGTTCACTCTGCTGTGTTTACATATTTTTCAGTCTTAAACAGGCACAATAAAAGGTAAACTGTTAGACAGTGGTTTATTTTGGACCCGGCAGGTCCTGCATCATGTCAGGTTGGCAGGGTGTTTTCCTTTAGCTGTTTGCATGTGAGCGATTTGTTTAAGTGTGAACTTGCTGTATTCTGGCTGCCTGTTTGCTTAGTTGCTTGATAATGCAACAATTGTTACAGTCAGTGTTTCAGTTATTGCCAGTGAAGTAGCCCACCTTTAGTTACATTTCCTTTTTTTTATGCTATTTTTGATTTGCCAAGAAAAAATAGTTGGATGTAGTTTAAAACATATATAAAATAAATTCCAACTCACTACATTGAGAGGATGAGTCCATGACATGGGATTCTGAAACTATTGATCACAACGTCAACTAATTATGAGTAAGATTTTCTTACTTACTTACTTCTTTTCAGTTTGATCTGAGGGCATTTTACATCATAGCTTTGAATGTTTGTATGTAAAGTATTGCGTAACAGCCATGCAAAGTGGTTTAACATCTCATATTTGATCATGTGTAATCAGGTATAAGCCCCAGGATCCATTTTCGGAATTATCTGATGGCCCTAGATAAATAAAAAAGAGAGAACTGGCTAGAGGAACATGCTAATGGTGTCTGCATTTGGAAGTTGTGAAAATGAAGAACATGGCAGCAGATAGCTGGGTGTGAGATGACTGCAGCTGGTATCACTTGAACTGACAAAGCGCTGACAATAAACGTCATATTTTTCCATCCCTGCTGTCCCACTGCTTTGGGGGGACATGGTCTCAGTCAGTCTTCATCTTGGCCAGAAACTTGTGACATCCAATATGGCAGCCTTCGACTAATTGATGCCACCTTGTCAACACTAATTACTAAGACTGCAGCAATGAGGTGGCAGCTAATTAACAGACTAACGATGTTTGTCACTTCAGGCTGACCCAGATATTTAGGAGAAAGCCGAGCTTGTCACCTTGACATCTGCTCCACTTTATCTGTCCTTAGATTTCTACGTTTCTATTTCATGTTCTTTCAAAATGGATTCCTCTGCATTCATTTGGTTTGTTTACCGTTCCATTCCTCCCCCTGTCACATTTCCATCAAAATTGATTAGGACAGAAAAGCAAGCTGCCACCTTTTTTCACTCCTGAATAAAGGATGTGAATATAGGTGAGCTTTGCAGCTGTAACTGCAGTTGTCAGAGCTCACAGCATTTATTCCCAATCACATCAAAGATTATGCGAATTTGACATTTTTAGAACTCCTTTACCAAGCCCGCTCAGAGTTCTAATTATCAGTGTAAGGAAACAGAGAAGGTGGTAATGATGAAACAGTGGGGTGTGTGTGTGTGTGTGTGTGTGTGTGTGTGTGTGTGTGTGTGTGTGTGTGTGTGTGTGTGTGTGTGTGTGTGTGTGTGTGTGTGTGTGTGTGTGTGTGTGTGTGTGTTACTGTTTGTGTATAGTAAGCATCATTAAAGTTTGATTAGTCTTTTTTACTGATCTTACATATTGAGGATATTCCTCCTCATCAGCCCCCCTCTGCCATCCATATTCAGAATTCCTCTGAATTTGTTTTCTAGGTCATTGAAAGAGCTGAGGATTTGCGGGAGATTTGTGGAATGTTATTTGTGTCTGAAGCAAAGCAAAATAAAAAATATACATGTTTGTAAACCTTAAAAATGTTCCCCACATGCAGTTTGGTGTATAAAAAATCTCCACATGATATTACGTCGTCATGATTCATGAAATAGTCATTCGGAAAATTATGAAATTATTTTGGAATTTGTTGTCTCTTTCTTCCTCAGATCCGAGTGGATGGCATACCTCCCCCATCCCAGAGTGCTTTGCTGTATGAGACCGTTACAGTGGTTGAAGGGAAACCTATTCTGCGTGACATGGTATTCAGCCCTGACTACCAATACATTTACCTGCTGAGTGACAAACAGGTGAGAGAAGCACGCACACACAAACACACACACAGCATAAAGAAAGCACTGACCACCAAAGAGCATCCATAGTTTTATTTCAGGATGTGAGAAAGGAAAAGTATGAACTCGTCTACAGTAGATTGTTCCAGCATTAACCACCACAGAGTTTAATGCAGTGTTGTCTTACTTTCAGAGATTCTCAGACCTTTATGTAATCTCTAACTGATTTACTTCTCGAGAGATTTACTTTTGTTTCGTGGTTCCAATCATAATGAGTGTGAAAATATTTGTTATGCGCTATGATGACCTATCTTGGCCATATAAAGATACATTTGTCAAAAGGAATCGAATTAGACTCAGGCACTGTCAACAGTCTGCTTTGTTTTAAAACCTAACCGGAATTTCAGTTATGTTGTTTTAGCATCTGCGCGACAGGAAGACGGAATATGAAACACCAGTTCTATGTCTTTGAATTCTGCCTCAGCTGGTTCCCTAATAGGAAACCTCGGGGAAGTGTCTCCATGGAGAGGCTTGCAGAATAGCTCTATTCTAAGAGGTCTTATTGTACAGCTGAGGATCGGATAGGAAGGTTAACACACCAAGTTCCTCTGCAGCTGACTAGAAGAGAGCCACATACATACAGTGCATGCAGCTGCACACAATAATGACGCTGGTTCCCTGCATAATACATCTTTCAGAGGTTATTTGTTTTGTTCAGAATTGAGCGATTCATTGAAAGAAAGGATGAATTGCTGTCGTTGTGCAGTTCTCACAAAGATTTGATCTTTAGCCGTTCACTTTTTGCCGCCAGAATACATGTCTCAGAGAAAAGAAAGAAAGAAAGAGCCCTCAAATGTGAAGACTTGGCAGGCTGTCTTGTGATTTAGAAAAGGTCTGCGTAGTCAAAATGAGGAGATATGATTTTGGCGCAGTGTTATATAAGTAGATATACGCCACGCAGCTTGTAGAGCTCTTGTTAAACCTCAGTACTACAGTTTAGTGGACAGCAAAACATTTTTGCTTTTCTCTAAACTCCCAGCTATAATCCAGAGTTGTCGTGGAAGAGTTGTTAGATAGAGACCGATGTTAGAGAGAAGTGGTGCATGATCAAAGGAATAGAGCAGCCCCTCCTGAAGCATGGGGGTTGGGGTGGCTACGAGGACAGGAATCACAGAGGAGAGGAGGATCCCCTATGGCCAGAATGAAAGAATGGAATCTGATAGAGGGAGAATGGCACCGCTCTGTGCGGCCTAGCTCATTCACTCAAACAATGGGCTTCCTCATGCATGATGGAGTAAAACCACATGGGTCTCCTCCAGATATTGATATTTCCCCATAATGATTAAATGTGAGGCACTCCGATGCTTAAGCGTGTGTCAAATGATTCCCAATTGATTTGTTTTGTATGCAGAATGTGTATTAAGAGCTGTTATTCTGGAACTGATTAAGGAAAAGCATGTGGAGTAGACCCCTTTTCTCATCTTCTCTAGAACCACTCCTGCACTGGGATTTTTGCCTACTGTACCGTACATGCGTCTTCAGAGCCTGCCTCCTGCTTAGGTTTTTAGTATTTATGAAATGTGAGTGAATTGCGGTAGGTAAATAATTAATAGGCAACACTGACCGGCAGAGCGTTGCAGGGAGATTTGAATATTTCATTAAAGGCAGGTGCACAGGTTGGCGTGAGTGCACCTCAGCCCCATAATGACCCTCTTGTTGTAGGTCATCACAGGAAGGTAAATACATTGGATCAAAGATGAACTCCTATAGTGCTCTGCCTTTCACACAGGCCACTTTAAACACAGATTAATGTGTGGCAGTTGATGATGCTATTTTCATACACTAACTTTAACAGTACTGTGCATATATAATATATAACCATCATACATAAAAAGGATAAAAGATAAGTCCTCAGTGGACAGCCTGCTTTTATTATCGATTTAAAGCTGCACTATGCAAAAATCGCTCCGCCATTTCCTGGTTATTAAAATTCGAATAGATCACCTAATTTCAGTTCATGTGACAAAATAAGCATGTATAGTGTAGAGAATCATTGTACCTTCTAAACCACTGTGATATATATTTTCCATAAGCAAAAATATTGTATTTTCATCTGTTTTTAGCTGGTGTACAAAACTGAAAGTAAAAGATGCAAAAACTGAACTTAAGAACAGCAAGCATAGCGTACAGAGACCAGATATACCGCTTCTTAGACTTGCTTTCAATGAGAATGACAGATCTATAACTCACATTTCTTTGTGAATTTGGTCAGGTCGCCCAAAAAGTTACATATTGCAGCTTCAATAAAATGGACTTGTTTAATTCCATCCCTTTGTGAGTTGTCTGTCTGCAAGGTGCTTGTGGGATGCTGAAAGCCGAGCATCATGTCACAAACGGAGACTTAGGGCAGAGGATTATAAAACATGTCGGTGGTGGTGGTGTGTTTACATGCTGGCGCTTTGCTGCATAAATTAGCATGGGACAGGAAGCATGGAACTCGGCATAACACCTCGCCCACCCACCGCCTGACTCCCTGACACTAGAGGCAGAGAGGCAGGCCTGCGCTCCACAGGGCCTGCCAGGCTTAACGCTTAGCGTTAATGCTAGTAGCCCTCTCCACTGCAGCAGTACTAGGAACCAGAAGCTCAGCAACTTGAAAGGCAACGCCACATCCCTTTGGGCGGGATTGTGTTTTTCTCTGTTTCAAAATGTAAAAAAATTAAGGCGATCAAAGGAGATTAGGTACCCTCAGCGTAAGCATTTCAGCACTTTAGGAGAGATGAAAGTGGCAAGGAAGTCTTTGTTAAAGTCCTTTCCGGGCACATGATTGACATGCAGAGAACGGCATTGTGCATACAGTGTACGTGGCATATTACCCTGTGACATCTGGAAATGTAAAAGGATGGTCTCACTTGATGCCAAAGGGAGGGGGATGATCACTAAAATATATATATTTTTATATTTAAATCAATCATTCAAGGCAACCCATTAGACTGTGCGTGTTTACGACAAGGGAACAACGGCAAATGACTCTTTCCACTGACTCTGCACTGTGTCACTCTTAGTTAGCCATGGGTGGTATGTTGAATAAGTCGTCTAGCATTTAAAGGCTTGAAATGTTTACTAACACTGTTGAATTGACCCACTCTATCACTGCAGAGGCTGGAGGCTTAGCTGGTGTCACTGAACCAAATACAGTGTCGTGTGAAGTAGTATAGTCTAGTGTAGTCTAGTGTGGTGTAGTGCTTACAGTCTTTTGGTCTGATGCATCCACATCATCTCTTACACTAAAAAAAGATTTTCAGCATCCGAGACGTCTGTGTCGAAAGCCACAGTTTAATAAATTGATTCAGACCTCGTGTCGGGGAATTGTTTAGTCTGTGAAGCTTGGATGTGCCCCAAAACCCATGAAAATTGTGAGCATAACATTTTCACTCTGTTTTATTTCATAGCAGAAAATCTTACGTAAACTTAATGCTATCATGACAAATTCACAGTTATGGCTTGGATTTAGATTTGTTTGACACTCTTCGCGTTTAAAAAAAACTGTATGTGTGAAAAGCACAGTGCTAGTGTGCTAGCGTGAGCCTGTGAGGGTGTGTGTGGGTTGAATCAGATGCTAAGCTGAAGCTCTGTTGTGCTCTGCAGGTGAGCAGGCTACCTGTGGAGAGCTGTGGCCAGTACACCGCCTGCAAGACCTGTCTGGGCTCTGGAGACCCCCACTGTGGATGGTGTGTACTTCACAACAAGTAAGTGGATCACTTTACATTCATATCTTGTAAGTGTAGATGAATGTATTGGGGGGGGGGAAATAATGGTTGGTTGGTTTGTGTGATCAAGTTGCCTCAGTTGATGCCAACTTTAACAGAATTAATCGATTCCAGAACTGCTGCACAGATTTCCAAGGTGACATTTGATACCAATCAAAGTGAGAATAATGGAGGCTCTGTTAAACATCAGGGTGGCCAGATGCTGTTGGAATGTAACAGTCTAGCAGCAATACAGCCAGTTTATTATGGACTTTTAATGGCACCACTAAGAGATCCGGGGTTCAGCCCAACTAGTGGGAAGCTGCCTGCTGTCACCCAGTCCACCTGGCCCGCTCTAGTCCGCTCCACACAGGAAGTGACAGGTGACAGCTGCTCCAGATGTGCTCCTTCCTGTTGACCCCTGGGATGACCCCTGGGCAGCAGCTAGTAGGAGCTCAGGAAATGTCTAAATATTGCTAGCCCTCTGCCACTCCTCTCTCACTCCCTCACTTGTCATCAGGCAAATTTTTCCTCCAGTCCCACTATAGATTAATTGACTGGGTACGTCATGACAGAGTGGTGTGTTCAGTTACGGGGAGAAGGGTATTCCTGCGAAGGGAGACGCATGTGTGTCTGCTGCATAGTGTACACTTTCATTTATTGAGTGTAATGGCCACAATATGGAGGGGGTTTCTCTGACATATGATTAACGGAAAAACAAAGTAACACTAATAAAGTAAAGCAGAAATCCCCTGAGTGGATTTCAATGGAAGGTCCAGAAATGTAAGCACGTCTTTTAAATAGCAAGCCATGGGAAAGTCCTGAAACTGTTTCATTATGTTACATTTCTCACACTAAGGCCTGGTTTTGTCACAGTGTTACATATCTAGATAAAGTCCAGAGGTAGATGAAAATCTTTTTTTCTGAGCCTAAGACCTCAATGACGACCAATTAAAAAAAATTAAAAATACAATTAATTCTGTCCTTTTATATTTCTCCCTGCCATCCATACTTTAATCAAGATAACAATCTTCGGACTGATGATGTAATAATTAGCATAGATTTTGCCAAACTAGTTTGAAAGTGACATTTGTTTGCATGTGAATGCGATATCCCCAACATTTTTTACATGACCTTGTGACAAACACTGTACAGCGCAATTAGTGTGAGATCAAGCAAAGTGATGAATAGATTGAATGGCTGAATTGGGCCTGATTCATACGTCCAACCTCTGTTCCTCTCTGGTGAAGCGTCATCCCAGTGTGACACAATCCACTTCTATTCCCATCCACTCGCGTTCTGCTCCTTTAGGTGGCTTCAATGTGCTGTCTGTCAGGCTGGCTGTCTGCTTGAACCCCTATGATGCTCTAACAGAGAAACAAAGGGAAGTTGATTGGGTCAGATTGAGATGGGGGACAGGCACATTCAGTCTGTGGGACAGCAGACACACTCAGGTCATATGCTCGGTGGAGTCTGAGTTGTGTCGTCTCACAGTGTTGGGGCCCATGAGAAACAGAGAGCAGGGCTTTGTTCCTCCTAGCAGGGTACATGCCAAGCCAGGCCAGGCAACCTCAGACTGCTCATTCATGTGCAGGAGGTAACTCAAATTACTGGGATGACTCGCTTCCATGGACCACAATGGGCATCTCCTATTCAAGTCCAGTCATTGAGCCACGTTTTCAGACAGCACACACTTTACTTGGTGCTCAACTTTAGATTGTCTTTAATTTTTAGAATTTCTGGCCAGACTACTAAAACTTATTGTGGTTTCTTCGATATCTTCGATATTACTTTTTGTAGGCCAATCGATGCGGTCACAAGTCCTAAAATGAAACTAATAATATACTGAACTTTCTAAAGCAGTTTTTTTTTTGGTCTTGAGGTTTTTTATTTTGAGTCCTTTGTGGGATATTGCTTTTCTGATCATGAGGTAGCTATTTCAGCTGTATATTTCAGTGTTTAACACAGATGTCTGCAATGGCCCCATTCAACCCTTGCTCTCATTTCACGGATAGAGAGCTTTATTTTGGTACGTCTGTGTGACAACTCTCAAGACCTCATTTAAGGCACTTATCAATCTGAATGCACTGCTTGAAGCTTTTGAAGGTGGTATGATGAGTTTTCATATGAAAACTGTGGTGGGGGTTGTCATGTGCTCCTCTGATCTGTAATATCTACACATTTATCAAGGCACTTATCACTTGTCTTGCTAATGCTTTGACACGTATTGGAGTGATGCTCCGAAAAACGATGCAGTGAAATTTTGGGGTTGTTAAAACGTAATTCTTAAACGGTGTATCCAGAGCCCCCCTTCCCTTGGTTAGATGGGTTGCCATGGGAGATGGCTGTTCAAAAACACCCCCTGCCAAAAATACTCTTGTTTGGGAGACTAGCTTTGACCTGCTTCCCTTTCTTTTACTTGTTGTCTCTGCTTTGTCTGCTATTCCTCCAGGGCTCTTTAGCCTCGAGCCATCATGTTAGTCGAGCCAGGGTAGAGGAGAAAAAAAAATGCACCCTGGGAAATGGTCTGTGTCCATGGCAACAACAGGAAACTGGAAGATGGATTTGCAGTGTGATTCAAATCAGGCTTATTTAGTGATTTCTCTGCTACTCTATCTGTTGAGGGGGGCATTGGTTAGGATGTCTCATGTGGCATTTATCTTGTGGAAACTTCCCCTACTCAAGAGACTTCATTAATGTTCTATAAATGATGAAAGCACACCGTGAAATGACAGCACGCCATCATATGTCAGTATCTGTTCAGTTATTAATGTAAAGTGCTCACTGAATGGTGAAGGTACCTCTGCGTTAGTTTAAATAAGACTGGGATTGTCAGCGTATTATTATAATTAGAGGACAATTGAGAGCAACTACTATTACATGAAAATATCATCTGCTTTTGCTTTGAATGTAATATGGAACATCTGCAATGTTTACTGTTTGAAGATAGCCTTTCTTTTATCCAACATTTTGCAGAGCGGCAAATGCACATTCTGAAAATGTTGTCCGATGTCTTTGAGAGAAAGTGTTTCAGATTAACATGGTTCAAGGTTATAGTAAAAAGTACAGTGGGAAAAGCCTGTGATAAGTGACTGCCCTTTCAATAGTTTCGCCCCCTCAGCAGGCGTGATTGTCTCTTGTGTCGTCTTTCTCTCTAATCAAAGTCAAATAGATAATTAACCCAGACCCGTAGTGTCCGTTACGGCCCCCACCCTCCCCATATCAATTAATGGGCTCAATTGATCCTGTTTCTGTGTCCAAATGCTTCCCAGTTAACCCCAACACTGCCATTTTAGTTATGTAATGACATTATTAGTAGATGATTTCCATGTGTTATGAAAGGCTTTTTTTCATCTCCTCTGTCCAATTAATAATTTGAACAAGGTGAAACATTTAGAGTCAGAATGAACAGAGAGGTCATAATGTGGTTTGATTGTGGCCTTGGATTAATTTGACTTTGAGGGCAGGGTAATAGAATTCACGTAACCTGAAGTGGTGAATTGGGCATGTAGGGAGGGAGCCTATCTGCCAAAATAAATGACAGAATTTGAACTAAATCAGTTACTCCACTCTCCCGGGCTTATTCCTTAGAAAAAGCCTGTTCTCAAGTTTAAATGGAGCCATGCGCTCAACACGTGGCTTTCTCTTAGGGTTAATGTGAGCCCCCAATCTCCCGTTTCTCACCCATGTCCCTCTAGTGCCTTTAGTGCCTCGCTACATTCTCCTCTTACAGTTTCTAGCCCCATTTCACTTGATCATATATTTTAGAGGACTCCTCACCTGCTAATTGAAGATGTGTTGAGTCCATTTTGTCCCCACAAAGAATAGTCACTAATGCAGGTCCCTGATCCCCTGGATTTCTCATGGCGTCATTGCAGGGCTGTTAGAGAGAGAGAGAGAAAGAAAGCAGCTGAAGGGACATCCACCCCAGGGGGACAACGTTTCACCATAAATCACATATCTGCCATTCCACTAGGAAGAGGTCTGCACTGTAATTGAATTAAATCTCATTCCTGGAAACTGAATGAGAAGAAATGACAAAGCAACAGAAGAATCGCAGTGATATGAATTGTTTGTTGTTGGCTGGCGAGGAGACGCACCACAGTTCCACTTCCTTTACAGAGAGCAGTCATGTCTGGTGCTAGGCCCTGCATTTTTTATTAAGCCTACCCCCATTCTTTCCCCAGACATATGGCTTTAATTAGAAGTAAACAAATCATTTATGGGGTGTTGCGTCTTGGGTAAAAAAAACAGCCCTGGAACTGTAGCGGCTTCTTAATTCTTTAAGAAGATGTTCCTCTAAAGGAAAATAAAATACATTTCCTTCCGGAGACATGCTGATCACGCGCTTAAGTTGAATGCTAACCTTCAAATCAAGTTTGTGCTTCACTGCTTCTGCTTTCTCGCATTGATGAGCCTGTGAAATACAAGTAGGCATGTGACACATTTCAAGTTTATTTTATTGACAGAACAAAACAGTTTATATTTTAATTCATTTCATTTTTATGTTTATTTTTCCTGATATTTAATTTTCATCACATTACAATATTTTATTTTATGGTTTCTGGACATGGTGTTAATGAAGATTGTAGTGAGATAGTGTTGTGTGTTGTCATGCTCTGCTCTGTCTGTCCCAATGTGAAATAATCCCTAATCGCCTGCAGTAAAATCCAGTGGCATATTGGACATGGTAAAAAGGACAGGGCTGGTTGGTGCTTAAGGAGGAGTTTTTATTGGGGATAATCCTCAGCCACTTTCAGTGCAGCTGTCAAGCTTAAACATGTGAAACTTTTAACTGCACTTACAGTAACGCCACGTCTAACAAATGTGCTGCTGTTATAAATGTTTTAATATCCGGCTGCTCCTTAGAATCTGTAAGGAGAAAAATAGGACATTCACTTCCACAGCAGAAAATAACAGGCTTAAAACAAAACTGCAACGAGAGAGAGAACGGCTGCTCATATTTTTGTCACAAAAAACATTTGGTTTAATTGTCATTGTTCTGGCTTCAATAGGGATTTATGAAAAAATTGGTTCCAATCATCAAGACCAGGTAAATTAGGTCAATTAGCAGTATAAAAGTTTCTGCTATGCAACATTAACCTGACAATGGGGAAATTGGTGACAAAAACATATTTGAAGTTTGTTGCGATGTGATGCTTGGCTCAGAATATTTCAAAATGTGTAATTTTGGGGTATTTCCATGTATTTTCCTAAATGTGTGTTCATGATTAGAGTAGATTAGATGTTTATTTAGTCACATGCACTGGGTTGAAGATGTAGTTGTAGTACACAGTAAAATACTTCAACTCCGAGCTCCAACAGAGCAGGTGTGAAGAAAAAGTAGGAAAATGCCATGTTTTGTAGGTTGGTGCCATCTTAGCCCTACCCTAGCCCATACACTGGTCTAATTTCTATGCTGCTCATACCTGACCTGCCCACTTAAACCGCCTCAGTCATTTATTACACCTAAATCTTATTCCAGAGGTTACAAGTTTGTGCCAGACTCCCGGTGCTCTGTTGGACAATGGAGTGGATGGATTTTTACCCAGTAATATGGCTGCGGGCTGTGTACTGCATTGAGCCGAGTGTCATTTTAGGAGTAGTACAGCATGTAATGTTGTGATCATTATTGACCCCTAACCTCATTGGGTTTTCTCCCAGGTGTTCCAGACAGGAGGCCTGTGAGAAGTGGGCCGAGCCGCAGCATTTCAACACAGAGCTGGACCAGTGTGTGGACATTAGTGTCACACCTAACAACATATCTGTGACCTCTACTTCCACCCAGGTAATTACAGGCTGTAAAAAAAAATACCAAAAATAAAAAATGTTCACACCAGAGAAAAGCACGACGCTAGCTAATCACAACATGACCAATGTGGAGTTGCCTCATTAAGCTGTCGTTAAAGATTTCTGGTGTTAGTCTAACCTTCACTGAGATGTAAGGATACGCGCAGGGACGACTCCGCCTGTCACCTGATATGCTTCTCTCCCGTCTCTCCCCCCCCTCCTCCCTCCAGCTGAGTGTGAAAGTGGTAAACGTGCCCAGCCTGTCAGCCGGGGTGACGTGTGTGTTTGAGGAGTTGACAGAGAGCCCAGGGGAGGTGCTGGCCAAGGGGCAGATCCTCTGTATGTCCCCCTCCCTCAGAGATGTCCCCTCCCTCGCACAGGGATACGGTAAAGCTTCTATCAGATACCACTATAAATCTATAGTAATAATATTAATAATATAAACCATTTAGCAGATGCTTTTATCCAATGCGACTTACATTGTCCATACATTTTACATATGGGTGGTCACGGGAATCAAACCCACTATGCGGGCATTGCAAGCGCCATGCTCTATCAACTGAGTTACAGAGGACCACGTTCAAAGGTTGTCCATTGAATAATAATGTTGTTATTTTCTGATGATCATATTTATCACTATAGCCATACTTTTTGTGTATGATATTATCTATACATTTTCATACACTTCAGTGGGTTGTATCATATCTGCTTTTTGTGCAGACTGCTGTAATGTGTCTGACGTACACAGTGTTTTGGTTTTTCTGAGCCTTGTGGACATGGGCCTTAATGTGTTTTTCGAAAACATTTGAAAAACAACTGAATGCTATTGCTGGATGGGCTGATGGGAACCTGAAAAGTGCAGTAGCTCGTGTTTTGTTCCATTAGCGGCAATTATTTAAAGTCCACTAGAAATGCTTTGCCAATTATCTTGAAGTCAGGCCTACAGGTATAATTGGACTAGTTGAGATGCGGCCTTTACTTCAAATGAAATAGTACATCTGTTCATGGGTTCCTGTTTTGGACCATAAGTGCACTTCTCTTGGTAATGGAAATGCTAGATAAAAGGCAGGAGCAATTAGACATTTTTATACAAATCTACATTATTTAATTTGCTTAGAAGATTATTTTCCTGGGGTATGGGATCTCAGACGGACGGGTAATTGTTTCCGAGCTTCTAGGCTGTTTGGCTTACTGTGGGTGTTTTGTCATTTCAGGTGACAAGCGAGTGGTCAAGTTCTTCCTGAAGTCCAAGGAGACAGGGCACAAGTTCATCACCACGGACTTCATCTTCTACAACTGCAGCGTGCTCCAGTCGTAAGTATCTATCTGTTATGATCTCTCATCTCGCTCTCTGAGGAGAGGAAAGACAGAGGAGCTTTCAGTGAAGTAACATATTGATTGGGTCAGTCCGTCACTTGAAGTTACTTGATGATTTCTATGGGACTGTGTAGCCACGTCAGGCTGAGAAACTGCCTTGACAAGTAACAGGTGACTTGTTTTTTCATTCTTTTATCTCCTGGTTAAGTTGTTTTTAGAATGGTATAAAAATATTGTAGGTCAGTGGTCACCAACTGGTCGATCGCATTTCTAGTCGATTACCAAACATTTCTGTAGAAAAGCCGACGATAAAGGCTTGCGTTCTTTTTTTGTGTTATTCGTGTTGCGCTGTTGGCTGTAGGTACACTTGATTCAGAAGCCCTGCATACCGGGTAGGCAAAGTTTGTAACCATTTCATTTGTCTGAAAAGACAAACTCTGCCTACCTGGCTACTGTGGCTAAATCGAGTGTGCCTACTGCACTGGCCGATTGGATAGCTCAAATCACCATGCCTAGAAGTTTGATACTGATTTCATAACTTTTAAAACAATGACCAGAGAGACTGTCAAAGAATACAGCAAAGAGCTGCTGTTGTTATGAGTGAGCTCAGGTTTAATTTTTTATTCAGCACTGTCACTGTTCTTATTCAACACTAATTACAAAACATAAAACACCTTCTCCCTACTGCCATTTGCGCTGCAGCTGCAATGAATGAGTAGCCCTGATTTGTATTATTATTAGCAGCTCGTTATGTCAGTTTCTCTGGTCGTATGAACAACATGAATTTGTGCTTGAGGCAGATGCGGATGTGGTGCCACTCGAGTTTCACAATCAGGTGGACAACGGTGTCCCCTCTCTCTGAAATAAAGGAGAGAGCAGGGACCGTGAGAGGCTGACCCTCTGCTGCTCTCTCCCTCCCTCCGCTGAGACTAATGCCGTGTTCAAAACAACTGGGAACTCGTAACTCCAACATCTCCGACTTCAGTGTGTTCAAGACATTTGGAAACTAGGGAAAAAACTAAATTAGACTGGGAAAAATTGCTTTGAATGGTCATCCAACTCAAAATTCCAAGTCGAAAACTTTGGCGTATTTCTAGAGCCCCGACATTTTCCGACCTGAACGTCGCTGACGTCATGATTTTATCTAGTTTTTTCCATGTTTCCAGTTTCCTTGAAAGCACCATCACCATCAAATGCAGGTGCCATCAGTCCAGTAAAATAAAAAAGCAAATGATTTCAATTTATATTCAGCTGTACCTCGCAGGTGCTACACCAACTGTTCTATTTTGTCATCAAAGCTCAAGTTTTGAAATATAATATGGTCTGAGAAGAACAATATTGACATCTAGCCAATATGCTGTGATAATGTATTAGGCCTGCCTACTGCACAAACCTAATTCCAACATAACTGTTTTTATTAGGTTAATGTTAAAAAAATGCAAGACATGTTTTAAAACAAATCTGAGTGGTAGATCTCGGCTTTGCTTTTTGACTGCGAAAGTGATCTTTACTCAGAAAAGGTTGGTTACCACTGCTGTAGATGGTATACAGTTATGTTTATTGTCATTATTTTCAACAAGGACTTTCAGAAACTCGTCATGTTGGAAAGCAAAAATACAAGGAAAGACACATAAATACAATGACAAAGCCAATGAGAACTGGCAGTCATGCCATACACATAGAGTGATGTGCCACTGCTACGTCCATACTCCTTGTCGCTGTTATCCATCATACGACCACAGGACACATGACCAGATAACGTCCTGGACAGGCTGGCCAGATGCTGCTGGCTAATATGATTTCAGATGGTCCTGGTCTGGAACGGCAGCAGAAGCCTCACGCAGGGCAGGGCCAGGCAGGCTTCCAGACCACATCTGTGCTGAGGCAGAACAATGGGACTGTGCATCTCTCCTAGGATCAGTGGGAGCCCCTCGCTCAGAGCCTCTCGCTGGCTGCAGCTTCTGTGAAGTGCTGAGCTCCATGCCCGAGGTCTCGTCTTTCTTCTGCTTCGTTTGTGGGGCAGCACCATTTTACTGCCATATGTGCGCATTTGCACTTCAGCTGCAGAAGACTCTCGGTTAGCACTGGGTCAATGGTGTGGGTGTCAGTGTTCTTTTTTTTTACATGGAGGAGTGTATGACACTCAGTATCATACTGAATATTGTGTATATTGCCATTGTTTTTGAATTTACATGATGCCTCACAGCTTAAGATTAACACGTTAACATAGAAAGAGTGGTTATCTGGCAAACTCAGTCTTCATCACATCCAAACATGCTTACTATAATTTGTTTTTGCGGCTAAGGAAATGCCAAGTCAGAACCCACCACGATCACCTGTGGTGTCACTCAAGGCTCCGTCTTAGACCCCATTCTATTAATCATCTGCATGCTCCCCCTTAGTCTCCTAATCAGGAAACACACCATCCACTTCCACTGCTATGCTGTGATCTACATGTGATCTACATAAAAACAACTCCAGACTCCCTCTCTTTCATACACACCCTCACCAACAGTCTGGATGACATCAAAGCCTGGACGTCAAACAGCCACCTACAACTCAACAATACTAAAACAGAAGCAATCCTCATCGGCACTCCCCATCACACCAAAACCAATCCCATCACCTTGGGCGGCCACTCCATCCAACTGTCCTCCTCCGGCTCCAACCTTGGAGTGTAACTGGACCCCTCCCTCACTTTCTCCGACCCCATAAAATCCGTCTGCAAAAAACTATAATTTTACCTGAGAAACATCACCCGGCTCTGAAAAAGCTGGTCAACTGTCTCGTCACCTACCGACTCGATTATTGCAATGCCTTCCTTGGTGGTCTCCCTTCAAAAGGCATCCACAGGCTGCAGCTTGTGCAGAACAGAACTGCCAGGGTCCTCACAAGAACCCATATCACACCCCCATTCTAGCCTCTCTGCACTGGCTACCCATCCAATTCAAAATCAACTTCAAAATCTTCCTGTTATTCCTCAAAAATGCCTCTGGTCCCCGATACCTCAGGGAACTTCTCAGCCCTTAGCAGTCCTCACGTTCACTCCGGTCAAATTGTCAAAGACTCCTTGCAGTCCCAAAGACACGCCTAAAAACAATGGGTGACCGAGCATTCTGCTCTCTCTGGAACGAGCTCCCTCCCACCCTCCGCATGCCCCAGATCACCACTGCCTTTAAGTTTGAGATTAAGAAACACTTTTTCAAACTGGCTTTCACTTAATGTGATCTCTGTTGGGGTGTCTGTCGTTGGTCTTGTACGTTAGTGTCGGGTTCTATTGTTTTGACCTTGTTGCCTCCTTTACTGTGTCTTGTATAGTACTAGACCGCTAGCTATCTGTTAATTTCTCGCTTAATGTTTTTTAGCCCTTTTAATTTTTATTTTAATGGTTGCTCTCAATGTAAAGAGTTTAGTTATTCACGTCTGTAAATGAAAAGCGCTCTACTTATTATTATTATTATTAAATAAATGCGTTTTTTGTCAGAGAATAAAATTGCCTTGTCGGCTGGCAGAATACATACACAACGATCAATTCTCTAGTGTAAGGAAGCAGGGTAACATAATCCATGCAGGGCTCGCCAGTTGCCATGGCAACCTCGGCAGAGGCCTACCTTGCCAGAGCAGTCTGCCTGAAGCCAAGCCAGATTTCCTGTTTTCACAAAAACCCTGTGGGAACATTTAGCCCTTGAATTGTTTCCCCCTCTGGTGTTGCTGGTGGACAGCACTCACTCACCCCAGCCCTGCCACGTTGGCTCCCATTTTCTTCTCCCGCAATTTTGTAAGAGCTCCTTCCCTTCTTGCATCCTCAGGGATAATGACCACCTGTGAAAGGGAAGTTAGCTAGCTCTGAAGCTCTGACTGATTATATACTTTCACCGTATCTCCCCCTGCCATTTTAGGCATTTAAGCACAAAAGCTTCTTATTGTAAGACTGGAAGGTAAGAAATTATTACATCTCTGGGATACCTTTTAAGGCTCTCTCTCTTGTCTCCCCTGTAACACCTCTCAGTTCTCCCCTTCCTATCTCCATTATTTACCTGTCAATCATATTTTCCACAGGCATTCCAATAATAATAATAATAACAACTTTATTTGTATAGCGCTTTTCAATACAAGTAACAAAGTGCTTCACATCATAAAATGATGAAATAAAATAAAAGTACTAACAAAGAAACATAGACAGAAGGAGAAAGAAACATGATAGCTAATTCAAATCTTACAGTGAAATCAAGTATTTTTATAATAGTGTGTCTTCAGCAGGGATTTAAAATAGGCACTGAATCTGCAAGCCTGATCTCCTCTGGCAGACCATTCCAAGGTCTAGGGGCCCTAATGGCGAATGCCCGGTCTCCTTTAGTTTTCAAACTAGACTTTGGAATGGTCTGCCAGAGGATCTCAGGCTGCGTCCTGGCTCATATGGAGATAAAAGATCAGAGATATACAGTACCTGTCAAAAGTTTGGACACACCTACTCATTCAAGTTTTTTTTAATTAATTTTTTTACTATTTTCTACATTGTAGAATAATAGTGAAGACATCAAAACTATAAAATAACACATTTGGGATCATGTAGTAACTTAAAAAATTGTTAAACAAATCAAAATATATTTTATATTTGAGATTCTTCAAAGTAGCCACCCTTTGCCTTGATGACAGTTTTGCACACTCTTGGCGTTCTCTCAATCATCTTCATTCTCTCGACTATTATTCTGACATGTCACATTCTTAAAATAAAGTGGTGATCCTAACTGACATAAAACAGGGAATTTTTACTAGGATTAAATGTCAGGAATTGCGAAAAACTGAGTTTAAATGTATTTAGCTAAGGTGTATGTAAACTTCCGACTTCAACTGTACTATAGTCCTAGTTATATGTACATATCTACCTCAATTACCTCGTACCCCTGCACATCGACTTGGTACTGGTACTCCGTGTATATAGCCAAGTTATCATTACTCATTGTGTATTTATTATTACTTTTATTATTAAGTGTTATTACTTTTCTATTATTTATCTATTTTCTTTCTCTTTGCATTGTTGGGAAGGGCCCGTAAGTAAGCATTTCACTGTTAGTCTATACCTGTTGTTTACGACGCATGTGATTAATAACATTTGATTTGACCAGTTTCCAGAAACACCACTCCGATAGGCTACTGAATCCACTTCCAAGCAATGATGTTAGGAAGAAAACTCACTTCATCAGTGTGTCAAGTTTTGGCTGTGCTGTGTTTCTCAGGCTTCACTGAAATTAGACCAAAGTGAATTGATGGAGTTTATACCCCTGACGCAGCATATTGCATATTTCAGTCAAGACATGCTGATCTGCACACAGTATTTACAACAGATCCCCTCCCTCTGCAGTGGAAGGCAGCACTGCACCAGCCTACAGCCAGTGGCACTCATTGTTCTCATATTAAAGCAGGCATTTTCATTCCCTTTACAAGAGTCAGGGCTGTCGAGGTATACTATATGTGTGGAGCAGGCATTGTAAATCTCTATGAATACACTGACTCAAATGCTATATTAACATGGTCGACAAGTAGCCAGTCCGCCGTATTGAAAATGTTTTGGTATTATTTCCAGGTGTATATGAAATGTGGCTTGCCTGCAAAATGATTTCCGATATCCCCCACACCGACAGGGAGGCAGCAGTCAGCCTGGAGATTATACAGTGCAGTGTAGCTAAGGAGTCAGTGTGAGCAGACTGCTGAGTACCCTCCAAAGGGGATTTGAGCCGTGCCTCCAGAGGAAGGCTATGATTAGTATGGGACAAAGTGGATGTTCCTCTCCTCATGCAGACCTTTTTGTGCTCAGAATGCAATAGGCTTCAGTGCGGAGGAGGGGCGGAGGGGAACGCAGAAAGGGTTAGAGTAAGAGTGGAACGAGCATGGAAGGAAACCACTTGAGTTTTTATTCTGTCCTCCTACAATGCGTTGAGAGACTGACGTTTACCTGTGTTGCCTATCGTTGATGGTGGGACTGTCAGTGGTCCACAGGTATTTCATAGTCCTTAGATGCATTATTTAATTGGAATTATAATTTTGATTGCAGATGAAACCGCTTTTCAGGCTGTAATTCATTTCTAATTTGTAATTGAAAGGCAGCTAGAATATGATGCTAGCCTAGCCCATTGGCCCTGCAGGCTTACCAGAGAGGGTGATGACATATTGACCAGGAGATCTGTAGGCAGCCCTTCTCATCCACACAGACAGTAGATCTCTTTAGTCAAAGTCAGGCTGTTAAATCTGAGAGTTCACCCTCTCCCCCTTCTCTCCCCAGGTGCACCTCCTGTGTGAGCAGCCCCTTCCCCTGCAACTGGTGTAAATACCGCCACATCTGCACCAACAACCTGGCTGAGTGCTCCTTCCAGGAGGGACGCGTCAGCAGCGTGGAGGTAAGAGACTATACTGCCCAAACAGACACTAATGAATGGCATCTTACAGCAGACTGAACACAGGATGAGGCCCCCGGGGTGACAGGAAGGCTGTCCATGGAGCTGCCTGTCTGCTTTTATTATTCATATGACCTCAGTGCTGTGGCCCTTTACAGCCCGTGGAGAATCCAACCTGGTCATGGTCCTGTGAACCTAGGTCTGGCTGACCCCATAGTCTAACACACTGGTCCCAATGTTGTGTGTGTGATCCACACAATCGGAGCATTCACTACAACCGGGACACATTGTCGGCACTGTTTGGGAACTAACTTGTTGGAGTGGTCCCATTCAGTCGTAAACTTGGCATTCTTTGTCATATTGAACCATAGAAGTTTTGTTCGCCCATCTTTTCAAAGCAAATGTAATTTCCTTCGTTTACATGCAGGCACTTTAAGATGGGTTGTAGTATTCCCCCCCAAAAAAATTGCAGGAAAGAAGAGCATGAGCTGACTAGCGAACTGACCAAAAAGGTCACTAGCTTCTTGGTTAACATTAAACTAATGTGCTATGATGTGGTATAACAATACATTTTTTTATTTCCATTGAACGTCATAATATCTGGTACAATGTGTGTTTATTTGATGTTATATATAAAAACCTACATCGTTTATATGCCTCTGCTCATTCCCCCAATGCCCCTGAGAGTGTCAAACCATCAAACTATGCCAAATTATGGTTTACTGTGACAGAGTGACACCAGAGTAATTGCGCCAAAAAAAAGGCTGGATCTCATAATGGCTTTGCATCAATCCTTACCCCCTCGCTCTCTTTCTCAGTGTCTCAGAACACATTGATTACACACTTGACTGGGCCACAGACCAGCTGAGAATCCCAGGGCAGCAGTATATAAGGAGGGTATTGAGAGGCTCAGACTGTAGCTTTATTGCAGTGGTTGTTTTTCAGCAAGAGATGCCATACAGAACCTTAACACCCTGTATATGACTGGGTTGCAGACAGGCCTCAATCTGCTGTTGTCGTCTTCTCACAGAAGATTCTACCAGCTTGTTCGAACATGATTGATAACACAAAAAGTTGATCGATTAGCAATGAACGTCGAAACAAACAGAATAAAGCAAATTGCCATCATTATTTTCTATTCTTAGCAGGAGAATCATAATGGATGAGTAGTAATGAATTGGAGACAGAAGATGAAACAGTAATTTGACGGACGTTGGAGACTAATACAAGCATTATATAAGAATACATCCCCTAATTAACAACCACCTTACTTTACAAGAAGAGCCATCTCTGTTCAGAATAAGGATTAGGGGTGACTGGGGGTAGGGGAGAGAAGTTAAGAGAAAAGAGGAGCAGCGTCCCTTTGTAACAGGGGGGTGGAAACACGCTCCCTTCGGCTTTTGGCACATTTTAATTTGACACTTAACTGAACATCAAAGCGATGCCTTATCTAGGCTTATCAGACAGAGGCAGCCAGCAGCAGGGCGGCAGGGATGTGCCAGCCCGCCCGTTACTGCCTCCCCCAGCCTCCTTGCCCCCAGCACCACGATTGACAATCTCCTTATCTCCCTCGAAAAAAAAAGGAATTACTCAGCGAAAAAGAGTGACTCATGCACTGTTGATACTGGAGGGGGAATATGGTGGAGAAGCAGGTCAGTATTGTCTCCTCTTCCTCCACACCCACAGAGAAAGAGAGGGTGATTCACAAACGAGCACACATATCATAAGAGGATTTTAGAAGTAGGCTTGGACTGGTATGCTGTGATTAAACAAGTTCACTGTCATTTGCTGTAAAGTAAAGCAGAGGGGAAAAATCTATTTTGACGTAGGCCAGCTGCCAGAGTGCGTTTTTTGTACTTAGCTCAGTGGTCTATTATTCAACTGATGGTATTTCTGTCCAGTGGTCAGTGTCAGTTGTTCAGGTTTTAAGGTTTTAGATTGTTAATGTGTGGATCTGTGTCTGTGTCTGTGTCTGTCTCTGTGTGCGTGTCTGTGTCTGTGTCTGTCTCTGTGTGCGTGTCTGTGTCTGTCTCTGTGTGCATATGTGTGTGTGTTAGAGGTCTGTGTGGGACTGACTTATTCAACCCGCTCCCACCCGCAGCTTTTCATACCACACCTGCCCACACCCGCTGACTTTCTGTCTGACTCCCACTCGCTACCGCAAGAACTGGTTCCGGAACCAACCGCAGTCCCACGTTATTTCCCACGTTATATATCCAATGTTATTTTAGGTGAATGTGACGCAGCTCACTTGCCAGCCATGGTCGCAGCAATTGGGCAGCCTATTGGCAATATCAAAATGTGCATAAATAACCAAATAAATGTTTTAATTACCAGAGATTCTCACATGGCCCATTATATAGGCTATCTGTATTACTGGGCAATATCAGCCAATAGGCTAGACATAGTTTCAAGAGAGAAGAGTTGGAGAGACTTGCACTTTCTCTTGAGCTACGTTTTATAGCCTACCTTTTAGGGGAGGGACGATTTTCAGACGGAGACAAATATGGTTGACCAATATTTATTTCTAGACAATATAGTAAACTAGAGGCTAATCATATTTGTGAAGTACATTTCCTTGGATAGCTAACTGCCCCGTTCTTCTCCGTCCATGCGTAGGCTATAGCCTACTCTATTGAATTGAGACCACACGCGCACCACGTATGGCTACTGAACCTGTAGACTACACATATAGTAGGCACACTTGATCTCGCACGCCCAACTAGGAGAGGAGAGGGAGGCTACTGAACTTGAAGCAGCGAATTCTGAGTGTGTGAATAATGCGACAATGATGTGTTTTTAATACAGTAGGTATGCCAGGGATGGGTAACTCCAGTCCTCGGGGGGCTGGAGTGGTGTCACACGTTTCCCCCATCCCTTGCAAACACAGCTGATTAAACTAATCACACTCTAAAGTGAAGATCATGATTAGTTGATTATTGGAGTCAGGTGTGTTAGCTGGGGCTGGGGCAAAAGTGTGACACCAATCAGATCCAGAGGACTGGAGTTGCCCATCCCTGGCCTAGGCTAGCGCATACAAAGCAGAAAGACAACCGGTTCCAAATAATTTGCGGGACAACACAAATATTTTAATCCCAAAGCTGTCTGTCAAAAAATACAGACCATGAAGCAGTGATCTTTGTCGGGACATGCGGGTCCCGCAGGAATGCAGCCCTCTAGTGTGTCTATCTCTCTGGTTGCATATGCGTGTATGTGTGTGATTGTGTCAGTGGAGCGTGTCTCATCTGCAGCCCTGTTCTCCAGTGTGCAGTGTGCTACCAGGGCTTTGTTGGCCTTGGGTTGGAGAGGTGCTTCAGAGAAACAGCGGGGGCACTCCAAACAGACAAACAGAAAGAGAGAGGGCTATGGGCTGGTGGGAGGAGATGTACTACTCTGTTATGAACAGGTTTCTCCCCCATGTCTCTCCAAGGACACGCCAGCCCGCCAGATCCTACTGTATAATCCACAGCACAGTGGCTTACTTCATTCCAGGAGTGTGCAGAGAGAGATAGGACTGGATCAGAACTGAGCTCCGTCCAAACTCACTGTCCTCCACAAGGATGCATGGCTCACAGGAAATTAGAAATAAAAAACAAACCCCTTCCCCCCCTGAATAAAAGTTTCATTCTGTATGTATCTATGGGCACATTTTAAATGTTCTTGCTCTTAGTCATGTGTTGTCATTTAGATTAGGTAGCATCATTAGTTGGTGTATTCAGTGATGTGATAATGACTACTATTGACATGAGATATATAGCTCATTACTGGTCCTTCACCAGGTTCATTAGGGTGGGAAAAGTCATCCCTGTGGGGACCAACAGCCGTAAACGGTTTGGTTTCTGAGAGGGGAATGTTTTCAATGACTGAAACCTGATATGGGTTTAAAAAGTTGCTGTGCTGCAAATGTAAGGGTAGAGTCCAAATCTTGCATACAGAGTTTGGAAACAGGCTTGATGAGAAAGGTTCCTTATTTACTACGTTAATTGGTTGGTTAAACCGAGAGATAGCAGAGTTGTTCACGGCCAAGGATGCTCTTTTATTCTCAGCCTCAGCTCCTCAGTTGAGAGTATCAGAGTAGGAATCGATTTTCCATCTGAAGAAAATCTTCTGGCCCCAACAGCCAGCCACAGAGCCCAACAGACAGGCTGGCAGATAGATACTGTGCTGCCTGCTCTGTCCCACATTTCCCCCCACATTAATCATTACACTAAAGTTAATTACACCATGCAGATCTTTAACCTTAAAGGGAGCTCCTCGCCAGCTCAGGGGGAGCTTCTCACTGGGACTCCTAATATTTAGTGAGAGCTCAAAGACACATTTTCATATTGGCCTTTCCCAGAGGGCCCCTGAGATCAAACAGCGCTCTGCTGGGCTCTCGAAAACAAACCTCTGTTCCCCTCGGTGCTGTGTCTCAGTGGGACGGTCCTTTATTAACGAGTGATGGCCCAGTAATTAATTGTGGGATGAGTGACCGAGGAGCCATTAGCCCGGCAGGAAGCATGGCAGTGGTCCTGGCACTCAGCGGTGGGGACGGCAAAAGAAGTTCAGTGCCTCAGCAAGACAGGAAGTGACACTGTGTGCATCTGTCACCAGCAGCCCATTACCGAGCCCCCTCCACGGCCACAGAAATCAAGTTGGCCCATTACTCACTGTGTAACCAGAGGCCACTGTACAACCCACTGAGGAGAAGCATAAGAACCCCCCCTCCCTGTCTTCTCTTCTCATGCCAAACAAGAGAGATAAGCTACAAAACACATTGCAAGTAAAACATCAAGATCAGATTGGTCCCTGCATGCTTTGTTATTGGTAACAGCCTAAATGTGAGAACTTTCTATTGCCTCAGTCTACCGGCCTTTGTGGCACAAAGTGGCTTGAATCCTTCTCTGTCATCATGGGTTATTTCCATGTCAGCTATGATATCATAACAGTTCATTTAAAAAATAAATGTTTTAAAGATGGTTGCTTTTCTATTAGTAATAAAAATTAAAAATAAATCTATCCATAAATTGTAGAAGATGCTGAAGTCCAGAATAGCAAACTGACAGTGTTCAATCCATATATTTCCCACGTTGAGTTTAGAAGCTACTAGTTTGAGTTTGATTAGGAAGAATGAGGAGCCTGCCGTGTAGCTAGCGTTTAATTGGAGCAGCTCTCAGATGATTTGGAGGGTTGTGTTTTTTCTACCACGCGTAGGGAGCCCATTTCAAGGATTACAGCGAATGGAGACTGTAAATGGGATCAAGAGAGGAGAAATAGAAAAGGGAAAGAACAGTGGCTAAGCAATGGTGAAGGAGAAATACACGTATATGTAAGCAGCAACAGCCCCTTTTTGCTAGTCACTGCTTTCAGAGAGTGAGCGAGCGAGAGAGAGAGAGAGAGAGAGAGAGAGAGAGAGAGGGAGAAAGCGAGTGAAAAATAATACCTCACTACCGTCTCTGGCTTTTAATGTTTCAACAGAGAAAAGTGCTTAGCTGTGTGATAACTGGGACATACACAATAAGGTTAATGGAAACACTGTCAACAGGCTGTAAACTGCCTGGGCTTTCTTAATGGGGTGCTAATCAGCATTAGGGAACGGCCCTGCTGGGGGAGAATATACAGCTGCCTCAGAGACTATACTGTTACTGTACCGTAGGCCTACCACCGAGGAGGGACTGCTCCTCTATTACATGGCTTATTGCATTAGCCTCACATGTATTACATGTCTTATAGCATAGCCAGCAGCGGCAGTCGTGAGGTTTAAGATGAGGGAGGACAAATCTTTTGTTATGAGCATAGCTATTACAGCATATTGGATGACTGTCATTCATATTCCATTCACCCAGCTCAATGTAACATTGATAGGTTTAAGCTACTACAAGTTTTCCCTTTACCCATCATGAGGTTGCTACAACCAAGCCGATGACTGAACGTTTACAACGTTCAAGGTCGAGAGGGGAAATTAAAGTAATCATGGTGACAGACAGTGACAGATTCTATACCGCCTTGTACACTCTTGCCTACATCTAGCTGATCTAGGGTGTAATCATTAGTCCAACAGTTACAAACAAGTTTTTCAAATTCAGGTATGCTTATCCCCGTTTCATTCCGTTAACTTGCGTTTAAGAAACGATTTTCAACACAATCGGCAGAATGAATCACATACAAACAGTATGATATTTTTGCTTGTATAATTCCTTCTCGCATCTACATACTCTCCTCCTCTCACGTTTTCACTTCGCTTGTGGACTTCAGTGCAAAACACATCAGCTGTCACTGACCAGGTAAAAAAACTTTCCAAGCCAAACTTTCATATCATATCCGCTAACCGCTACACACAGCTTACATCGTTGTCACCATATTATCTAACGCCATAGTCAACATAGCTACTAGAATGAACTTGTTAGTAAACCCGCTACAATCATGGAGTACAGTGTACAGTCAGCAAGAAGTTTAGCAGTTACATCGGCTGGTCCCAGTGGCAATACATTTATAGAACCAAAATCTTACCTTGACTTGGAAGAGTTCCAGTGTTGGATAGCCATAGCCAGCTAGCTAACATAGCATCCCTCTCTGTTTGAGCTGGGTGTTTGAGTAGGCTAAACTAGCTAGCTGCATTCGCAACAAAATATACAGTGGCAAGAAAAAGTATGTGAACCCTTTGGAAATATCTGGATTTCTGCATAAATTGGTCATAAAATTTCATCTGATCTTCAACTAGGTCCTAACAATAGACAAACACAGTTTGCATAAACTAATAACACACAAACAATTATACGTTTTCATGTCTTAATTGAACACACTGTGTAAATATTCACAGTGCAGGATGCAAAAAGTATGTGAACCCTTGGATGTAATAACTGGTTGACCCTCCTTTGGCAGCAATAACCTCAACCAAACGTTTTCTGTAGTTGCGGATCAGACCTGCATAACACTCAGGAGGAATTTTGGACCATTCCTTTTTACAAAGCTGTTTCAGTTCAGCAATATTCTTGGGATGTCTGGTGTGAACTGCTCTCTTGAGGTCATGCCACAGTATCTCAATTGGGTTGAGGTTAGGACTGACTGGGCCATTCCAGAAGGTGTATTTTCTTCTGTTGAAGCCATTCTGCTATTGATTTACTTCTGTGTTTTGGGTCATTGTCCTGTTGCATCACCCAACTTCTGTTGAGCTTCAATTGGCGGACAGATTACCTAACATTCTCCTGCAAAATGTCTTGATAAACAGCGAGCTGTCCAGGCCCTGAGGCAGCAAAGCAGCCCCAAATCATGATGCTCCCTCCACCATACTTTACAGTTGGGATGAGGTTTTGTTGTTGGTGTGCTGTGCCTTTTTTTCTCCACACATAGTGTTGTGTGTTCCTTCCAAACAACTCAACTGTAGTTTCACCTGTCCACAGAATATTTTGCCAGTAGCGCTGTGGAACATCCAGGTGCAATTTTTCAAACTTCAGACGTGCAGCAATGTATTTGTTGGACAGCAGTGGCTTCTTCTGTGGTGTCTTCCCATTAATACCATTCTTTTTTAGTGTTTTATGTATCGTAGACTCGTCAACAGAGATGTTAGCATGTTCCAAAGATTTCTGTAAGTCTTTAGCTGACACTCTAGGCTTCTTCTTAACCTCATTGAGCATTTTCACTGTGCTCTTGCAGTCATCTTTGCAGGATGGCCACTCCTAGGAAGAGTAGCAACAGTGCTGAACTTTCTCCATTTATAGACAATTTGCCTTACCGTGGACTGATGAACATCAAGGCTTTTAGAGATACTTTTGTCAACAATTCTTAATCTTAGGTCTTCAAGGCATGGTTCACATCAGGAAATGCTTCTTGTGAATAGCACAGTCAAATTTTGTGAGTGTTTTTTATAGGGCAAGGCAGCTCTAACCAACATCTCCAATCTCGTCTCATTGATTGGACGCCAGGTTAGCTGACTTCTGACTCCAATTAGCTAGGGGTTCTTTTTCCAACCTACACTGTGAATGTTTAAATGATGTATTCAATATAGGGATGCACCGATATGACATTTTTGGCCTATACCGATATCCAATATTTTCCTTGCCAAAAAAAACGATACCGATAACCGATATTTAAACATTTTAGCGGCCTTTTAAGCATACTAGTACAGTTAAATAGTTAACACACACACATGGACGCAGCGGTCTAAGGCACTGCATCTCGGTGCAAGAGGCATCACTACCTACAGTCCCTGGTTCGAATCCAGGCTGTATCACATCCGGCCGTGATTGGGAGTCCCATAGGGCTGCCCACAATTGGCCCAGCGTCATCCGGACCATCATTGTAAATAACAATTTGCTCTTAACTGGCTTGCCTAGTTAAATAAAAGTTACACACAC